>NC_041380.1:390249616-390322015 GCF_002162155.2 Triticum dicoccoides
TATATATCATATGATGAGGTGGCAGTCTAATGCCCCGAGGGCGGTGGATCCTGTTCGTCTCCGGCTTCGTCGTCCATACCGTCGAAGTGTTCGGAGCCGAAGTCGATCATGTCGGTTAAGTCATCGATAGTGGCTACTAAGTGGGTGGTGGGTGGACAGCGAATTTCTTCGTCGTCAGCATCCCATTCTAGCCGGACATAGTTCGGCCAAGGTTCTGCTGACAGGGAGAGAGACCTTAATGATTTTAGCACATCTCCAAAAGGTGAGTGCTGAAAGATATCCGCGTAGGTAAACTCCATGATCGGCACCCAGTCGGACTCGACGGGCACGGATATGAGCGGCTCGGAGTCCATGGCCGAGGATGAATCCAGTGGTTTGGCAACACGGCTCTCGTAAGGGGTGAAGTCAGTATCCGACTCCATCGCCATTGAGAGTGCGGCCTCCATGGCTGGGTCCATCCCTCTGCTCTTGGATGGCGTGACTTGCTCCGAATTAAAGGCCGGAGTAGCTGCGGACGCGATCTCCCGAACACTGTTCGACGGCAGAGTTACGTCATGCTCATCGCGACTGCGCAGCGTGTCCGGCATGGGCTCGAATCCGTCGAAGATCAAGTCTCCGCGGATATCGGCCGTGTAGTTCAAATTTCCAAATCTGACCTGATGGCCAGGGGCGTAGCTCTCAACCTGCTCCAGATGGCCAAGCGAATTGGCCCGCATTGCAAAGCCGCCGAATATGAAGATCTGTCTGGGGAGGAAAACCTCACCCTGGACCGCATCGCTAGCGATGATCGAAGGAGCCATCGAGCCTTATGGTGACGACACAGTGGAACTCTCAATGAAAGCACCAATGTCGGTGTCAAAACCAGCGGATCTCGAGTAGGGGGTCCTGAATTGTACGTCTAAGGCGGATGGTAACAGGAGGCAGGGGACACAATGTTTTACCCACATTCGGTCCCTCTTGATAGAGTTAAAACCCTACGTCCTGCTTGATTGTTCTTGATGATATGAGTATTACAAGAGTAGATCTACCACGAGATCAGAGAGGCTAAACCCTAGAAGCTAGCCTATGGAATGATTGTATGTTGTCTTATGGACTAAAACCTTCCAGTTTATATAGACACTGGAGGGGGCTAGGGTTACACAAGGTCGGTTGCAAAGGAGGAGATATACATATCCGTATTGCCTAGATTGCCTTCCACACCAAGTAGAGTCCCATCCGTACATGGGACGAAGTCTTCAATCTTGTATCTTCATAGTCCAACAGTCCGGCTGTCCGGAGACCCCCTAATCCAGGACTCCCTCAGGATACTTTCCAGAATGTTTCAGACTCCGAAAAGGAATAGGTACGTGGTACGATAAGTAAACCGACTCCAAAACAGTTCTAATGGAAAATTTTCTCCGTTTTGGAATATATAAGAAAATAGGAAAATAAGAAGCAGACCGGAAAGAACATGAGGCTTCCACGAGGGTGGAGGGCGCGCCCCCTGCCTCGTGGGCACCTCGTGTGCTCTCCGGACTCTGTTTTCGTGCACGATACTCCTTTTGGTCGGTAAAAATTCATTATATAATCTCGTGAAGGTTTTGACCCCTATATCACGCAAATATCTCATGTCTTTGTTTCGAGCTGTTTTTTCTGACAGATCTAGATCGCCATGGTCTCTTCAAGTGCCCCCAAGGACAAGTTCTTCGAGAAGGTCATCAACCCTACCTCGCGGAAGTGCTGCAACACCCTCAAACCATTAAGATGCCTGACGGGTTGTTGCACATCCGCGATGTGGAGGGACCGAGGAGGACCGGAAGCGTGGAGACAAGGCTCGAGGCAGTGGAGCAACAAGTTTTCAAGTGTCGGGAGATTGTGGAGCGTGGACTCAACTCCAATCACATAATGATCACGGAGTTCACCAACAACCACAAGCTGGACGCCAAGGACATTGGGGAGGCCATCTTCAAACTTCACGAGAAAATCGAGCGCCTCCAAGCCCAGATCTATGACCTGCAAAACCAAAACTATGAGTATGAATATAGATTCAAGAGGATGAGTTTGGCTGCAAATTTGAGGATTACGGAGACTCGATCATCCTTCTATGATGGTGAGCCTATGCCTTGGAAGATGGACGACAAGCCTACATCATCAACAACTCCTTCATCACCACCTCAGAGGAAGGAGACATAATCACATGGGTATGGGCACTCCCCTTTGCAACTGCCAAGCTTGGGGGTGTGCCCCGGTATCGTATCACTATCACAACTTTTATCTTTACCGTTTTTCCTAGTTTGATCCTTTTGTTAATATCTTGATCTAGTAGCATAAAGTTTTAGTATGATCTAGTTGTGAGTTTTGCTTTATGATCCTTCTATGTAATCGAGTCCGTGAGCTATATAATAAAGATTAGTCTTGAGTCAAGGGCTTGATTACCTTGCTATGATCTTGAGGGAATAAAATAAAAGAGAAAGAATAAAAATAAATAAAGAGATCATATGGATCTTATGGAGAGTAATGACTTCACTTATAAAGAGTATGATGAATAAAAGTTGTTGAAACTTGACAAACATAGTTTTGGTCATCGTTGCAATTAATAGGAAGTAATAAAGAAAGAGAGGTTTTCACATATAGATATACTATCTTGGTAAGATTGTGAGCACTCATTAAAATATGACATGCTAAAGAGTTGACGTTGGACAAGGAAGACAACATAATGGGTTATGTTTTCTTACATCTGAGATAAATTACATTGTCATGGATCATCCAACATGTTGAGCTTGCCTTTCCCTCTAATGCTAGCCAAGTTCTTTGCACCAAGCAGAAATACTACTTGTGCTTCCAAATATCCTTACAGTTTTTCCATGAGATTCCACCATACCTGCCTATGGATTGAGTAAGATCCTTCAAGTAAGTTGTCATCGGTGCATGCAATAAAAATTGCTCTCTAAATATGTATGACTTATTAATGTGGAGAAAATAAGCTTTATACCATCTTGTGATGTGGAAGAAATAAAAGCGATGGACTGCATAATAAAGGTCCATATCACAAGTAGCAATATAAAGTGACGTTCTTTTGCATTAAGATTTTGTGCATCCAACCATAAAAGTGCATGACAACCTCTGCTTCCCTCTGCGAAGGGCCTATCTTTTACTTTTATCTTCTACCTTATATAAGAGTCATGGTGATCTTCACCTTTCCTTTTTTACATTTTATCCTTTGGCAAGCACAATGTGTTGGAAAGATCCATATATATTATATATATATATATAGGGAAAATCCATCCTACCACCTAGTGGTAGTTACCCCACATGTCTCATATACTACCTTATGGTATTATATATATTACTTTATCATTTTAAATATGTTCATATACAATATATAAGATAATTCAAAGTGAGTTACATGGAAAAATTGTAAGTTGACCCATTGTTTTTCTTATATTTGTGAAATACATATATATTTGTATGTAAAATGAAGCATACTGAAAATACGATGCATACTACCTAAAAAGTACTATATATACTACTTAAACTTTCTTATATACTACATACTACGCGTACATACTCTCCGATTTGATAGATGCTACATACAACATACAAATCTCAAGTGGTGGTAACTACCACTGGTGGTAGATAAAATTTGTCCTATATATATAGCTAATTGGATGTGAGTTTTCATGAACTATTATTATTGACATTACCCTTGAGGTAAAAGGTTGGGAGGCAAAACCATAAGCCCCTATCTTTCTCTGTGTCCGGCTAAAACTTTATAACCATAAGTATCATGTGAGTGTTAGCAATTGCGGAAGACTAAATGATAGTTGAGTATGTGGACTTGCTGAAAAGCTCTTATTGACTCTTTCCGATGTTATGATAAATTGCAATTGCTTCAATGACTGATATTGTAGTTTGTTAGTTTTCAATGAAGTTTATGATTCATACTTGAAATTGTGATTGAATTGTTACTTTAGCATAAGAGATCATATGACAATATATATATATGTTGCTGTTCTAAGAATGATCATGATGCCCTCATGTCCGTATTTTATTTTTATCGACACCTCTATCTCCAAACATGTGGACATTTTGCATCATGCTTTTATATCAATATTTATTGCATTATGGACTGTTATTACACATTATGTCACAATACTTATGCCTATTCTCTCTTATTTTACAAGGTTTACATGAAGAGGGGGAATGCCAGCAGCTGGAATTCTGGGATGGAAAAGGAGAAAATATTAGAGACCTATTATGCACATCTCCAAAAGTCCTAAAACTCCATGGGATTTATTTCCAGAATATATAAAAAATGCTGAGCGAAGAAAATACCAGAGGGGGCCCACACCCTGGCCATGAGGGTGGGGGCGCGCCCCCTGCCTCGTGGGCCCCTGATGGCCCTCTGATGCCCATCTTCTGCTATATGAGGTCTTTTGTCCGAGAAAAAATCACAAGCAAGCTTTCGGGAAGAAACTCTGCGGCCGCGAGGCGGAACCAATCTAGGGCTCCGGCGGATCTGCTCTGCCGAGGAAACTTCCCTCCGGGAGGGGGAAATCATCACCATCGTCATCACCAACGATCCTATCATCAGGAGGGAGTCAATCTCCATCAATATCTTCACTAGCACCATCTCATCTCAAACCCTAGTTCATCTCTTGTATCCAATCTTTGTATCCAAACCTCAGATTGGTACCTGTGGGTTGCTAGTAGTGTTGATTACTCCTTGTAGTTGATGCTAGTTGGTTTACTTGGTGGAAGATCATATGTTCAGATCCATTATGCATATTAATACCCCTCTGATTTTGAACATGAATATGCTTTGTGAGTAGTTACGTTTGTTCCTGAGGACATGGGAGAAGTCTTGCTATTAGTAGTCATGTGAATTTGGTATTCGTTCGATATTCTGATGACATGTATGTTGCCTTTCCTCTAGTGGTGTCATGTGAACGTCGACTACATGACACTTCACCATTTTTTGGGCCTAGAGGAGGGCATTGGGAAGTAATAAGTAGATGATGGGTTGCTAGAGTGACAGAAGCTTAAACCCTAGTTTATGCGTTGCTTCGTAAGGGGCTGATTTGGATCCATATGTTTCATGCTATGGTCAGGTTTACCTTAATACTTCTGTTGTAGTTGTGGATGCTTGCAATAGGGGTTAATCATAAGTGGGATGCTTGTCCAAGTAAGGACAGCACCCAAGCACCGGTCCACCCACATATCAAATTATCAAAGTACCGAACGCAAATCATATGATCATGATGAAAACTAGCTTGACGATAATTCCCATGTGTCCTCGGGAGCGCTTTCCTTCATATAAAAGTTTGTCCAGGCTTGTCCTTTGCTAAAAAAAGGATTGGGCCATCTTGCTGCACCTTATTTACTTTCATTACTTGTTACCCGTTATAAATTACCTTATCACAAAACTATCTATTACCGATAATTTTAGTGCTTGCAAAGAATACCTTGCTGAAAACTGCTTATCATTTCCTTCTGCTCCTCGTTGGGTTCGACACTCTTACTTATTGAAAGAACTACGATAGATCCCCTATACTTGTGGGTCATCATCTGGCAAGTCAAAAGTCACCTATTATGTGTTATGACCCGTTAACCCCGAAGTGACAATAATCGGGACAATTACCGGTGATGACCATAGTTTGAGGAGTTCATGTATTCACTAAATGTTAATACTTTGTTATTCTTGTTATTCCCGAGGACGATAGTATGTCTATTATTCTTGGTAGACCCTTTTTGAATACTACAGGGGCTGTTATTGATTTCAACAAAGGCAATGCCACTTTTCATGTTAATGGTAATCAGCATACGGTACACTTTCGGAGGAAACAACCTCAAGTCCACAGTATCAATTCTATTGGAAATATTTCGACGATTATTATTGGAGGTTTTGAATTCCCTCTTCCTACTGTCAAGAAGAAATATGATATTCTTATTCTTGGGGACATACATATACCCGTTGGGGTAACATAGTGTTATTCGAAAATTCTCCGGTTTCATGTTATTCGGAAAGAGTTTGTTAACAAGACTTGATCAATCTTTTTAGTGGATTCCTTTTGATAAGCATGAGATTGATGAATTTAGAAACCACAACTCTCTGTATCCTCTTTTTACTTTCTGTTATTTAAATTAAATAAAGAAAAAAAATAGTATTTTCTCTCTGTTTTCTGAATTATCCATGCAATAAAAAATACCCCGAAAATAAAAGTTCTCCAAACGTCCTGAAAATGAAATATGATTTTTTTAGAATATTTAAGAATTATTGGTACTAAGAACACACCTGGGGGCCACACCACCTGGCCACGAGGGTCCAGGGCGCGCCCCCCGCCTCGTGGACCCCACGTGGACCCCCTCCACTTATTCTAGCACCCATTCACTTCTTCTTCCTCTAGAAAAAATCCTCCCATAGCTCAAACCCGTGTTCTAGCTCTTCTTGCTGCCATTTTCGATCTCCTTGCTCAAAGCTCCATTCACAAAACTGTTTGGGGAGATTGTTCTTCGGTATGTGACTCCTCCAATGGTCCAATTAGTTTTTGTTCTAGTGCTTTATTTATTGGAAATTTTTGCTGCTAAGGTGACCCTGTTCTTGAGCTTGCATATCAAATTTATATGGTCCCAAGTAGTTCTAATGCATGATATAGTCTTTAGGCACTTGTGGGAGTAGTTGCTATCAATTTTGTTGAGTTTGGTTCACTTTTACTTTGAGTCACTAAAAATTCAGAAATTTTTCAGAGGAAGAAAAATGTTCAGGAAAATGTACCAAGGAGGTTCCTCAAGGAAGCAAGGACCGAGGCTCGCGATACATGAGTCGGATTATGAACCACCGAGGGAAGCTCAAGTGCGGGCTTGTGAATTGCCTTCAGAGGAGTTTATGGTCCGGGTAGGCATCAAGGCTGAATTTGATGTGTATGTGCGTAATGTTGATCTTGAGGGATTCGTGTCAGATAAGTGCCCTCAATACCAGTACCTAAATGATTCCTTTGTGAGAAGGTTTAAATTTACATCCTCACGGTAAAGATGAGGCTTGTCACATGTGCGTTCCACATCTTAGTGTCCTCAAAAGTGCGGTGTTAGGTGATAAACAATATAACTTGGGGTCCATTGTTGCATGGAGGTTGCATCACAACAGTATTATAATGATATGGTTCGACATCAGTTTGTTCAGAGGTGAGCAATTCCTCCGGTACCGATTAATCTTTGACAGACGTCGCGCTGTCCATATAGCTCTCTCTGCTCCGACTTTCTTTGATTTTCAGGCAAAAAGGAGATATGTTATAACTAGGGAGGAGGCGAACGAGTATGAAAGGAGGACGGAGGCACCTCGTCAGGCACTAGCTGTTGCATCTCAGTACGACCCCAGCTACAACTTTGGATATCCGCCAGGCCAGTGGTGGCCATAGACCAACTTAGGCCAAAAGCCTAAGCTTGGGGGAGTACATATTTCTCACCGACATTACATTCATGTTCACACACTCATTCTACTTGTTGGTGCTCATACTTTTTCATTGTACTATCCATGCTAGTTTATTTTCTTTTTCTAAGCCTTCTTCTTGTGTGTTTGAATAACCTTAAGAAAAACAAAAAAAATAGTTGTAGCTCTTAGCTAGTTTACTTTCCATGCCTGTAGTAGTAGTGATTAAAAGAAATCTCAAAAACATTTCTCGTTCTTCTTTTGCTTGTTGGGAGCTTTCCCGTGTAAATAGTTTTATTTCTTTTCTTGTTCTTTGGGGGTCGAGAGGAGAAGACCATGATGAAAATATTGAGTGGCGCTTATATGCATTATTGTTGATTTAACCAAGAGTCCATTGTCGGTGTCAAAACCGGCGGATCTCGGGTAGGGGGTCGCGAACTGTGCATCTAGGCCGGATGGTAACAGGAGGCAAGGGACACGAAGTTTTACCCAGGTTCGAGCCCTCTTGATGGAGGTAAAACCCTATGTCCTGCTTGATTAATATTGATGGTATGGGTAGTACAAGAGTAGATCTACCACGAGATCAGAGAGGCTAAACCCTAGAAGCTAGCCTATGGTATGATTGTTGTTCTGTATGTTGTCCTACGGACTAAAACCCTCCGGTTTATATAGACACCGGAGAGGGTTAGGGTTACACAAAGTCGGTTACCATGGTAGGAGATCTACATATCCGTATCGCCAAGCTTGCCTTCCACGCCAAGGAAAGTCCCTTCCGGACACGGGACGAAGTCTTCAATCTTGTATCTTCATAGTCCAGGAGTCCGGCTGAAGGTATAATCCGGCCATTCGAACACCCCCTAATCCAGGACTCCCTCAGTAGCTCCTGAACCAGGCTTCAATGACGACGAGTCCGGCGCGCAGATTGTCTTCGGCATTGCAAGGCGGGTTCCTCCTCCAAGTACTTGATAGAAGATTTTGAACACAAAGATAGTGTCTGGCTCTACAAAATAAGTTTCCACATATTGCCATAGAGAGAATAATATTTACACAAATCTAATCTGCTGACGTATTCCGTAGCGTGACATCGCACCACGGCCAAGCCTTTATTCGAATTGTTTTATTGTCCCACCTCAGCGTGCCATGCAAGGCGGTTTCCTTGGCACGTCTCGTCGAAGCAGAGATCGTGTCCCCTTATTCCGGGATTCTCATCAATACGGGCGTGGGTAACCCAACCGCTTCTAGGACTCCTAGACTATAGGCAAGTCCAAACGGCCATGGAGAGGACGCTTGATATTCACCCTCTTTATAAAGGGACAAGGCTTTATTTTTTCTCTCCCGTGCTCAATCGAATCCTTCCCCCACCTCAAGCTCAAACACCCAAAGTTCAGGTCAGGTGCTCCGAACCTTCAATCATGTCTGGATCTAGCCTTCAAGGCCGATGGGTGCCTTCCTTTGTCACGAAAGAAGACATCAAAAAGTTGAGGGAGGCCAGATATCTGACCGCCGAGGTTTTGCATCGACTGCCTGCCCGAGGGCAGGCCGTCCCCTCCCCCGAACCCAACAAGAACGTCGTGTTCGTCTCCCACTTCCTCCGAGGTCTAGGCCTTTCTCTGGATCCTTTCGTCAAGGGTTTTATGTTTTATTACGGGCTAGATTTCCATGATCTAGCTCCGGACTCCTTTCTTCATATCACGACATTTATTGTCGTGTGTGAGGCCTTCCTCCGGGTTACCCCTCACTTTGGCCTGTGGCTCAAGACCTTTGAAGTAAAGCCGAAGATGATTGAGGGGCAACATGCAGCGTGTGGAGGTGCCTCAATATGCAAGATGACAGGAGCTCCATGGCCCAAAGGTTCCATTCCAGAGGTGTCTGAATTGTGGCAACAGGAGTGGTTCTACATCACGGCTCCTAGAAGTGCCAAGTGGGAGGCTGCCCCTGTTTTCCGCTCGGGCCCTCCACCACAACTGATGTCATGGATCAGCAGAGGTCTGAGCTGGGGTCCAGCCAAGGACGTGCCTATACTGCAAAGCCGCATTCGAGATCTCTTCAATGGAGATTTTAGTTTGGTTGCGGTAATACAAGTTATGCTGGTTCGTCAAGTCCAGCCTTGCAAACGCCGGCCCCTTCGCTGGTGGGAGTTCAATCCCGAGGGACCGCGTGTCATTCAAAATTTCCTCGGCCTGACGCACGAGGAGATGTACAAGTCATTCTTCGAACCTCAGGTAGAGTGTCCGGAAATCACCGAGGACATGGGCCTGAGCAGTAACCGCGCCACCGAACAGGTAAGGAATCTTCCGGCCGAACATACTATCTCTCATTTGTTACGAAGTTATTTCTAAGAGTTCGCTTTTTGACCAGGACTGGCTAACAAAGGCGAAGTTGATTCGGTGTTCGGCCCCCCTCCCTGAGGGTTTGGACAATCCGGTATTGGAAAAGATGCTCCAGGTCGCACCTTGCCCGGAGCCCTTGAAGGAAGATACTGGGGAGGATAATACGGGCGGACGCAGGCCCCCAACGCTGCCCATTCTAACCGAGGGAGCGAGTGTCTCCATGAAGGAAGACGACCGGAGGAGGAAAAGGACTGTGCCCGGGGATTTGGAAGCTGAAGCTTCCAAACGAGAGAAGAAGTCTCCCACAGAGGGTCCTACCTTGGGGGGTGCTTTTGCCGCACAAAGTCCGCGGGGGGATCAATTCTCCAGCGAGTCGTAAGTGACCCGAAATACTTTAATAGTACAGGTATGCCATCTTTTTCTTCTGAGAAAATAACCACCGCATATATCTTTGCAGTTCGGGCCTTAGCCCCTCTCAAATGAGCTCGTCTTCGGGGGATCTTCTTCCAGAGATGATGGAGAGCGAAACGCCTCCTCCGGACTCCTCCGCTCCGGAAGCGGGCGACCCCGAAGTGTCGTCGCGGAGGGCCTCTCCGAGTCCGGTGAGGCCAGAAGATAATCCCATTGACCCCCGAAGCTCCCAGTGTCCGGCTCCCGAAGAGAGCGGAAAAAAGAGTCCGGCACCGTCTGGTGTGCGATCGGATGTTCTGAGAGAGTTGGCGGGGCGAGCGGCCATCTCAGATGAACACCGTGTGCTGATGAATACGATGATGGAGAGAATCTCGTCCGCCGAAAGCAGATTGCATGAAGCTTTTATGAGTCTACTGATAGGCTTTGAGGTACGTAAATTAATGTATGATAGTCCTGCACATGCTAGGTGTGCCCTGTGTAGATAGTAGCCCCTGAGACTCTGGTTGTCGTCAGAAACGACGACAAACAGAGGATCATATTCCCAGGTAATAACCATACTGCCTCTATGTGCAGGTGATGGAAGCTCCGGTGGCTAGCCAGACTAACGAGTTTTCCCATTTAAAATGGTAGTTGGATGCGGCAGACACCGACATCGAGCTTGTTAACAAAAGGCTTGACGAGGCACAGGGTAAGTGTCATTATCTGGTAAACGCCACATAGTAAGAACAGCATGATGCCAGTATCTTTAATATGTTGTGACTGCAGATGGAGCTGCCACTGTTGAAGCCTTGCGAGCAGAACTTGCCCGAGCCAAGGAACAAGCGAGGTTTGGTAATGCGGCTGCTTTGAACGCGGCCGAAGAGTTGAAAGCCGAGAAGGCCGCGCATGGTGAGAGCCGATATAAGATGGCCAAGATGGCCATAGAATTAAAAGCCGCCGCCGACCGTTGCCGGGTTCTGGAAAAGGAAAACCTAGCGAAGGCATCAGACCTTGAGAAGGCTGCTGCGACGAGAAAAGACATCCGCTCTGCTATGAGGGCGAAGAAGGAGGAGCTGCGGGAAGCCGGGGATATTGTAGCTGGGAAATCCTTTATGTTATGGAGGAAGTTCGGAGATACACGGTATGCCTCTCTGGATCGGCTGTGGAGTTCGGAGGATGTGTATATGGATTTGGCGGCGAGCGCTGCCGATGCGGCCAAGTACTTCCAGGGTCAGACGGACCGTGAAGTGGACCAGCTATTTTGGACACAATTCCATTCTCCCGAGCGTCCGCTTTCATTGACTGACCAAATAGCCGAATGGGCCGAACTGAATAGGTTGTCCGGACTCGCCATGAGGTCTCTTATGGATCAGCTATGGCCGGAAAGGCCAAAACCGAACAGCTATTTCAGCTTGGTGCAGCAGTTCCTTGATGTGGTGCCGCGCATTAATGCGATGAAGAGGTCGGCGTGCATAAAGGGCTCATGGATGGCCTTTGCCCGTGTTAAAGCATACTGGGCTGAGATGGATGCTACCACTGTTGCAGCGCGGGATCCGGCCATAGGCCGAATGACTGCTGAGCACTACTTTGAAGAAGTTCTTGAGGGTGCTCATTTGATAGAGACCCAGTGCTCAAAAAATATTATGTTTGAGTGATATGTAATCTCATTGTAAGCGAAATGATTTTATAAATTTTTATAAGGCTATTTTTATACTTTTGCCTGAAAGTATATGATGCCTCCCGGGCGGCCGTTTATGTATACATGTGTATAACCTGAAAGATTGCAGCCGTCGGCTTCAACCCCCACGCATATAATGCGGAGGTGCTCGCAAAAAACACGCGTTCACACTTAACCCAACGTCTTGGTCCTATTAAGGAGGTGATAGCGGAGCGAGCGAGGCAACCGGACTATAATGCTTTAGTACTTTCACTTAGCCATAGGAGTTTGACAGTGGGGCTACTAGATAGCCCCTGGTGGCTCCGCACTCTCCCGATCCCGGGGTGCGTACGTGCTTGGCCGGGAAACAGCCCTTCATTAAGGCGGAGGAATTCTAACATTCCAACAGGTCATCGAGTGGTTGACCAGTCTCACGCTATATCATGACAGTCAGTTTTCGGCTTTCTCTACTTAGGTGCTCGTCCGAATGAACCAGGGCACAATCGCAGTAGTTCTCCTGGTGCTACCTTAGCCGGTAAAGCGGAACATAAGGCACCAAAACACAGGAGCCGGGCAAACCCAACATTTGACCAAAGACAATGATTCGGAGCTGATGCATATAGGGCCAAACTCGCGACGCCGAACACTCCCTAAGGTATTCGGTCTTTGTGGTATAAATTGGGCCTAAATAATGGCCTTTGTAAGAAGCCCCTTGTGTCCAGGTACGTGAATTGTTCTGGCGTGGCCACATGCCAAGACGTCAGCATCCTTCTCAACGGTGGATATGTATCAACAAGAGACAGTAAAAAAGGTTTACGCAGGGTCTTAATCTAAAAAGAATCCTTGGAGCGGGTCCCTGCTGCACGTCTGCGCCTGTGTCTCCGTTGTGCCGTATCCTGGATGGGTGTAGCACGATGATCGTCTGTAAAAGAGAGGAATTTAGGTGAAAAAGTTGTCGTGCAAAAAGATAGTTTTTAAAGAAACCATGTATAATTCAAGATGAGAAAAAATTGCCACTTGTCTGCCCGCGTTGAGCCCCTTGTATTGACAAATAGGGGTGTGACCATTTATTCAGTATAAATAGCAGCGCCGGACTTGATTAGTTGTGTCTGAGGTCTTGACGACCTATTGGATGCTTTCGCTGGTCCGGGCGCCTACTCTCTTCGGCGCGCAGAGATCGCTTGATATTTCCGTTCACTGAAATGATGCGACGTGGACCGGGCATCTTGAGTGTGAGGGAGGCGTAGTGTGGTATTGCATTAAAGTGAGCGAAAGCTTCGCGTCCCAGCAGTGCTTGATAGCCACTTTGGAATGGAGCGATGTGGAAGGTTAAATGCTCGCGACGGAAGTTATCGGGGGAGCCGAATATAACTTGTAGTAGGAGGGAGCCCGTACAACGAGCCCCTGGGCCTGGCGTTACTCCTTTAAAGGTAGTATTGCTATGGCGAATTTTTGTTGGGTCTAACCCCATCCCGCGGATTGTATCCTAATATATTAGGTTTAGATTGTTGCCACCGTCCATCAAGACTCGTGTGACGAGATATCCACCAATTACTGGGTCTAATACCAGGGTAGCCCATCCTGCGCGTCGGATACTTGCTGAGTAATCGTGATGGTCGAAAGTGATCGGTTGAGACGACCAGTGGCAGGACTTCGCGGTGACAGGCACTTGGGTATATTTTCCTGGGAGTGCCGCGTTGTTTTTTCCCTTGATCACGTGTAACACGTTTACTGTTTTGACTTCTGGTGGAAATTTCTTTTGTTCCCCAGTGTCTTGCTTGGGAGGCTCATTCTCGTCTTCACTTGGTGTATCCTCCCCCTTGTGTATGGCGTTGAGCTTGCCGGACTGCTTGAAGACCGAACATTCTCTGTGGGTATGATTAGCAGGTTTACCAGGGGTACTATGGATCTGACATACTTGGTCCAGAAATTTGTTGTGGCTGGACAGTTCATCCCTGGTGCCTTTAGAGGGCGGCTTTTGCTGACCTGGCCGAGAGCTTTTGAATCCGGCGTTTACTGCCGTGCCCTTCGTGTTGTCTTCTTTATTTCGGCGTTTGTTATTGCTGTTGCGCCGTGATTTCCCGTTTCCATCGCTAACTTCAGATGTACTGGGGTTGCTGGTGCTGCATCTGGCTAGCCAGCTGTCCTCACCCGCGCAAAAGCGGGTCATGAGGCTTGTTAATGCGGCCATCATTCTCGGCTTATTTTGGCTGAGGTGTCTGGCGAGCCATTCATCACGGACGCTATGCTTAAAAGCTGCCAAGGCTTCAGCGTCCGGACAGTCGACAATCTGATTCTTTTTAGTAAGAAACCTATTCCAAAGCTTTCGAGCTGACTCTCTGGGCTGTTGAGTTATATGACTCAAACCGTCCGCATCCGGAGGTCGGACATAAGTCCCTTGAAAATTTGCCAGAAAGGCGTCTTCGAGCTCTTCCCAACTTCCAATGGAGCTTTCGGGGAGGCCTTTAAGCCAGTGATGAGCTGGCCCCTTGAGCTTGAGGGGTAAGTACTTGATGGCGTGGAGATCATCTCCTCGAGCCATATGGATATGAAGGATGTAGTCCTCAATCCAGACCCCAGGGTCTGTTGTTCCGTCGTATGTCTCTATGTTTACGGGTTTGAATCCCTCTAGAAATTCATGGTCCAGCACCTCATCGATGAAACATAGGGGGTGTGCGGCAAACCTGTAGCGGGGTGTACCGCGTTGTTCGGATGTTTGTTGTGTTGCATTGTATGCTAGGGTGCGCTTGCGTGGTCCATAGATGGATCTTGTTGCGCCGTCCTTTGGGTGCGAGCCCTCGCATGGGTCGCGTATTGTATTGTGAGTGGCGTTGTATGCCTCTTTGTGTTGGTAGAGGGGTCGCCTATCCGGCCAGGTGGCTGCTTTGATATTTGGTTGTGGGGGGTCTGAGGCCTCCTCATCGAATTCAGGTAGCAGCTTCCGCTTTGGGTAGCTCTTGGAGGGGCGATTGTCGCTGTACCTCGCTGCTGTGTCGAGTATTTTACTCCATCTGATTTGGAGTGTGTCCTGCGTAGCCTTGAGCCTTTGCTTCTGCTTTTTAAGACTCCTCGCGGTGGCAACAAGCCTTTTACGGGTGTTCTGCTGCTCCGAGTGCCTGTCCGGCGTTATGTCATCCGGACCATTATCCTTGATAGAATTTATTTGTTCAGTTTGATTATCCGGATTGCCGTTGTCCGGCAGCGGTTCGCCCTGCTCCAGCGCTGGGTCTGTGTGATCATTATTTCTGTCGACGCAGGATTTGGGGCAGCGCTTGCGTCGCCGCTTTGACTGCTTTTCGAGGGAACAAGCCTTCAGTGCGTCCTTCCGCTCTTTGTCGTCATCTTTTGGTGCGTCCACCATGCATACGTCATATGACGAGGTGGCTTTCTAGGGCCCAATAGGCGCTGGTTCTTCATCATCTCCTTCATCGGCGTCCATACCGTCGATGTCTTTGGAGTCGAAGTCGAGCATGTCGGTTAAATCGTCGACAGTGCCTAGAAAGTGGGTGGTGGGTGGGCTTTGAATTTCTTCATCGTCCGTATCCCAACCTTGCTGACCGTAGTCCGGCCAAGGCTCTCCTGATAAAGAGAGAGACTTTAGTGTCTTCAGAATATCGCCGAAAGGCGAGTGCTGAAAGATGTCCGCGGCAGTAAACTCCATGATCGGCGCCCAATCGGATTCGATCGGCAGGGGCGCGGTGGATTCGGAGTCCGGAGAGGAGTCCGGCTCCTTGGCATCACGAGTCTCGTGGAGTGCGGGGCTGGTGTTTGGCTCGATCGCCGTTGGGATCGCAGCCCCCGAGGCGGCGTCCAACCACCCATCCTCGATCGGCGCAGTTGGCTCCGAATTAAGGGTCGAAGCCGATGCGGGTGCGGCCTCCAGGACACTGTTCGGCGGCAGAGCTAGATCATGCTCGTCGTGACAGTGCGGCGCGCTCGGCAGTGGCTCGAATCCGTCAAAGATCAAGTCCCTGCGGATGTCAGCCGTGTAGTTTAAACTTCCAAATCTGACCTGACGGCCAGGGGCATAGCTTTCGATCTGCTCCAGATGGCCAAGTGAATTGGCCCGCAGTGCGAAGCCACCGAAGACGAAGATCTGTCCGGGGAGGAAGGTCTCACCCTGGACTGCATCACTATTGGTGACCGTAGGAGCCATCAAGCCTAACGACGACGACACAGAGGAACTCTCAATGAAAGCACCAATGTCGGTGTCAAAACCGGCGGATCTCGGGTAGGGGGTCCCGAACTGTGCGTCTAGGCCGGATGGTAACAGGAGGCAAGGGACACAAAGTTTTACCCAGGTTCGGGCCCTCTTGATGGAGGTAAAACCCTACCTCCTGCTTGATTAATATTGATGATATGGGTAGTACAAGAGTAGATCTACCACGAGATCGGAGAGGCTAAACCCTAGAAGCTAGCCTATGGTATGATTGTTGTTCTGTATGTTGTCCTACGGACTAAAACCCTCCGGTTTATATAGACACCAGAGAGGGTTAGGGTTACACAAAGTCGGTTAGAATGGTAGGAGATCTACATATCCGTATCACCAAGCTTGCCTTCCACGCCAAGGAAAGTCCCTTCCGGACACGGGACGAAGTCTTCAATCTTGTATCTTCATACTCCAGGAGTCCGGCTGAAGGTATAGTCCAGCCATCCGGACACCCCCTAATCCAGGACTCCCTCACCCATATTGCCTTGTCTTTTCCCTTGAATTAAATGCTTGCAGATTCTAGCTTAGTGCAATGCACGTGCACTATTATTATTATCCACACCGTTCGGTCATGCAAGTGAAAGGCAACAATGACAATATATGATGGACTGATTGAGATGAGAGAAGCTGGTATGAACTTGACCTATCTTGTTTTTGTAAATATGATTAGTTCATCGTTCCTGATTCAGCCTATTATGAATGAAACATGTTTGCAACGACAATTAGATATTATAGTTGCTCATGCCATGCTTAATTAGCTAGGAGTCTATAATGGTTTACTTTGCATGCCAACATGCTATTAAAATGGTTGTGATGTGGTATGATCGGGTGGTATCCTCCTTTCAACGATTCGAGTGGCTGACTTGACACATGTTCATGCATGTAGTTGAAACATAATCAACATAGCCTCTACGATATCTATGTTCATGGTGAATTATATCCTACTCATGCTTGCACTCAGTGTTGATTAATTTTAATGCATGTTCATGACTGTTGTTGCTCTCTAGCTGGTCGCTTCCCAGTCTCTTTCTAGCCTTCACTTGTACTAAGCGAGAATACTGCTTGTGCATCCACTTCCATAAACACCAAAGTTATTCCATATGAGTCCACCATACCTACCTATATGTGGTATCTACCTGTCGTTCCAAGTAAATTTGTATGTGCCAAACTCTAAACCTTCAAATGAAATTCTGTTTTGTATGCTCGAATAGCTCATGTATCAACTAGGGCTGTCTATATCTTCCATGCTAGGTGGGTTATTCTCAAGATGAGTGGACTCCTCTCATCATTCACGAGAAAATGGCTGGTAACCGGGATGCCCAGTCCCATGCTTAAATCAAAATAATTGCAAACAAAACTCCCCCAGGATTGTTGTTAGTTGGAGGCACCCGTTGTTTCGGACAAGCCATGGATTGATGTTTGTTGGTGGTGGGGGAGTATAAACTTTACCATTCTATTTGGGAACCGCCTATAATGTGTGTAGCATGGAAGATATCGACATCTCTCGGTTGTTATGTTGATAATGAAAGTATGCCACGCAAAATGTTATTTATCTCTGTTTCAAAACTCGAGCTCTGCCACCTCTACAAATCCCTGCTTCCCTCTGCGAAGGGCCTATCTATTTACTTTTATGTTGAGTCATCATCCTCTTATTAAGAAGCACAGATTGGAGAGCACCGCTGTCATTTGCATGCATTAATATTAGTTTACATTGAGTATAACTGTGACTAGATCTCTTTTACCATGAATTACAATTTCCAGTCAGTCCTTGATCTTCAGAGGTGCTCTGCATTTATGTTTTGCGGTCTCAGGAAGGACTAGCGAGATACCATCTTGTTATATCATCTTATGATTGTTTTGAGAAAGTGTTGTCATCTGAGATTTATTATTATTGCTCGTTAGTTGATTATGCCATTGATATGAGTAAATGTGAGACCTAAATGTTATTGTGAATATGGTTGGTTCATAATCTTTGCTGAAAACTTGAATGCTGGCTTTACATATTTACAACAACAAGAGCAAACAGAGTTTGTTTAAGTTTTTCTTTATCACTTTCAGTTTGTCAACTCAATTGCTTGAGGACAAGCAAAGGTTTAAGCTTGGGGGAGTTGATACGTCTCCAACGTATCTATTTTTCCAAACACTTTTGTACTTGTTTTGGACTCTAACTTGCATGATTTGAATGGAACTAACCCGGACTGACGCTGTTTTCAGCAGAATTGCCATGGTGTTATTTTTGTGCAGAAATAGAAGTTATCGAAATGATCTGAAAATCAACGGAGAATATTTTTGAATTAATAAAAAATTATGGTGAAAGAATCAACACCAGGGGGCCCACACCTTGTCCACAAGGGTGGGGGGCGCGCCCCCTGTCTCGTGGGCCCCTTGAGGCTCCACTGACCTCAACTCCAACTCTATATAGTCACGTTCAGGGAGAAAAGATGAGAGAGAAGGATTCATCGCGTTTTACGATACAGAGCCGCTGCCAAGCCCTAATCTCTCTCGGGAGGGCTGATCCGGAGTCCATTCGGGGCTTCGGAGAGGGGAATCCATCGCCATCGTCATCATCAACCTTCCTCCATCACCAATTTCATGATGCTCACCGCCGTGCGTGAGTAATTCCATCCTAGGCTTGCTGGACGGTGATGGGTTGGATGAGATTTATCATGTAATCGAGTTAATTTTGTTAGGGTTTGATCCCTAGTATCCATTATGTTGTGAGATTGATGTTGCTACGACTTTGCTATGCTTAATGCTTGTCACTAGGGCCCGAGTGCCATGATTTCAAATCTGAACCTATTATGCTTTTATGAATATATGTGAATTATTGATCCTATCTTGCAAGTCAATAGTCACCTACTATGTGTTATGATCTGGTAACCCCAAAGTGACAATAATCGGGACCACTCCCGGTGATGACCGTAGTTTGAGGAGTTCATGTATTCACTAAGTGTTAATGCTTTGGTCCGATACTCTATTAAAAGGATGCCTTAATATCCCTCAGTTTCCAATAGGACCCCGCTGCCACGGGAGGGTAGGACAAAAGATGTCATGCAAGTTCTTTTCCATAAGCACATATGGCTATATTCGGAATACATGCCTACATTACATTGATGAACTGGAGCTAGTTTTGTGTCACCCTATGTTATAACTGTTGCATGAGGACTCGTATCCGACATAATTATCCATCACTGATCCAATGCCTACGAGCTTTTCACATATTGATCTTTGCTTAGTTACTTTTCCGTTGCCATTGTTACGATTACTACAAAACTGCTACTGTTACTTTTGCCACCGTTACCGCTACTTCCATATTACTTTGCTACTAAATACTTCGCTGCAGATATTAAGTCTTTCAGGTGCGGTTGAATTGACAACTCAATTGTTAATACTTGAGAATATTCTTTGGCTCCCCTTGTGTCGAATCAATAGATTTGGGTTGAATGCTCTACCCTCGAAAACTGTTGCGATCCCCTGTACTTATGGGTTATCAAGACTATTTTCTGGCATCGTTGCCGGGGAGCATAGCTCTATTCTTTAAGTCACTTGGGATTTATATCTGCTGATCACTATGAGGAACTTGAAAGACGGAAGAACCAAGATTTATCCCTCAACTATGAGAGGAGGTAAGGAACTGCCATCTAGCTCTGCACTTGATTCACCTTCCGTTTTGAGTAAACTTGCGACACCTACACCTGCTATTGATTTTGATATGTCGCATGTTATTGATGATGCCACTTCTGCTATGCATGATGCTTATGATGAAACTACTTCTATGCTTGATAATACTGTGCCACTTGGTGAATTTCTGGATGAACAACTTGCTAGGGTTAGAGAGAATGAAATTATTGAAAGTGATAATACTGGTGAAAGTGATGATGAAGATTCCCCCTAGATATGAATTGCCTGATGTTCCTGAGGGTTATGTTATGGATGAAGAAACTGCTAGAGATCTTTTAGCTTGCAAAGATAGATATGACCTTAAGAAATTATTAGCTAAGCTGAAAGAAAAGTGTTTGAATGCTAGAATGAAATATGACCCTGCTTTTGCTACTTCACCTATCTATATTTCCGATAAGGATTATGGTTTCTCTGTCATTCCTAAGTTAATTACTTTGGTTGAATCTGATCCTTTTTATGGCTATGAAACTGAAACTGTTGTGGCACATCTTACTAAATTGAATGATATAGCCACCCTATTCACTAATGAGGAAAAGATTCGTTACTACTGTATCCTTAAGTTATTTTCGTTCTCATTAAAGGGTGATGCTAAAACATGGTTTAATTCTCTTGATCCTGGTAGTGTGCGTAGTCTCCGGGATATGATTTATTACTTCTCTGCTAAATATTTCCCCTCTCATAAGAAACAAGTTGCTTTAAGAGAAATATATAATTTTGTGCAAATTGAAGAAGAGAGTCTCCCACAAGCTTGGGGGAGGCTTCTCCGGTTACTTAATGCTTTGCCTGATCATCCTCTCAAGAAAAATGAAATACTTTATATCTTTACCTAATAATAATAAAGCACGGATTGAGTCTCCGGGTTCACCGTTGCGGTGTTTTTACACAAAGGTCCCTATGCTTTTTAGGAACTAACCCGCCGTCCAAGTCAAGCCGGTACGAAGGAAAAAAAGAAAACGCAGCCACGCTATCCCTCGAGCACTCCGCCCCGCCTACCTCACCCCGCGCGCCGCCGGCCTCCTCCGATCCCCTTTATCCTCCCCACGCACGATCCCCTTCATCCTGCTACGCACGAGCGGGCGCGCCATTGCCTTCCTCGCCGAGTTTGCGGCCAAATTCCACGCCGGGAGCAGTGGTCTCCATCTCTCCAGCTCCTCCCTCTCCCTCGATCTTCGACCTCCCCGGCAGCCTTCTTCCCGTTCCAAGTCCAGGAGATGCATGGGGACGGCAGCGGCGGCGACGCGTCTCGCGCGCGCGGACCATGCCACTCGACGCACCAAGGCCAGATCGCGGCTTTCTGGGCAGATTCATGGCATCCGCAGCAGGGAGAGAAGAAGTGGGCGGCCTAGGAAGGATCTCACCGGAGCCAGGCGCAGAGACAGAGGGTTCCGGCGTGGTAGCGCAAAGTCCTTGCAGGTGGGGGCTCGCCTCCATGGCTGGCAGGGAGACCTCCAAGGCCATAGCGGTGCAGATCAGCGAGTCGATGTTGCTGCCCACGCGGTGACGGATCCTCTTCATGCTTCAGCAATTGGTCATGCTCCTGCTCTGTGGATCCTCTCCGTGCTCAACCGTTGGTGCTGCTCCTGCTCTTTCGCAGGCCCGGACCTGGCGCGAGGCCGCCATACGGCACTCACAGTAGGCGGGATGGGAGTACCAGCTCATCTCCACCACGCACAGTGAGATCTCTTCATGCCGTACTAGTGGCCACACACCCTTTCCTCGACCAACAAGCCCAGGTGAGAGAGATTCACCTCAAAGAAAAATCAAAGGAGGAACGGAAAAGACATTCGTCAGTACCTTGTGGTCTTTCTATGCATCACTCGCCTGCCGTATTCATTCGAGTGGATGGCCTGCTCGTGTAGTGCTTGTGCAGCAGGTTTGTGGCATGGTTTGTACCCCTGGCGGCCATCGCCACTCCGTAACTGTTCTTTTTATTCTTCGGCCTTTCATCATGCATAGCCCAGTTTGTGTTTTTATTAACAAAAGATACATCAATGTAGTTTCTGCAACGCCAGTTCGCTCGAAGAATAGTAGACAAAAAGAAAATGTGAAGTAATAAATCTAAAATTCAATGGGGAGAACAGGCGTTCAACTGTGGGGCAGCAAAGAAGGCTAGGTTCATCTTTGAATTGAAGCCTGCCTCACCATGTTCAGTGTCCTATCTATCTGTAGGCTTTTGAATCTGAAGAATTCCGAACCATCCGCCCACCCGTCCGTCGGGATGGTGACTCAACAACGAACAGTCCTTCACGTATGTGCTATCCTCATCCTGAAAAATATATTTGGTGTATAGAATTCAGTCTTGTCCTTGAATACATTTTCATGATTCACTAACTGCAGTAGTGAGTACAAATATATAAAAGTATGTGACAATGTTTTGTAAATTTTTATGTCCGCCGTGCGCCATGACGATTCCACCGGTATCGACCCTCCCCTGCCCTGCCGTGGACCACAGTATCAGCGGTCTCCTTGGAGTCCTAAAGCAGCTCGAGGGCATCGTCCTTGGTGCGCCTCCTCAAGGCTTGATGATTTCTACAGGAAAAATGGTTCCTTTCTTTGAGATAAGGAAAATTACTTCCCTTTCTACATGAAAAGATGGTTCTGTTAGATAAATGTCTTCCCAAGCTAAAGGCCCATGGCTCTGAAGTACTAATATTCTGTGAGGTACTGATTCTCTCTGTTACTCATGCACCTAGCTTGGTTGCATCAGAAAGCATCATGACTATGATAAAAATATGATAGCAATATGAGTTACAGAAACTCTGCTTATGAGGTGATTTTGTGTCCATGCTCACATTCTATCTTGAGTTTTGTGACCCATCTTATACGGTTATCCCATATTTTCTTATGTATGCCTGCCATTTCAGTATTTTATCACACTTGTGTATCCTGCAGATGACCCATCTTTTACACATCTTGGGAGATTATCAAACATATAGAGGGTATTAGTATTGCTAGATTGATCGCAAAACTGGTGGCGGTGATCGTGATCCTTTTATTTAAGCTTTCAACAAGCCAGAGAGTGAAAAGTTCATCTTCTTGCTTTCAACTAGGGAAAGTGGTGGGATCAATCTCTCCACCGTTAATATTGCAGTTCTTTGTGATAGTGACTGGTATAGTCTTCTCAAATAGTATTTTCTTTACAGAATGCACTACCAAGTGATGCTACATCCGCACGATACTCGCAGTTCGACATGTCATGCCACCATCATCTGCACATGCTTTCAGATGTATGGTAGACACAACAACGAGATGGTCGGACATTAAACTGCCAGCACATCCATGTGATAGTTCCCTTTTATTATTGTTACCATGGTGTTTTGGGTTGAATTCTTCTGTTTCTTAGGAACACTCGAGTGGGTTTGCAAGGTGAAGACCGTGCATATAGAACTTGTAACAAAAAAGTTCATGTCTTTCCGCTTTTGCACCGAGGTTCTTAATTTCTATTTGGAAATAGAAGGGTAGCGGTATGTTTTACTTGTGCCATACAGAAAATGTTCCATTGTAGTATTACTATTGAGGCAAAAGTAATCGAGAGAGCATATAAGAAGCTTGACTTAGATGCTTTGGTCATTCAACAAGATTGATTACCAGAACAGAAAAGTTGCTTTTGTTTCTTCTCACTGCATGTAATGTAATTATTTTTTATGTTAAAGTGGAACAAGTATTAATGTGCTTTTGTTGTTGTGTTCTTTATTAGCTGCCAATAAGAATGAGCTGATGGTGAGATTTGTTGCTGAAATGGTATCCAGTTCTAAGGAGAAGATATTGACCACATTATTGCTAGAGGAGAAGAGACAACATCACAACTTGATGGGAAAAAAGTGCTCACATTAGTTTTCCTGCTTTAAGATTTGGCTGCTGTAGAGTTATATTCTGTCATGCAAACATAATTTTTATTTTCTTAGATGAAAGTAAGATTGGCCATATATATATATATATATATATATATATATATATATATATATATATATATATATATATATATATATATATATATATATATATATATATATATTATCCTCATGTTACATTTGGGTGGTTGTGGCGCATGGATATCACAATGATGTCTGTTGCTACTTCGTTTGTGCCATCCGTTTGGATTATTGGATGCTTAAAACATCTAGCTTAGGCTCAGCAGTGCGGTAACCATATGCTGATCAATCAGCTCCTGCTGTGTTAAGTGCACACATGAATTGTTTGCTCTTGGTACAAGATGCATGAGTCTGATGCTTATTTTTCTGTTCCTTTTCTAATATAGGTCTGCACAAACTTTGTGCGAAATTGTGAAGTCATGGCATCATTAAACATGAACAAGCCGCGCGGAGCCTTGCCATGCCTCTGCATGAATGCGGGGATGGAGGAGGGAGAGTCCGAAGAAGCCAGAGAATATTATGATGTGTTGTAGCCGTCCTCGTGTGATAAATACAAGATCAAAGTAAACAGGGGGAAAGAAGAGAGGAAAAGAAGGCGAGTTGTTCACTCCAGATTGCTACATGACAATCTTCCTGTCTTTGATTTTATCGATATTCAACTATACAAAATAAATCTGAATGTTCCCAGTTATTAATATTCTTATGAGCTGTCTCTAAGTTGGGAGCACGTAGTATTCAACCAGAACAACAATTCAATTCTCGCAAGAAGATTTTTAAGAGAATTTTAGCGATTACGAAAGGACCTATGACATCAACAGCAAACATGTGAAGTTTGCACATATTTGTGAGAACGTGGCATATGTGAGAGATGGACAAACGTGCAAAATAAATGTTGGAATCTACTTGATGTTAATATAAATTAATGAAAGCTTTATTAACATTCCTGCCCCCAATAGAGAAGAGATCACTTCTATGGCTGTCAATTAATTTTCTGAACTGTGATACTTGAATTTATCCCTTTATCTCCGGTTAATCTTCAGCACTGAATTAAATCAATTTAAGAGTTATAAATGATATTTTTGTTCAGAATCTACCATGTAAAAATTTGCCTTGATTGTCAAAATTTATAATGTGAAGTTTTTGTTGTTCACCCGTTGCAACGCACGGGCACTTTTGCTAGTCTTTTATAATGGACTAACCTATGCTTCCAGAGACCACCTGGATAGTTGTGCCGGTTGTGTTTTCACGGAAAGAACTGCTGAGTAAGCTGAATTGCTATTGAATAATATATTGAGTAATGATAATGATTGGACACTTCCTGAACCAACTCCTAAGCCAACTCCAAAGAAAAGGGGTATTCTATTTCTCAGTCATGAAGATATGCAAGAGGCAAAGAAATCTATGAAAGAAAAGGGTATTAAAGCTAAAGATGTTAAGAATTTACCGACTATTGAAGAAATGCATGGTCTTGATAACCCAACATAGGTAGTAGAGGTAAATTCTCTCTATAGATTTGATAAGGGTGAAATCCCTTCTACTAAGTTTGCTAGCCAATGCTAGGATGAGTTTGATAATTTTATTGTTAAACAAGAAAATTTCAATGCTTATGTTGGTAGACAATTGAAACGAAATGCTTATATGATTGAACACTTGAGTGATTATATGTCTAGAGTTAAAGGTGAACTTAAACTTATTAGTAAACATGCTTCTATGGTTACCACTCAAGTAGAACAAGTGCTTAAGGCTCAAAAAGATTTGCTCAATGAATTAAACAATAAGAAAAATGATAATGCTGTTAAGGTTGTGACTAGAGGAGGTAAAATGACTTAGGAACCTTTGTATCCCGAGGGCCATCCTAAGAGAATTGAGCAAGATTCTGAGAGAACTAATGTGAATGCACCTAGTCCTTCTAAGAGGAAGAAAAAGAAAAATGATAGGACTTTGCATGCTTCTAGTGAACCTATTATTGACACACCTGAGAATCCCAATGATATTTCTATTTCTGATGCTGAAACACAATCTGGTAATGAACATGAACCTAGTGATAATGTTAATGATGATGTTCATGTCAATGCTCAACCTAGCAATAACAATGATGTAGAGATTGAACCTGCTGTTGATCTTGATAACCCACAATCAAAGAATCAATGTTATGATAAGAGAGACTTCGTTGCTAAGAAGCACGGTAAAGAAAGAGAACCATGGGTTCAGAAACCCATGCCTTTTCCTCCTAAACCATCCAAGAAAAAGGATGATGAGGATTTTGAGCGCTTCGCTGAAATGATTAGACCTATCTTTTTGCGTATGCGTTTGACTGATATGCTTAAACTGAATCCTTATGCTAAGTATATGGAAGATATTGTTACAAATAAAAGAAAGATACCGGAAGCTAAAATTTCCACCATGCTTGCTAATTATACTTTTAAGGGTGGAATACCAAAGAAACTTGGAGATCCAGGAGTACCAACTATACCATGCTCCATTAAAAGAAACTATGTTAAAATTGCTTTATATGATCTTGGAGCCGGTGATAGTGTTATGCCTCTCTCTTTATATCATAGACTTGATTTGGATAAGTTGACACCTACTGAAATATCTTTGCAAATGGCCAATAAATCAACTGCTATACCTATCGGTATTTGTGAGGATGTGCTTGTTGTGGTTGCAAGCATTACTATTTTAACGGACTTTGTTATTCTTGATATTCCTGAGGACGATAGTATGTCAATTATTCTTGGTAGACCCTTTTTGAATACCGCAGGGGCTGTTATTGATTGCAACAAAGGCAATGCCACTTTTCATGTTAATGGTAATCAGCATACGGTACACTTTCCAAGGAAACAACCTCAAGTCCACAGTATCAATTCTATTGGAAAATTTTAAACGATTATTATTGGAGGTTTTGAATTCCCTCTTCCTACTGTCAAGAAGAAATATGATATTCTTATTGTTGGGGACATACATATCCCCATTGAGGTGACATAGTGTTATTCGGAAATTCCCCGGTTTCATGTTATTCGGAAAGAGTTTGTTAACAAGACTTGATCAACCTTGTTAGTAGATTACTTTTGATGAGCATGAGATGGATGAATTTAGATAGTACAACTCTATGTACCCTCCTTTTACTTTCTGTTATTTAGATTAAATAAAGAAAAAATAGTATTTTCTGTCTGTTTTCTGAATTATCCATCCAATAAAAAATACCCCGAAAATAAAAGTTCTCCAAACGTCCTGAAAATGAAATATGATTTTTGTAGAATATTTAAGAATTATTGGCACTGAGAACACACTTGGGGGGCCACACCACCTGGCCACGAGGGTCCAGGGCGCGCCCACCCCCTAGGGCGTGCCCCCTGCCTCATGGACCCCACGTGGACCCCCTCCACTTATTCCAGCACCCATTCACTTCTTCTTCCTCCAGAAAAAAAATCCTCCCATAGCTCAAACCCGTGTTCTAGCTCTTCTTGCTGCCATCTAGATCTCCTTGCTCAAAGCTTCATTCATAAAACTGTTTGGGGGAGATTGTTCTTCGGTATGTGACTCCTCCAATGGACCAATTAGTTTTTGTTCTAGTGCTTTATTTATTGCAAATTTTTTCTGCTAAGGTGACCATGTTCTTGAGCTTGCATGTCAAATTTATATGGTCCCAAGTAGTTCTAATGCATGATATAGTCTCTAGGCACTTTGTGGGAGTAGTTGCTATCAATTTTGTTGAGTTTGGTTCACTTTTCCTTTGAGTCACTTAAAATTTCAGGAAAATGTACCAAGGTCGTTACTCAAGGAAGCAAGGACCGAGGCTCGCGATACGTGAGACGGATTATGAACCACCGAGGGAAGCTCAAGTGTGGGCTTGTGAATGGCCTTCAGAGGAGTTTATGGCCCGGGCAGGCATCAAGGATGAATTTGACGCCTATGTGCGTAATGCTGATCTTGAGGGCTTCGTGTCAGATAAGTGCCCGCAATACCACTACCTAACTGATTCCTTTGTGAGAAGGTTTAAATTTACATCATCGTGCAACTCTCACACTGTTTTATTTGATTTATATGATAAATCATATACCATGGACCTGGAAGATTTTAATACTGCTTGTAAACTCCCGCAATGGGGTAATGTTAGTGAACCTTGCAAATCTGAATATAAAGACTTTCTTGCTAGTATCACTGTGGAGGAATCTAGAGAAATCACACAAGCTACCATAGGGATCATTCATTTTCCTTCCATACATTATTTTGCTCTCTATATAGGTAGATGTATTCACGATAAAGATGAGGCTTGTCACATGTGCGTTCCAGATCTTAGTGTCCTCAAAAGTGCGGTGATAGGTGATAAACAATATAACTTGGGGGGCCATTGTTGCACGGAGGTTGCATCACAGTAGTATTATAATGCTATGGTTCGACATCAGTTTGTTGAGAGGAATGAGAAATTCCTCCAGTACCGACTAATCTTTGACAGACGTCGCGCTGTCGATATTGCTCTCCCTGCTCCTACTTTCTTTGATTTTTAGGCAAAAATGAGATATGTTATAACCAGGGAGGAGGCAAATGAGTATGAAAGGAGGACGGAGGCAGCTCGCTTCCAAGAGGCAGCTCGTCAGGCAGTAGCTGTTGCATCTCAGTACGACCCTAGCTACAACCTTGGATATCCGCCAGGCCAGTGGTGGCCATAGACCAACTTAGGCCAAAAGCCTATGCTTGGGGGAGTACGTATTTCTCACCAACATTACATTCATGTTCACACACTCATTCTAGTTGTCGATGCTCATACTTTTTCATTGTACTATCCATGCTAGTTTATTTTCTTTTTCTAAGCCTTCTTATTGTGTGTTTGAATAACCTTAAGAAAAACCAAAAAAAATTAGTTGTAGCTTTTAGCTAGTTTACTTTCCATGCCTGTAGTAGTAGTAATTAAAAGAAAACTCAAAATCATTTCTTGTTCTTCTTTTGCTTGTTGGGAGCTTTCCCGTGTAAATAGTATTATGTCTTGTTCTTGTTATTTGGGGGTCGAGAGGAGAAGACCATGATGAAAATGTTGAGTGGCTCTTATATGCATTATTGTTGATTTAACCAAGAGCCCATATTACCTTGTCTTCTCCCTTGTATTAAATGCTTGCAGATTCCAGCTTAGTCCAATGCACATGCACTATTATTATTGTCCACATTGTTCAGTCGTGCAAGTGAAAGGCAATAATGACAGTATATGATGGACTAATTGAGATGAGAGAAGTTGGTATGAACTCGACCTATCTTTTTTTGTAAATATGATTAGTTCAACGTTCCTGATTCAGCCTATTATGAATGAAACATGTTTGCAATGACAATTAGAGATTATAGTTGCTCATGCCATGCTTAATTAGGTAGGAGTCTATAATGGTTTACCTTGCATGCCAACATGCTATTAAAATGGTTGTGATGTGGTATCATAGGGTGGTATCCTCCTTTGAACGATTCGAGTGGCTGACTTGACACATGTTCAGGTATGTAGTTGAAACAAAATCAACATAGCCTCTATGATATTTATGTTCATGGTGAATTATATCCTACTCTTGCTTGCACTCAGTGTTGATTAATTTTAATGCATGTTCATGGCTGTTGTTGCTCTCTAGCTGGTCGCTTCCCAGTCTCTTTCTAGCCTTCACTTGTACTAAGCGGGAGTACTGCTTGTGCATCCAGTTCCATAAACCCCAAAATTATTCCATATGAGTACACCATACCTACCTATATGCGTATCTACTTGTCGTTCCATGTAAATTTGTATGTGCCAAACTCTAAACCTTCAAATGAAATTCCGTTTTGTATGCTCGAATAGCTCATGTATCAACTAGCGATGTCTATATATTCCATGCTAGGTGGGTTATTCTCAAGATGAGTGGACTCCGCTCATCATTCACGAGAAAATGGCTGGTAACCGGGATGCCCAGTCCCATGCTTAAATCAAAATAATTGCAAACAAAACTCCCCCAGGATTGTTGTTAGTTGGAGGCACCCATTGTGTCGGACAAGCCATCGAATTGATGTTTGTTGGAGGTGGGGGTATAAACTTTACCATTCTGTTTGGGAACCGCCTATAATGTGTGTAGCATGGAAGATATCAAGATCTCTCGGTTGTTATGTTGACAATGAAAGTATGCCACTCAAAAGTTATTTATCTCTATTTCAAAACTCGAGCTCTCGCACCTCTACAATTCCCTGCTTCCCTCTTCGAAGGCCTATCTATTTACTTTTATGTTAAGTCATCATCCTCTTATTAAAAAGCAGCAGTTGGAGAGCACCACTGTCATTTGCATGCATTACTATTAGTTTACATTGAGTATGACTGTGACTGGATCTCTTTTACCATGAATTATAATTTCCAGTCAGTCCTTTATCTTCAGATGTGCTCTGCATTTACGTTTTACGGTCTCAGAAAGGGCCAGCGAGATACCATCTTGTTGTATTATATTATGATTGTTTTGAGAAAGTGTTGTCATCCAAGATTTATTATTACTGCTCGCTAGTTGATTATGCCATTGATATGAGTAAATGTGAGACCTAAATGTTATTGTGAATATGGTTGGTTCACAATCTTTGCTGAAAACTTGAATGCTGGCTTTACATATTTACAACAACAAGAGCAAACAGAGTTTGTAAAAGTTTTTCTTTATCACTTTCAGTTTGTCAACTGAATTGCTTGAGGACAAGCAAAGGTTTAAGCTTGGGGGAGTTGATATGTCTCCAACGTATCTACTTTTCCAGACACTTCTGCCCTTGTTTTGGACTCTAACTTGCATGATTTGAATGGAACTAACCCGGACTGACGTTGTTTTCAGCAGAATTGCCATGGTGTTATTTTTGTGCAGAAATAGAAGTTCTCGGAATGACCTGAAAATCAATGGAGAATATTTTTGGAATTAATAAAAAATTCTGGCGAAAGAATCAACACTAGGGGGCCCACACCCTGTCCGTGAGGGTGGGGGCGCGCCCCCTGTCTCGTGGGCCCCTGAGGCTCCACCGAGCTCAACTCCAACTCTATATATTCATGTTCGGGAGAAAAAAATGAGAGAGAAGGATTCATCGCGTTTTATGATACGGAGCCGCCGCCAAGCCCTAATCTCTCTCGGGAGGGCTGATCTCGAGTCCGTTCGGGGCTCCGGAGAGGGGAATCTGTCGCCATCGTCATCATCAACTTTCCTCCATCACCAATTTCATGATGCTCACCTCCATGCGTGAGTAATTCCATCGTCGGCTTGCTGGATGGTGATGGGTTGGATGAGATTTATCATGTAACCGAGTTAGTGTTGTTAGGGTTTGATCCCTAGTATCCATTATGTTCTGAGATTGATGTTGCTATGACTTTGCTATGCTTAATGCTTGTCACTAGGGCTCGAGTACCATGATTTCAAATCTAAACCTATTATGTTTTTATGAATATATGTGAGTTCTTGATTCTATCTTGCAAGTCAATAGTCTCCTACTATGTGTTATGATCCGGTAACCCCGAAGTGACAATAATCGGGACCACTCCAGGTGACGACATTAGTTTAAGGAGTTCATGTATTCACTAAGTATTAATGCTTTGATCTGGTACTCTATTAAAAGGAGGCCTTAATATCACTTAGTTTCCAATAGGACCCTGCTGTCACGAGAGGGTAGGACAAAAGATGTCATGCAAGTTCTTTTCCATAAGCACGCATGACTATATTCAGAATACATGCCTACATTACATTGATGAACTCGAGCTAGTTCTGTGTCACCCTATGTTATAACTGTTGCATGAGGAATCACATCCGACATAATTATCCATCGTTGATCCAATGCCTACGAGCTTTTCACATATTGATCTTTGCTTAGTTACTTTTCCCTTGCCATTGTTACCATTACTACAAAACTGCTACTGTTAATTTTGCCACCGTTACCGCTACTTCCATATTACTTTGCTACTAAATACTTCGCTGCAGATATTAATTCTTTTAGGTGCGGTTGAATTGACAACTCAACTGTTAATACTTGAGAATATTCTTTGGCTCCCCTTGTGTCGAATCAATAAATTTGGGTTGAATACTCTACCCAAGAAAACGGTTGCGATCCCCTATACTTGTGGGTTATCAGCGGCCTCATCCACTTCCACTACCGTCCACATCTAGCCGCCCCCACGTGCTTCCTCATTGGCGACAACCAAACCCTAGCCATGGGGTTCTTTAGTGGCTTGATACGTCTCCAATGTATCTATAATTTTTGATTGTTCCATGCTATTATATTATCTGTTTTGGATGTTTAATGGGCTTTAATATACCTTTTTATATTACTTTTGGAACAAACCTACTAACCAAAGGCCGAGTGCAAATTGCTGTTTTTTTCCTATTTCAGTGTTACGCGGAAAAGGAATATCAAACGGAATCCAAATGGAATGAATCCTTTGGGAGAGTTATTTTTGGAACAAACATGATCCAGGAGACTTAGAGTGGACGTCAAGAAAGAAGCAAGGAGGCCACGACGCAGGAGGGCGCGTCCAGGGGGGTAGGCATGCCCCCACCCTCGTGGGCACCTCACAGCTCCACCGATGTACTTCTTCCTCCTATATATACCCATATACCCCGAAAACATCCAGGAGCACCACGAAACCCTATTTCCACCGCCGCAACCTTCTGTACCCGTGAGATCCCATCTTGGGGCCTTTTCCGACGCTCTACTGGCGGGGGGATCGACCACGGAGGGCTTCTACATCAACACCATAGCCTCTCCGATGATGTGTGAGTAGTTTACCACAGACCTTCGGGTCCATAGTTATTAGCTAGATGGCTTCTTGTCTCTCTTTGGATCTCAATACAAAGTTCTCCTCGATTCTCTTGGAGATCTATTCGATGTAATTCTTTTTGCGGTGTGTTTGTCGAGATCCAATGAATTGCGGATTTATGATCAAGATTATCTATGAACAATATTTGATTCTTCTCTGAAATCTTTTATGCATGATTTAAATATCTTTGCAAGTCTCTTCGAATTATCAGTTTGGTTTGGCCTACTAGATTGATCTTTCTTGCAATGGGAGAAGTGCTTAGCTTTGGATTCAATCTTGCGGTGTCCTTTCCCAGTGACAGCAGGGGCAGCAAGGCACGTATTGTATTATTGCCATCAAGGATAAAAATATGGGGTTTATATCATATTGCTTGAGTTTATCCCTCTACATCATGTCATCTTTCCTAATGCGTTACTCAGTTCTTATGAACTTAATACTCTAGATGCATGCTGGATAGCGGTCGATGTGTGGAGTAATAGTAGTAGATGCATAATCGTTTCGGTCTACTAGTCGCAGATGTGATGCCTATATACATGATCATTCCTAGATATTCTCATAAGTATTCACTTTTCTATCAATTGCTCGACAGTAATTTGTTCACCCATCGTAGAATTTGCTTTCTTGAGAGAAGCCACTAGTGAAACCTATGGCTCCCGGGTCGATCTTCCATCATATTATTTTCATATCAACTTACTATTTCTATTACCGTTTTTTTTGCAATCTTTATTTTCCAATCTATATCATAAAAATACCAAAATTATTTATCTTATTATCTCTATCAGATCTCACTTTCGTAAGTGACCGTGAAGGGATTGACAATGCCTTTATCGCGTTGGTTGCAAGGTTCTTGTTTGTTTGTGCAGGTACTATGTGACTTGTGTGTTACCTCCTACTGGATTGATACCTTGGTTCTCAAAAACTGAGGGAAATACTTATGCTACTGTGCTGCATCACCCTTTCCTCTTCAAGGGAAAACCAACGCATGCTCAAGAGGTATCATGGCTCCGACAAGAGCAAGGGGAAGTTCGCCCTCGGCACTTCCTCCTCCTGCGCTCTTCCTCCGCCGCCGGCGGCACCTGCCCACCCCACGAGGCAGTGGCTGCACATCCCGGTGCACCAAGCGTGGTGGCACTAGGAGTTCATGCAGTCACTGTCATACCCGTCCGTCATGTTGCGGCACCATTGGCATCTCGATCCGCAACGGATCCCTGTGACAGTGGTGCCGTGGTCATAGCGGGCGCATGCCAAGGAGGTGCACAGGCATCGGACGCTGCTCACGCCGAAGCAGCAACGGATGCCGAAGTATACGGTAGACTCTCCCCATTGGGAGGTCTGGTTTTCCCTCGAGCACGAGGAGCAATGGCGGCTCGGCATGCAGTACCACCACGCCAACCCCCCGCCCCCAATCATCAAGCCAGAGGAGCAGGAGGGAGGAGGCTGCCTACCAGGCGGCACTAGCGGGGGCCTTGGAGACCTCCATCAAGGGGGAGTGGCTGAAGGTAGACTACCATGCGAGGCTGGCAGAGGCCATCGCCCTCTCTGCGGCCGGCGACTGCGTGGTGCCGCTGTCCCCGTCGCTGCCGCCGCGCAGCCCCCACCCCCGTTTGGCACTGCGCGACACCGGCGCGGGAGGCATGTTGGGGAACGCAGTAATTTCAAAAAAATTCCTATGCACACGCAAGATCATGGTGATGCATAGCAACGAGAGGGGAGAGTATCGTCTACATACCCTTGTAGACCGTAAGAGAAAGCGTTATGACAACGTGGTTGATGTAGCCGTACGTCTTCACGATCGACCGATCTAGTACTGAAGACACGACACCTCCGCGATCTGCAAATCAGCTCAGTGACGTCCCGCGAACTCACGATCTAGTAGAGCTTTGTGGGAGAGTTTCATCAGCACAACGGCGTGATGATGGTGATGATGTTGCTACCGGAACAGGGCTTTGCCTAAGCGCCGCTATGATATAACTGAGGTGGATTATGGTGGAGGGGGGCACCGCACACGGCTAAAGATCAATGATCAACTTGTGTGTCTATGGGGTGCCCCCCTCCCCCGTATATAAAGGAGTGGAGGAGGGGGAGGGCCGACCCTCTCTACGGCGCGCCCTAGGGGAGTCCTACTCCCTCCGGGAGTAGGATGCCCCCCTTCCAAGTAGGAGTAGGAGAGGAAGGAAGGAGGAGAGAGGGAGGAAGGAAAGGGGGGCCGGACCCCCTCCCAATTCGGATTGGGCTTGGGGGCGCGCCTCCCTCTTTTCCCTTCCCTCTCCTCCATTCCACTAAAGCCCAATAAGGCACACATACTCCCTGGGGGTTCCGGTAACCTCCCGGTACTCCAGAAAAAATGTCCGAACCACTCGGAACCATTCCGATGTCCAAATATAGGCTTCCAATATATCGATATTTACGTATCGACCATTTTGAGACTCCTCTTCATGTCCATGATCAAATTCGGGACTCCGAACTACCTTCGGTACATCAAAACACATAAACTCGTAATACCGATCGTCACCGAATGTTAAGCGTGCGGACCCTACTGGTTCGAGAACTATGTAGACATGACCGAGACTCATCTCCGGTCAATAACCAATAGCAGATTCTGGATGCTCATATTGGTTCCTACATATTCTACGAAGATCTTTATCGGTCAAACCGCATAACGGTATATGTTGTTCCCTTTGTCATCGGTATGTTACTTGCCCGAGATTCGATCGTCGGTATCTCAGTACCTAGTTCAATCTCGTTACCGGCAAGTGTCTTTACTCGTTCCGTAATGCTACATCCCGTAACTAACTCATTAGCTACATTTCTTGCAAGGCTTAAGAGTGATGTACATTACCGAGAGGGCCCAGAGATACCTCTCCGACAATCGGAGTGACAAATCCTAATATTGATCCATGCCAACTGAACAAACACCATCGGAGACACCTGTAGAGCACCTTTATAATCACCCAGTTATGTTATGAAATTTGGTAGCACACAAAGTGTTCCTCCGGTATTCGGGAGTTGCATGATCTCATAGTCATAGGAACATGTATAGTTATGGAGAAAGCAATAGCAACAAAACTAAACGATCATCGTGCTAAGCTAACGGATGGGTCAAGTCAATCACATCATTCTCTAATGATGTGATCCCGTTAATCAAATGACAACTCATGTCTATGGTTAGGAAACATAATCATCATTGATTCAACGAGCTAGTCAAGTAGAGGCAAACTAGATACAGTCTATTTGTCTATGTATTCACACATGTACTAAGTTTCCGGTTAATACAATTCTAGCATGAATAATAAACATTTATCATGATATAAGGAAATATAAATAACAACTTTATTATTGCCTCTAGGGCATATTTCCTCCAGTCTCCCACTTGCACTAGAGTCAATAATCTAGATTACATTGTAATGATTCTAACACCCATCGAGTCTTGGTATTGATCATGTTTTGCTCATGAGAGAGGCTTAGTCAACGAGTTTGCAACATTCAGATCCGTATGTATCTTGCAAATCTCTATGTCTCACTCCTTGACTTGACCGCAGATGGAATTGAAGCGTCTCTTGATGTGCTTGGTTCTCTTGTGGAATCTGGACTCCTTTGCCAAGGCAATTGTACCAGTATCGTCACAAAAGATTTTCATTGGACCCGATGCACTAGGTATGACACCTAGATCGGATATGAACTCCTTCATCCAGACTCCTTCATTTGCTGCTTCCGAAGTAGCTATGAATTCCGCTTCACATGTAGATCCCGCCACGACGCTCTGCTTGGAACTACACCAACTGACAGCTCCACCATTTAATAAAAACACGTATCCGGTTTGTGACTTAGAGTCATCTGGATCAGTGTCAAAGCTTGCATCGACGTAACCATTTGCGACGAGCTCTTTGTCACCTCCATCAACGAGAAACACATCCTTAGTCCTTTCCAGGTATTTCAGGATGTTCTTGACCGTTGTCCAGTGATCCACTCCTGGATTACTTTGGTACCTCCCTGCTAAACTAATAGCAAGTCACACATCAGGTCTGGTACACATCATTGCATACATGATAGAGCCTATGGCTAAAGCATAGGGAACAACTTTCATTTTCTCTCTATCTTCTGCAGTGGTCGGGCATTGAGTCTGACTCAACTTCACACCTTGTAACACAGGCAGGAACCCTTTCTTGGCCTGATCCATTTTGAACTTCTTCAAAACTTTATCAAGGTATGTGCTTTGTGAAAGTACAATCAAGCGTCTTGATCTATCTCTATAGATCTAGATGCCTAATATATAAGCAGCTTCACCGAGGTCTTTCATTGAAAAATTCTTATTCAAGTATCCTTTTATGCTATTCAGAAATTCAGTATCATTTCCGATCAACAATATGTTATCTACATATAAGATCAGAAATGCTACGGAGCTCCCACTCACTTTCTTGTAAATACAAGCTTCTCTAAAAGTCTGTATAAAACCATATGCTTTGATCACACTATCAAAGTGTATATTCCAACTCCGAGAGGCTTGCACCAGTCCATAAATGGATCACTGGAGCTTGCACACTTTGTTAGCACCTTTTGGATCGACAAAACCTTCTGGTTGCATCATATACAACTCTTCTTTAAGATATCCATTAAGGAATGCAGTTTTGACATCCATTTGCCTGATTTCATAATCATAAAATGTGGGAATTGCTAACATGATTCAGACGGACTTAAGCATCGCTACGGGTGAGAAGGTCTCATCGTAGTCAACTCCTTGAACTTGTCGAAAACCTTTCGCAACAAGTCGAGCTTTGTATACAGTAACATTACCGTCAGCGTCAGTCTTCTTCTTGAAGATCCATTTATTCTATATGGCTTGCCGATCATCGGGCAAGTCAACCAAAGTCCACACTTTGTTCTCATACATGGATCCCATCTCAGATTTCATGGCTTCAAGCCATTTTGCGGAATCTGGGCTCATCATCGCTTCCTCATAGTTCGTAGGTTCGTCATGGTCAAGTAACATGACTTCTAGAACATGATTACCGTACCACTCTGGTGCGGATCTTACTCTGGTTGACCTATGATGTTCGGCAGTAACTTGATCAGAAGTTTCATGACCATCATCATTAGCTTCCTCACTTACTGGTGTAGGAATCACTGGAACTGATTTCAATGATGAACTACTTTCCAATAAGTGAGAAGGTACAATTATCTCGTCAAGTTCTACTTTCCTCCCACTCACTTCTTTCGAGAGAAACTCCTTCTCTAGAAAGGATCCATTCTTAGCAACGAATATCTTGCCTTTGGATCTGTGATAGAAGGTGTACCCAACAGTCTCCTTTGGGTATCCTATGAAGACACATTTCTCCGATTTGGGTTCGAGCTTATCAAGTTGAAGCTTTTTCACATAAGCATCGCAGCCCCAAACTTTAAGAAATGACAACTTTGGTTTCTTGCCAAACCACAGTTCATAAGGCGTATTCTCAACGGATTTAGATGGTGCCCTATTTAACGTGAATGCAGCCGTCTCTAAAGCATATTCCCAAAATGATAGCGGTAAATCAGTAAGAGACATCATAGATCGCACCATATCTAGTAAAGTACGATTACGACGTTCGGACACACCATTACATTGTGGTGTTCTGGGTGGCGTGAGTTGTGAAACTATTCCACATTGTTTCAAATGAAGACCAAACTCGTAACTCAAATATTCTCCTCCACGATTAGATCGTAGAAACTTTATTTTCTTGCCACTTCACTCTGAAATTCTTTGAACTTTTCAAATGTTTCAGACTTATGTTTCATCAAGTAGATATACCCATATCTGCTCAAATCATCTATGAAGGTGAGAAAATAACGATACCCGCCGCGAGCCTCTATATTCATTGGACCACATACATCAGTATGTATGATTTCCAACAAATTTGTTGCTCGGTCCATTGTTCCGGAGAACGGCGTTTTAGTCATGTTGCCCATGAGGCATGATTCGCAAGTACCAAGTGATTCCAAAAGTCCATCGGAATGGAGTTTCTTCATGCGCTTTTACACCAATATGACATAAACGTCAGTGCCACAAATAAGTTGCACTATCATTATCAACTCTGCATCTTTTGGCTTCAATATTATGAATATGTGTATCACAACTATCGAGATTCATCAAGAATAGACCACTCTTCAAGGGTGCATGACCATAAAAGATATTACTCATATAAATAGAACAACCATTATTCTCAGATTTAAATGAACAACTGTCTCGCATCAAACAAGATCCAGATATAATGTTCATGCTCAACGCTGGCACCAAATAACAATTATTTAGGTCTAATACTAATCCCGAAGGTAGATGTAGAGGTAGCGTGCCGACCGCGATCACATCGACTTTGGAACCATTTCCCACATGCATTGTCACCTCGTCCTTAGCCAATCTTCGCTTAATCCGTAGTCCCTGTTTCGAGTTGCAAATATTAGCAACAGAACTAGTATCAAATACCCAGGTACTACTGCGAGCATTAGTAAGGTACACATCAATAACATGTATATCACATATACATGTGTTCACCTTGCCATCCTTCTTATCCACCAAATACTTGGGGCAGTTCCGCTTCCAGTGACCAGTCCCTTTGCAGTAGAAGCACTCGGTCTCGGGCTTAGGTCCAGACTTGGGCTTCTTCACTTGAGCAAAAACTTGCTTGTCGTTCTTCTTGAAGTTCCCCTTCTTCCATTTACCCTTTTTCTTGAAACTGGTGGTCTTGTTAACCATCAACACTTGATGCTCCTTTTTGATTTCTACCTCCACAGCCTTTAGCATCACGAAGAGCTCGGGAATAGTCTTATCCATCCCTTGCATATTATAGTTCATCACGAAGCTCTTGTAGCTTGGTGACAGTGATTGAAGAATTCTGTCAATGACACTATCATCCGGAAGATTAACTCCTAGTTGAATCAAGTGATTATTATACGCAGACATTTTGAGTATATCTTCACTGACAGAACTATTCTCTTCCATCTTGCAGTTGTAGAACTTATTGGAGACTTCATATCTCTCAATCTGGGCATTTGCTTGAAATATCAACTTCAACTCCTGGAACATGTCATATGCTCCATGACGTTCAAAACGTTGTTGAAGTCCCGGTTCTAAACCGTAAAGCATGGCGCACTGAACTATCGAGTAGTCGTCAGTTTTGCTCTACCAGAAGTTCATAACATCTGGTGTTGCTCCTGCAGCGGGTTTGGCACCTAGCGGTGCTTCCAGGATGTAATTCTTCTGTGCAGCAATGAGGATAATCCTCAAGTTACGGACCCAGTCCGTGTAATTGCTACCGTCATCTTTCAACTTTGCTTTCTCAAGGAACGCATTAAAATTCAACGGAACAACAGCACGGGCCATCTATCTACAACAACATAGACATGCAAAATACTATCAGGTACTAAGTTCATGATAAATTAAAGTTCAATTAATCAAATTACTTAAGAACTCCCACTTAGATAGACATCCCTCTAACCATCTAAGTGATCACGTAATCCACATCAACTAAACCATGTCCGATCATCACGTGAGATGGAGTAGTTTTCAATGGTGAACATCACTATGTTGATCATATCTACTATATGATTCACGCTCGACCTTTCGGTCTTAGTGTTCCGAGGTCATATCTGCATATGCTAGGTTCATCAAGTTTAACCCGAGTATTCTGCGTGTGCAAAACTGGTTTGCACCTGTTGTATGTGAACGTAGAGCTTATCACACCCGATCATCATGTGGTGTCTCGGCACGATGAACTGTAGCAATGGTGCATACTCAGGGAGAACACTTACACCTTAAAATTTAGTGAGAGATCATCTTATAATGCTACCATCGAACTAAGCAAAATAAGATGCATAAAGGATAAACATCACATGCAATCAATATAAGTGATATGATATGGCCATCATCATCTTGTGCCCGTGATCTCCATCTCCAAAGCACCATCATGATCACCATCGTCACCGGCTTGACACCTTGACCTCCATCGAAATATCATTGTCATCTTTCCAACTATTGCCTTCACGACTATTGCTACCGCTTAGTGATAAAGTAAAGCAATTACACGGCGATTGCATTTCATACAATAAAGCGACAACCATATGGCTCCTGCCAGTTGCCGATAACTGTGTTACAAAACATGGTCATCTCATACAATAAAATTTAGCATCATGTCTTGACCATATCACATCTGAGTATGCAGGAGTTGCATGATCTCATAGTCATAGGAACATGTATAGTTATGGAAAAAGTGTTACAAAACATGGTCATCTCATACAATAAAATTTAGCATCATCTCATACAAAGTGTTCCTCCGGTATTCAGGAGTTGCATGATCTCATAGTCATAGGAACATGTATAGTTATGGAAAAAGCAATAGCAACAAACTAAACGATCATTGTGTTAAGCTAACGGATGGGTCAAGTCAATCACATCATTCTCTAATGATGTGATCCCGTTAATCAAATGACAACTCATGTCTATGGTTAGGAAACATAACCATCATTGATTCAACGAGCTAGTCAAGTAGAGGCAAACTAGAGACACTTTGTTTGTCTATGTATTCACACATGTACTAAGTTTTCGGTTAATACAATTCTAGCATGAATAATAAACATTTATCATGATATAAGGAAATATAAATAACAACTTTATTATTGCCTCTAGGGCATATTTCCTTCAAGGTCGTGTACCTCGAGCATTGGAGGCAGCGCGCCCACCTTGCCGCATTGCCGTCGCAACATCAGGTGTCAGAGGAGGCACCCTGGTGGCCTATCAAGCCACGTTTGGCTAGGCTGGGACGCCTCTCGTCTTCATCGACTTCACCGGCAGCGACGACGACGACGACAAGGGCAAGGGCAAGGGCATGGCGGACGACTATGGTAGCGTGTAGACGGGTTTTTTCTATGTTTAAGTGAACTTTGGCCGGCGTTGATCGGCCACTTATGTTTAATTAAGTTTTTCTAAATTTATTTCAGCCACACGGGCCAAAAATGAGTATGCCTCTCATTGGGCACACCTGCCGACCCAAATTGAAAAGCGGACCTGCACGTCCACCTGGCCAACCCAAACGGATGAAAAGCGAACAAAGTGCGCGTCCGTTTGGATCGGCGCGTTGGAGTTGCTATAAGGTCGAACCATCAATGGTACACATTTATCATCTGATATATCCGATTTTCATCCCTACTCTTCAAATTACACCTCTTCCAAAATGTTTAAGTTTGGCAATGATGCTTGCTAAGTTGACCTAGTATATGGGGACGATCCCGTGCATGTGGCAGGAGTGGCCAGACCGGCTTTGGTGGGTAGCAGAGACTCTGTATGATAGACTCCTCGTGCTTGTTTTCACTTTTATTAAATTGATTTAATACATAGGGATTAGCATTCGTAGTCATGTCTCAAGAATGTATAGGGCCTTGAGAGTAAACCTCGTCAACAGATATTATTGTCGTTGCTATTAATACTTGCCATGCATGAGTAGATTTCTAACATGACACCATCTCCCTTGTGTGTGTCCCCGGTTAACTTTTGCTCACTTTCCTTCACTCTGTTAACTTTTTCTCATTTTTGCTCACTCCCTTATCCGAAACCCTCAGAATAGGTTACAACAGACGTTGTCGTCGGGTCAATGCCTTTGACCTTTAACTCTGATGAGTGAGGATGCATAGGGCCAAGTACACCTTTGACCGTTACCCGTATAGTTGTTTCGTATGCTGACCGTACACGTATTCGTATACGTGGGCGCATGCAACTGACTGCGGTCGTGGGGTAGCACGTGTCCATGGGACATGCCGGAAACATCCCATCGTATAAAGAGGGGCAACCACCTCCATTGCCGCCTACCATTTTCCCCCAAATCCCCTCCCTGTCGCATCGTCTTCCTCTCCCACACCGGCGTCGTCTCGCTCTCCTCCATTGCCTCGACCGCACCGTCTCACTCGCCCCCAGCGCATCCTCTTCCCCACCTTCATCGCCTCCATCTTCTCGGAGATGGCCGAAGCCCGTGGCGACACCGGCGCAACGGCTGGAGATGTGGTCGAGCTGCACAGCACGGTGACCGCGGATGTCGGCGGCGTCCACGGTGATGCGGGGAAACTTGCAATCACTGCGGATGTGGAGAAGGAGGTGGCGGGCTCCGCCTCAGCGCTGCAGAAGGTGATGGCATCGAGCGGCGCAGTCAATCCCGATACCCTCGATGCGCAGCCTGGCGAGGAGCAAGAGGTATTTGCACTTGCTTTGCTTTAGGATATTAGCTTGTAGAGTTAGTTGGATTTGTTAGATTGTGGATTCATACCGTAGTTCAGATGGTTAGAGTAGTTGGTTTGACGGATGGGCCATGGTTTTCTGTATTGGGGGATGGAGTTTTTTGTACTAGGGTTCGTTGCATAAATTCGTTGCAAAAATGCTAGACAGATCTATTTATTAGATGTGACTCATTGCTGCACAGATGTATGATTATTAGATTTGTTTTTAGTGCTCATAGATTGGAGTTTTTAATGCTACAAACATGTACGCTTATTAGATTGGGCCCCTATTAGATTTGTTTTTGAATGCTACTCAAATTGGGGTTTTGAATGTCATATGCCCAGATAGAATCCATTGATTAAGAAGTTATTTGATTCATTAGTATATAAATTTGTCCACAACATGTAGTTATATTAGCTCTGTTCTTCAATGTGTGTGCATGACCAATGATCAATGTGTTATTTGAATGTCATGTGTATTATATTAGATTTGTTTTTGAATGCTACTCAGGTTGAGGTTTTGAATGTCATATTGGGAGTACATTAGCCCTATGATCAATGTATCATGTGTGCATATCTAAATTTTCAATTGGCTACTAGTGATGGATGTAATTGTATATTCAGGAGGATGATGGTTGAGGGTGGAGAGGAAGCTGGCTGACTACGACCCGTACGATCCAGAGTTTAGTGACGACAAAGAATATGAGGTAAGCCTATCCCTTGTTCATTTAGTTCCTTTGACATGGTGTATATGAATCTATAATGTATTAATGCAATTCATTCATGTGTGCAGTATGATTCTAGAGATGATGTGTACAAGGGCAACGCCGCGTCCTTCACAACCAAGGAGGTGGAGAAGATCAAGGCCAAGGGAGTTGCTTCCTTCTACAACCTCAAGATCAAGAAGTGGCACTGCCCCTACTGCACCACCAAGCCAAAGCCAAAGGATGGCCGCTTCGATCATCTTCTGTCTCATGCAGAGGATGTAGTGATCCACGGGGAGGACTACATGATCAGAGGGCAGCATGCTGCGCTCGCGAAGGCCCTGACTCTGGCATGAGGTGATGTGATGATGTGATGTTGTGAACTGAATCTTAATCTTTTGGGTTACTTTGGGTCCGGTTACTTTTGGTAAACTGAATGTGGCTGTTTATGGTGTGAACTGAATCTATGGTGATGCTAGTAATGTATTATTCTATCTATATTTGTCTGTCCTTATATTTGCCTGTGGTGTATGGTTAGTTCTGTCTAGATGTTGTGAAGTATGAATTTAGGTGTTGCAATGATCACACATGTTGTTTCACTGTTGCTTCACTGATCACACATGTTGTTTCAGTGTTGCTTCACTGATCACTTCAGTGTTGCTTCACTGATCACACATGTTGTTTCAGTGTTGCTTCACTGATCACACATGTTATTGGTCTCATGTTTATTAATCAAATCAAATGCATGCTTTTTCCAACCAGCATGTTTCATTATCCGATGTTTTGAACTGACATTCGACAGGACAGTATAAATTCAAGAAAATGCAAAAAAAATAAAACCTTGGCAAACTATGGATGTTTGTGTAGGAGATCATGTGTGCAAAATTTGAGGTGATTTAGAGGAGGTCAAAGAGATTTGAACTTGAGAAATGTGCTCCATATGAGCTCCCAGGCTAGGGTAAACAACCCATTTGTAATCAAGTTTTTTTGGACTTACTCCAAATGAGCCAAATGTTTTTATTAACACCTATTCAATCTATATAGTGTAGATTCGAAGTCTCACTATTTTTTGAATTAATCTTCATATTTTACATTTTATTTTGAAAAATATGCTTTAATATAAAAACTATTAAAAACACGTTTAAATAAAACCTTGGCAAACTATGGATGTTTGTGTAGGAGATCATGTGTGAAAAATTTGAGGTGATTTAGAGGAGGTCAAAGAGATTTGAACTTGAGAAATGTGCTCCAAATGAGCTCCCAGGCTAGGGTAAACAGCCCATTTGTAATCAAGTTTTTTTGGACTTACTCCAAATGATCCAAATGTTTTTTATTAACACCTATTCAATCTATATAGTGTAGATTCGAAGTCTCACTATTTTTTGAATTAATCTTCATACTTTTATATTTTATTTTGAAAAATATGCTTTAATATAAAAACTATTAAAAACACGTTTAAAATATGAAAATGGAAAACTTTGTTCAGATCCTTCTTATTCACTTTGAAATAAAGGTTTGGAGATTTTTTTGATTTTTTTTAATTTTTTTTCAAAAATAGAAGGTAACCCTACCTCATCTCCTTGAACTCTATGAAATCTTGTAGGTGATAGCTCATATGTGTGAAAGTTTTCTCATGAAAATGACCATAGACCAAGTTTATGATTTTTGTTTGGTAACATGTCACATAAGACAACATTGTGTGCAGATTTCATATTTTTTTGATTCTTTTTTAAATTAATGGTGCTCATTTGACTTCGATCGTGCCAGCTAGGGTTTTTTCATGAAAATGACCATAAAACAAGTTTAGTATTTTTTTCTCATTAGTGTATCTTATGAAACGATGAACGGCGAATGTTTCATATTTTTTGATTTTTTTATTAGTTATGCTCAGTTAAAGCTTTTGTAAGCTCGTTGACCAGCTCAAAACCACTCTAAACCCCACGGGGTTTCGCCTAACCCTAGCTCCGAACGTCAGTCGTCCGATCATACCTTGGCGCCAAGCGACAATCCTCAGATGTGGTCTTCTAGAAGGAATTCGATGGGCAGGCTGTGTGCAGGCTTCGGGCCGTTGGATCACAAGGATGGCTCCACATCGTTGTATCGTGGGGCAATCAGCGAGAGGCGATCCTGTTGGTTGTGTGATACGTCTCCAAAGTATCTATAATTTTTGATTGCTTGATGCTATATTATCTACTGTTTTGGACTATATTGGGCTTTATTTTCCACTTTTATATTATTTTTGGGACTAACCTATTAACCAGAGGCCCAGCCCAGAATTGTTGTTTTTTTGCCTATTTCAGTGGTTCGAAGAAACGGAATATCAAACGGAGTCCAAACGGAATAAAATCTTCGAGAACATTATTTTCTCACCGAACGTGATCTAGGAGACTTGGACCCTGCTCCAAGGAACAAAAGAGACAGTCACAAGGATGGGGGGCGCCCCCCCCTAGGGAGCGCCCCCTGCCTCGTGGGCCCCTCGTTGCTCCTCCGGCGTACTTCTTCCTCCTATATATACACACGTACCCCCAAACGATCAAAATAGGAGCCAAAAACCTAATTCCACCACCGCAACTTTCTGTATCCACGAGATCCCATCTTGGGGCCTGTTCCGGAGCTCCGCCGAAAGAGGGCCGTCATCACGGAGGGCTTGTACATCATGATAGCCTCTCCGATGAAGTGTGAGTAGTTTACCTCTGACCTTCGGGTCCATAGTTAGTAGCTAGATGGCTTCTTCTCTCTCTTTGAATCTCAATACAAAGTTCTCCCCCTCTCTCGTGGAGATCTATTCGATGTAATCTTCTTTTTGCAGTGTGTTTGTTAAGACAGATGAATTGTGGGTTTATGATCAAGTCTATCTATGAATAATATTTGAATCTTCTTTGAATTATTTTATGTATGGTTAGTTATCTTTGCAAGTCTCTTCAAATTATCCGTTTGGTTTGGCCAACTAGATTGGTAGTTCTTGCCATGGGAGAAGTGCTTAGCTTTGGGTTCAATCTTGCGGTGTCCTTACCCAGTGACAGAAGGGGCAGCAAGGCACGTATTGTATCGTTGCCATCGAGGATAACAAGATGGGGTTTATTTCATATTGCATGAATTTATCTCTCTACATCATGTCATCTTGCTTAAGGTGTTACTCTGTTTTTAACTTAATAGTCTAGATGCATGCTGGATAGCGGTCGATGGGTGGAGTAATAGTAGTAGATGCAGAATCGTTTCGGTCTACTTGTCACGGACGTGATGCCTATATACATGATCATGCCTAGATATTCTCATAATTATGCACAATTCTATCAATTGCTCAACAGTAATTTGTTCACCCATCGTAGAATACTTATGCTCTTGAGAGAAGCCACTAGTGAAACCTATGGCCCCCGGGTCTATTCTCATCATATCAATCGTTTTGCTATTTACTTTGCCTTTACTTTTTACTTTGCATCTTTATATCAAAAATACCAAAAATATTTTATCTATCAGATCTCACTCTTGTAAGTGACCGTGAAGGGCTTGACAACCCCTAATCGCGTTGGTTGCGAGTAGTTATCGCTTTGTGCAGGTACGAGGGACTTGAGTGTGGGCTCCTACTGGATTGATACCTTGGTTCTCAAAAACTAAGGGAAATACTTACGCTACTCTGCTGCATCATCCCTTCCTCTTCAGGGAAAACCAACGCAAGCTCAAGACCTAGCAAGAAGGATTTCTGGCGCCGTTGCCGGGGAGTCTACGCAAAAAGTCAATATACCAAGTACCCATCACAATCCCTATCTCTCGCATTACATTATTTGCCATTTGCCTCTCATTTTCCCCTCCCCCCCAATTCACCCTTGCCGTTTTATTTGCCCTCTCTCTCTATCCTCTCTCTCTCTCTCTGTTTGCCTATTTTCCCTTGCCATGTCATAACCAAAAAGAGTTGGGGGTTTTCTCCCAAGTTCTAGTGCTTTAGATAATCCTGCTATCTTATCTAAACTTATAAATCAGAATGCTATAGAACAACTTGTCGTAGTTATCAATGAGAACCTTAGTAATTTTGATGAAGATGACTCTGGAATTTTCCGTTATTTACTTGATGAATCTTTGAAAGATGCTTGGGATAGGCTGTTAAGGATTCGGGCTAGCTATGTACCCCAATATCAAATTGAGGTTTACTTAAAAAGCTTTTATGTTGGGCTGCCCGCTTCGTTCAAACAAGTTTTAGATTCTATTTTCGAGGGGGGTTTTCTTGAAGGGGGCCCCATAGATACCTATGAGAGGATGAAAACTATATTTGGGCACCCCATTAATGAGAAAACTGAAATCACATCTCTCTTGCTCTCTTATCAAAATGAATCTATTAAAGAGATAAAAGCTAGCCTAGATGCCAGTTTCCGCAACATTCTTAATCTTTCTTCTACCATTAATGGACATGTACTCTATCGAAATAGAAAGATTAATTCCATAGATAACAAGTTTACTCTCTTTTTCCCTAAAACCAAAGATGACAATACCTAGATCTATCCTTGCTTGTTATGCCTAGCTAGGGGCGTTAAACGATAGCGCTTGTTGGGAGGCAACCCAATTTTATTTTTATTCCTTGTTATTTGCTCCTGTTTAGTAATAAATAAATTATTGAGCCTCTGTTTAGTTTGTGTTTTTTGTGTTTAATTAGCGTTTGTGCCAAGTAGAACCGTTGGGAAGACTTGGGGAAAGTCTTGTTGAACTTGGTGTAAAAAACAGAAACTTTAGCGCTCACGAGAACTGCTGTCATTTTTATTTGAAGAGTGCTATTTAGTTAATTATTTTTGCAGATGATTAATATATAAATTCCTCACATCCATAAATTTATTTTAGAATTTTTGTGGTTCCAGATCTTGCGCTAGCTTCAGATTACTACAGACTGTTCCGTTTCTGACAGATTCTGTTTTTCGTGTTTTGTTTGCTTATTTTGATGAATCTATGGCTAGTAAAATAGTTTATAATCCATAGATAAGTTGGAATACAGTAGGTTTAACACCAATATAAATAAAGAATGAGTTTATTACAGTATCTTGAAGTGGTCTTTTGTTTTCTTTCGCTAACGGAGCTCACGAGTTTTCTATTTTGAGTTTTGTGTTGTGAAGTTTTCAAGTTTTGGGTGAATTCTTTTGATGGATCATGGAACAAGGAGTGGCAAGAGCCTAAGCTTGGGGATGCCCATGGCACCCCCAAGATAATCCAAGAACACCAAAAAGTTAAAGCTTGGGGATGCCCCGGAAGGCATCCCCTCTTTTCGTCCACTTCCATCGGTAGTTTACTTGGAGCTATATTTTTATTCACCAACATGATATGTGTTTTGATTGGAGTGTCTTGTATTATTTGTGTCTTTGTTTGCTAGTATACCACAATCATCCTTGCTGTACACACCTTTTGAGAGAGCCATACATGAATTAAAATTTGATAGAATACTCTATGTGCTTCACTTATATCTTTTGAGGTAGATAATTTTGCTCTATGTGCTTCACTTATATCTTTTGAGCTAGATAATTTTGCTCTATGTGCTTCACTTATATCCTTTGAGCTAGATAATTTTGCTCTATGTGCTTCACTTATATCCTTTGAGCTAGATAACTTTGCTCTATGTGCTTCACTTAGATCTTTTAGAGCACGGTGGTGGATTTGTTTTAAAGAAACTATTGATCTCTCATGCTTCACTTAAATTAATTTGAGAGTCTCTTAATAGCATGGTACTTTGCCTAATAATAATATGCTTGGTATTCAAGATTTGCGAAACTTTTCTTTTGAGTGAGTTGAATACTAAGAAAAGATTGAAGCATGATAATTGTTTTGAGATATGGAGGTGATAATATTAAAGTCATGCTAGTTGAGTAGTTGTGAATTTAAAGAATATTTGTGTTGAAGTTTTTGATTCCCGTAGCATGCACATATGGTGAACCGTTATGTGATGAAGTCGAAGCATGATTTATTTATTGATTGTCTTCCTTATGAGTGGCGGTCGGGGACGAGCGATGGTCTTTTCCTACCAATCTATCCCCCTAGGAGCATGCGTGTAGTACTTTGCTTTGATGGTTTCTAATTTTTTGCAATAAGTATATGAGTTCTTTATGACTAATGTTGAGTCCATGGATTATACGCACTCTCACCCTTCCACCTTTGCTAGCCTCTCTAATACCGCGCAACTTTCGTCGGTATCATACACCTACCATATACCTTCCTCAAAACAGCCACCATACCTACCTATTATGGCATTTCCATAGCCATTCCGAGATATATAGCCATGCAACTTTCCACCATCTAGTTCATCATGACACATCCATCATTGTCATATTGCATATCCCGGTACACCGCCGGATGCATTCACATAGAGTCATATTTTGTTCTAAGTATCAAGTTGTAATTGTTGAGTTGTAAGAAAAATAAAAGTGTGATGATCATCATTATTGGAGCATTGTCCCAGTGAGGAAAGAATGATGGAGACTATGATTCCCCCACAAGTCGGGATGAGACTCCGGACGAAAAATAAAAAAAGGCCAAAGAAGCCCAAATAAAAAAAAGAGAAAGGCCATAAAAATATAAATAAAAAAATGAGAGAAAAAGAGAGAAGGGACAATGTTACTATCCTTTTACCACACTTGTGATTCAAAGTAGCACCATGATCTTCATAGTAGAGAGTCTCTCATGTTATCACTTTCTTATACTAGTGGGAATCTTTCATTATAGAACTTGGCTTGTATATTCCAATGATGGGCTTCCTCAAATTGCCCTAGGTCTTCATGAGGAAGCAAGTTGGATGCACACCCACTAGTTTCTTTTGTTGAGCTTTCATATATTTATAGCTCTAGTGCATCTGTTGCATGGCAATCCCTACTCACTCACATTGATATCTATTAATGGGCATCTCCATAGCCCATTGATACGCCTAGTTGATGTGAGACTATCTTCTCCCTTTTTGTCTTCTCCACAACCACCATTCTATTCCACCTATAGTGCTATATCCATGGCTCACGCTCATGTATTGCGTGAAGATCGAAAAAGTTTTGAAAAAGTTAGAGTATGAAACAATTGCTTGGCTTGTCATCGGGGTTGTGCATGATTTAAATACTTTGTGTGGGGAAGATGGAGCATAGCCACACTATATGATTTGGTAGGGATAACTTTCTTTAGCCATGTTATCTTGAGAACGCATAATTGCTTTGTTAGTATGCTTGAAGTATTATTATTTTCTATGTCAATATAAACCTTTGTCTTGAATCTTTCTAATGTGAATATTCATACCACAATTAAGAAGATTTGCATTGAAATTATGCCAAGTAGCACTCCGCATCAAAAATTCTCTTTTTATCATTACCTACTCGAGGACGAGCAGGAATTAAGCTTGGGGATGCCTGATACATCTCCAACGTATCTATAATTTTTGATTGCTCCATGCTATATTATCTACTGTTTTGGACTATATTGGGCTTTATTTTCCACTTTTATATTATTTTTGGGACTAACCTATTAACCGGAGGCCCAGCCCAGAATTGCTGTTTTTTTGCCTATTTCAGTGTTTCGAAGAAACGGAATATCAAATGGAGTCCAAACGGAATAAAATCTTCGGGAACGTGATTTTCTCACCGAGCGTGATCTAGGAGACTTGGACCCTGCTCCAAGGAACAAAAGAGGCGGTCACGAGGGTGGGGGCGCCCCCCTAGGGCGCGCCCCCTGCCTCGTGGGCCCCTCGTTGCTCCTCCAGTGTACTTCTTCCTCCTATATATACACACGTACCCCCAAACGATCAGAACAGGAGCCAAAAACCTAATTCCACCACCACAACTTTCTGTATCCACGAGATCCGATCTTGGGGCCTATTCCAGAGCTCCACCGGAAGAGGGCCATCATCACGGAGGGCTTCTACATCATCATAGCCTCTCTGATGAAGTGTGAGTAGTTTACCTCAGACCTTCGGGTCCATAGTTAGTAGCTAGATGGCTTCTTCTCTCTCTTTGAATCTCAATACAAAGTTCTCCCCCTCTCTCGTGGAGATCTATTCGATGTAATCTTCTTTTTTCGGTGTGTTTGTTGAGACCAATGAATTGTGGGTTTATGATCAAGTCTATCTATGAATAATATTTGAATCTTCTCTGAATTCTTTTATGTATGATTGGTTATCTTTGCAAGTCTCTTCGAATTATCCGTTTGGTTTGGCCAACTAGATTGGTAGTTCTTGCCATGGGAGAAGTGCCTAGCTTTGGGTTCGATCTTGCGGTGTCCTTACCCAGTGACAGAAGGGGCAGGAAGGCACGTATTGTATCGTTGCCATCAAGGATAACAAGATGGGGTTTTATTTCATATTGCATGAATTTATCTCTCTACATCATATCATCTTGCTTAAGGCGTTACTCTGTTTTTAACTTAATACTCTAGATGCATTCTGGATAGCGGTCGATGGGTGGAGTAATAGTAGTAGATGCAGAATCATTTCGGTCTACTTGTCACGGACGTGATGCCTATATACATGATCATGCCTAGATATTCTCATAATTATGCACAATTCTATCAATTGCTCAACAGTAATTTGTTCACCCACCGTAGAATACTTATGCTCTTGAGAGAAGCCACTAGTGAAACCTATGGCCCCCGGGTCTATTCTCATCATATCAATCTCCATCACTTTTATATTGTTTTGCTATTTACTTTGACTTTACTTTTTACTTTGCATCTTTATATCAAAAATACCAAAAATATTTTATCTATCAGATCTCACTCTCGTAAGTGACCGTGAAGGGCTTGACAACCCCTAATCGCGTTGGTTGCGAGTAGCTATCGCTTTGTGCAGGTACGAGGGACTTGAGCGTGGGCTCCTACTGGATTGATACCTTGGTTCTCAAAAACTGAGGGAAATACTTATGCTACTCTACTGCGTCATCCCTTCCTCTTCGGGGAAAACCAACGCAAGCTCAAGACGTAGCATTGTGCTCGGCTGCTCGCCCACCACTGACTCCGCGAAAAAAACATTGTTATCGGGCCCAAAAGGAAAGCAAGCTCTGGTTGGGCCGTCGAATTGCGTCGTTTTTTTGTGAACGTGTTGGCTCTATTTTTTTGCATCATTTGAAATTACACAACAATTGACATTGCATAGAAAATTTAGTTCTTTTTGTTCTATACAAATGCAAAATGACCAAATTTATAAGAGCCAAATTTATTTTTATCATGCAAAATGGCCACAAGCCCTTAAAAATTGTCTCTTTTTGTTCATATAATATATATAACCACGGATTCCCATGCGTGCAATTAGCTTCTTTTTCTTCTCTTTTAAAACCATCGTTTCCCGCGTGTGTACACTCCCGATGTTGTGGTGGGTTTGAAAACGGACTACTAACTTCACCCCCGTTATTGCCACGGCCAAATAACATGTAGCGCTACGGCTATTTAAGCCACCCTCTACCTCTGCCATCTCCCACCCTCTCCCTCTGCCATCCCTCATCCATCTACCCTTCTTGCTCTTCGACCCATTCTCCTTCTTCTACACATCCCTTAGCCATGCAGTACACCGGAACAACCTACTGCTTCTATAATGTTATATTTATGTATTGTGTGAAGTGGAGATTGTAAGCCAACTCTTTATCCCTCTCTTATTCAGTACATGGGATGTGTAAAGATTACCCCTCTTGCGACATGCCTACTATGCGGTTATGCCTCTAAGTCGTGCTTCGACACGTGGGAGATATAGCTGCATCGTGGGTGTTACAGCTTCCCACCCACCGTGCCGGAGAGTCTCTACCCTACCGGCGTGTACGTTGATCGCACACTACGTGTGTGGGTGATATCAAGGCCGAGGATCGCAAGGAACTTCACCGAGTTCTTCCTCGTGTCCGGCTACCACCACTCCTGAGGGGATCTCCAACGATGTTCCGCGTCGAGGAGGTCATCCAAAACTGGGTGGTGGTTGCTTTCCTTGCCCACTTCACCAATACATTCGACGCCTTCTACCTCCTCGGCCGGGTGTTTTGGTGTGGCTCCAAGTTCATCGCTTTCACCACCCACAACAGGTTCACGGAGTACACCAACATCTTCCCCACCGCGATGCACATGCACACTCTTCCGTACCCCATTGACAACGCCCCAGAGCAGCAGTGAAAAGGGCGCCCGGAGGAGGAGCGAGGTGGAGAAGGCGACGGCTAGGGTTCTAAACCCTCTATCTTTTTTGGTCTATGTTATGTTAAGTTGTAATTGAACTATGTTGGAGTTGCTATGGGCTTCCTGGCCCTTTTCTTAAGTTCTATTATTAAGTTTTCTATCTATTCTATTATTAAGTTCTTCCTAGTTTGAACTATGTGATCGTGATATGGGTTTGTTGGCCCTATCTACATATTGGGACTACATATTTGTTGATTGTTTTCTTAGAGAGCTCGGCTTGTTAGTAGGGTTCCCTTGTTAGTAACCACCTAGTGCATGCAAGCAAGCTTTGTTAGTAGGGATGAATGAGTAGAGCTAAGCAAGGGAGTGGCTCTTTTTTTACACAAGCCACAAATATGTAGCCACCTAGCTAGAAGAGAGGAAACATCGGCAGTGACCGTTGCTGCATCCGTGGCGGTTGGCATGCAAGAAAGTTGCTCAGTCAGTGCATCGTGGCGGACGCATCGGCATGCAGGCTCAGTCAGCGCATGCAGGCTCGATCGGCGCATCGTGGGATCGTGACATCGGTGCATGCAAGCTCGATCGACGCATGCAGACAGGCTTTGCTTGGTGCATGCATAGCAGGCTTCTGTCCTGGCGGCACGCGCAGATGTTTAATGCAAGGGACGGCCCAACGAAACCATGGCCCAACGGTCGAACAACGACACCACCCAACGCGGCCCCACTTGTCAGGTCGAACGGACGACACGGTCCAGCGTGGCCCCATTAGTCAGAGTTAACGATCAAGCCTTTGACTCGACGACAACGTCCATTCTGACCAATTATGAGGGTTTCTAGCAAATGAGTGGAGAAAATTGAGCAAAAGTTAAGAGCGCGGGGATAAATGAGTAGAGCTAAGGAACCAGGGGCACATATGTAAAAAAACCTTTAAAAGAAAGACAAACAAGATCAACAACCTATGGATGGAAAAATTGTTCTATCGTCATCGTCGTGACATGATGTTACAAGATAATCTCAATTAACCTTCATCGTATCAATAGAAAACAAACTTATTGTATTCAACTTCTAAACTAATTCAGTGACAAAAATATCCATACTTGGGATTTCACATCTATAAAGATACTCACTTTACCTACATGCCTGTTTATTAAATTTAGGCAAGTCAATTTTCTGACCATTGATGTTTTGTCAAGATTCGTGCTATCTTTCCCCTTGTGTTGTTTCTTCACTTCTTGGGCTGAAATTTTGGCTTGCCTTTTTGGGGGTCACTCAATTTTCTTAGTGGCCTTGAAGCCCGTTACCAGTTACCTGTTTGTTCGGTCCTTTGTTTCTATGCATTTTTGCTATTTTAATTCGTTTGTTAGTATTTTTGGGATGTTGGAATACCGTAAATGTATACATGCAAGTACTATACAGTATGCATGTAAATTATAGTAGAGTGATAAAATTGCATTATTATATGGTTATTCTATTCATATTACAAATATGCAATTTTAGTGCAGCGTTGTGGACAAGTTTATTTTTATCTTCTCAAAGAGTAATACCAATGCCATAAATTCCTTCTTACTTAAAAAGTTCAATTGTTTTTTTAGTTTTTATTTCATGTTCTTTATTTAAGGATAATACCAGCAGCATCAGCACCAGAGGCGGGAGTGGCCAGAATTGTCCATGGCGTCGGCGGCCAAAGCGGACGAAGTCGAGGTGCAGGTGGGCGTCTGTGGGAGGCGAACGTCAATGGGGACGGCGACGCAGGTACAGGCGGGCGCCGATGCAGGTCGCCTTCGTGGCGGTCAACGCAGGTGGGAAGCCGCGGCACAGGTCCAGGCGGGCGCCAGAGCAGGTTGCCTTCATAGCGGGTGATGCATGTTTATAAGCGTATGCGCAGGTCCAGGGCGGCTGCGCTGGTGTTGGTCACGCGCTGGGCGGTGGCACTGGTGCTGGTCGTGGCGCGGGTACAGGTAGGCGGGCGACGTAGGTGGTATGCCGAGGGTGCGAGGCGCGGGCGAGGGGACATGAGGAAGGAAGGAGATGGAGTTCCTCATGATGGATTTAAAACTATGAGGTTTTTTCTAGAAAAAAGCAAATACACTGCCTTGATGATATCCTTTCGGACGGAGGGAGTATTGCAAAATTGAAGGCACGGTGATATTTGCTCAACCGTTTCCCTAGCATCTATTAATGGACGAATCCATGTTTCTGTCTTCCGGTCTAAGTATTAATCCTTGATGATTTTTTAATCATTAGTGCTTTTATTTTAAACATGATTTCTTTTTTTGTCTCAATTAATTAAAAGATTGAATACAACCGTTCATTACAACATTCATCATGCAGTGCAGAAAATTATTACATAGAAGGACGTCCGACCTATTATCAAAACTAAACTTAGCTATCTGATGAGCCATCTTGTTTGCCTATCTTCTGATCTTCGCTAGCTTAAAGTTTGGAAGAAGCTTGGTAAGGGCTAAGGCTTCCTTCTTGAGATCCACCAGAGCCAATCTATCAAGGTTATCATGTGCAAGAAAAGAAACCACAAAAGAGCAGTCTGCTTCTAAAATAACAAGCTTATGGAGAGCGATGCCGATATATAGTCCCGCTAGACACGCCCGGAGTTCCGCTTCATCAATACTGGTCCATGAACCAATATAATCCCAAGAGAAAATGACAACGTCGCCAACCGAATTCCTGGCCACAACGCCCACACTCGTAGAACAAATGCTCTCCACAAAACTAGCATCCACGTTGATCTTAATATAATAATGATAAAGGGTTTCTCCCGCTTTATATTATAAAGCAAACATATGATACATCCAGCTCGCTGGGGCCGCAGCACAGAGAAGCCCAAAAGAAAAACAAGAAAAAGAAAGAGAAATAAATGCCGATACCAGCAGATCAATGAAGAAAGGAAGACCGGCAACCGCTGCACCCTCCGAAGAAGTACCACCACGTTCCCAGGATCCTAAAGCGTCACACACCAAGCAACACCTTCATGAAGGAATGCGTGATGACGCTGCTATTCCCCGAACAAGTTCTAGGGTTTCCCCGGTACACGAGGGATAGTGGGGAAGGGATATACCCGACGCCCCTCAGGAAGGTCCGACGGCACCCGCAAGCGTCATCGCGTCGGTGCCAGACAGACCGGCAGGAGTTTCTCCCGAACCACAACCACCACCACCACCCCAGTTATTTCGAAATGCACCACCCCATCAGCCGCCCACTAGCCTGTGCCACCACGATTACCGAACAACCCTCGCCGCCTCACTGGAGCTGCCAACACGAGATCTCGAGAAGGAAAGGAGACACTGGCCACGGGAGCGACCACAACTCGACTAGAGGGAGGGGACAACCTCCCCCCGTCGTAGCGGAGCCGGCCGGACATGGCAACGAGGACTTGCCGGTCCCCAACGGCCCGGTCAGCCCCACTTGGACCCGCATAGTCCTATCACCACGTTGTAGCTCGCCGATCGACGAAGTCCTCACCGACCGAGGCTGCCGCCACCACGCCACCATCAAGGAACGTCACCGCCGAACGCCGAGCCATCGGCCCACCTCAACCCATATGGGGCCCAAAAGGGCCCAGATCTGGGCTGGCGGGTGCCGCCAGCCACCGTACCACCGCGATGCCTCACGCCCAACGGCCGCACCATCGTGTCAAGAGCCACCGTGGCCCGCGGCACCATCACCGACGCTGACCGAGGAGCACCGCCGCCAGCCACCACCGTCCAAGCAGGGGGGCCATGCGTGGGGAAAGGCAGGCCCGCCACAGCCAGCACCACGCGCCCGAGGCCCGATGGCGGTCGCCAGCGGCGGAGGGAGGAGGGAGGGGCGAGGGAGGAGTGCTGGAGGGGAGCGGGGGAGGGTCCCCCGGTCGCCTCGCTCGGGAAGGCGACGCGGGGGTACAGGGAAGGGAGGGGGAGGGGGAGGGAGCGGTAGATGGCTAGCGGCGACAGCGGGCTCCGGCGGCAGCGGTGGCTCCGCGTTGGGGAGCCGGCGGTGTGGGAACCCTGCTAGGAGCGGGGCAGGGAAGGGAGTTCTTCAGCTCGTGAGAAGATAATGCAGTCCATCTTAATACAATCAAAAGGCGGGGCGCCATACCTCACAGATATTCGGTGGGGAAGTACGAGACTGCAACCCCACCTCAGATCCTTACCTTTGACTCGTGTGACGGTTTTTGCATGATAGCAAGATGAGAACTTCGCCCAATAGTTATCCCCAAAATTAGCCGAGTTTGAAACAGACTCTTTCAAACAACAATAACAACAACAAAGCCTTTAGTCCCAAACAAGTTGGGGTAGGCTAGAAGTGAAACCCATAAGATCTCGCAACCAACTCATGGATCTGGCACATGGATAGCAAGCTTTCACGCACCCCTGTCCATAGCTAGCTCTTTGGTGATACTCCAATCCTTCAGGTCTCTCTTAACAGACTCCTCCCATGTCAAATTTGGTCTACCCCGCCCTCTCTTGACATTCTCCACATGCTTTACCGTCCGCTATGCACTGGAGCTTCTGGAGGCCTGCGCTGAATATGCCCAAACCATCTCAGACGATGTTGGCCAAGTTTCTCTTCAATTGGTGCTACACCAACTCTATCTTGTATATCATCATTCCGGACTCGATCCTTTCTCGTGTGGCCACACATCCATCTCAACATACGCATCTCCGTCACACCTAACTGTTGAACATGTCACCTTTTAGTTGGCCAACACTCAACGACATACAACATTGCGGGTCGAACCTCCGTCCTCTAGAACTTGCCTTTTAGCTTTTGTGGCACTCTCTTGTCACAGAGAATGCCAAAAGCTTGGCGCCACTTCATCCATCCGGCTTTGATTCGATGGTTCACATCTTCATCAATACCCCCATCCTCCTGCAGCATTGACCTCAAATACCGAAAGGTGTCCTTCTGGGGTACCACCTCGCCATCAAGACTAACCTCCTCCTCGTCACACCTAGTAGTACTAAAACCGCACATCATGTACTCGGTTTTAGTTCTACTAAGCCTAAACCCTTTCGATTCCAAGGTTTGTCTCCATAACTCTAACTTTCTATTTATCCCCGTCCGACTATCGTGAACTAGCACCACATCATCTGCAAAGAGCATACACCATGGGATATCTCCTTGTATATCCCTTGTGATGTCATCCATCACCAATGCAAAAAGATAAGGGCTCAAAGCTGACCCCTGATGCAATCCTATCTTAATCGGGAAGTCATCAGTGTCGACATCACTTGTTTGAACACTTGTCACAACATTATCATACATGTCCTTGATGAGGGTAATGTACTTTGTTGGGACTTTGTGTTTCTCCAAGGCCCACCACATGACATTCTGCGGTATCTTATCATAGGCGTTCTCCAAGTCAATGAACACCATATGCAAGTCCTTCTTTTGCTCCCTATATCTCTCCATAAGTTGTCGTACCAAGAAAATGGCTTCCATGGTCGACCTCCCAGGCATGAAACCAAACTGATTTTTGGTCATGCTTGTCATTCTTCTTAAGCGGTGCTCAATGACTCTCTCCCATAGCTTCATTGTATGGCTCATCAGCTTAATTCCATGGTAATTAGTACAACTCTGAACATCCCCCTTGTTCTTGAAGATTGGTATTAATATACTCCGTCTCCATTCTTCTGGCATCTTGTTTGCCCGAAAAATGAGGTTGAAAAGCTTGGTTAGTCATACTATCGCTATGTCCCCGAGACCTTTCCACACCTCAATGGGGATACAATCAGGGCCCATCGCCTTGCCTCTTCATCCTTTTTAAAGCCTCCTTGACCTCAGACTCCTAGATTCACCGCACAAAACGCATGTTGGTCTCATCAAAGGAGTCGTCTAGTTCAATGGTAGAACTATCATTCTCCCCATTGAACAACTTGTCGAAGTACTCCCGCCATCTATGCTTAATCTCCTCGTCCTTCACCAAGAGTTGGCTTGCTCCGTCCTTGATGCATTTGACTTGGCCAATATCCCTCTGTTGGAGAACGTAGCATAAATTCAAATTTTTCCTACGTGTCACCAAGATCTATCTATGGAGTCATCTAGCAACGAGGGAGGAGTGGATCTACATACCCTTGTAGATCGCGCGTGGAAGCGTTCAAGAGAACGGGTTGATGGAGTCGTACTCGTCGTGATCCAAATCACCGATGATCCTAGCGCCAAACGGACGGCACCTCCGTGTTCAACACACGTACGGAGCAGCGACGTCTCCTCCTTCTTGATCCAGCAAGGGGGGAGGAGAGGTTGATGGAGATCCAGCAGCACGACGGCATGGTGGTGGAAGTAGCGGGATTCCAACAGGGCTTCGCCAAGCGCTGCGGGAGGAGGGAGATGTGTCATGGGAGGGAGAGGGAGGCGCCAGGGCTCAGGTATGGTTGCCCTCCCTTCCCCCCACTATATATAGGGCCAAGGGAGAGGGGGGAGGCACAGCCTTGGCCCTTCCTCCAAGGAAGGGTGCGGCCAGGGAGGAGTCCCTCCTCCCCAAGGCACCTTGGAGGTGCCTTCCCCTTTTAGGACTCTTCCTTTCCCTCTTCTCTTGGCGCATGGGCCTCTTGGGGCTGGTGCCCTTGGCCCATATAGGCCAAGGCGCACCCCCTACAGCCCATGTGGCCCCCCGGGGCAGGTGGCCCCACCCGGTGGACCCCCAGGACCCTTCCGGTGGTCCCGGTACAATACCGGTGACCCCGAAACTTGTCCCGATGGCCGAAATGGCACTTCCTATATATAATTCTTTACCTCCGGACCATTCCGGAACTCCTCGTGACGTCCGGGATCTCATCCGGGACTCCGAACAACTTTCGGGTTACCGTATACTAATATCTCTATAACCCTAGCGTCACCGAACCTTAAGTGTGTAGACCCTATGGGTTCGGGAGACATGCAGACATGACCGAGATGACTCTCCGGTCAATAACCAACAGCGGGATCTGGATACCCATGTTGGCCCCCACATGTTCCACGATGATCTCATCGGATGAACCACGATGTCAAGGACTTAATCAATCCCGTATACAATTCCCTTTGTCTAGCGGTACGATACTTGCCCAAGATTCGATCGTCGGTATCCCGATACCTTGTTCAATCTCGTTACCGGCAAGTCTCTTTACTCGTTTCGTAACACATCATCCCGTGATCAACTCCTTGATCACATTGTGCACATTATGATGATGTCCTACCGAGTGGGCCTAGAGATACCTTTCCGTTTACACGGAGTGACAAATCCCAGTCTCGATTCGTGCCAACCCAACAGACACTTTCGGAGATACCTGTAGTGTACCTTTATAGCCACCCAGTTACGTTGTGACGTTTGGCACACCCAAAGCATTCCTACGGTATCCGGGAGTTGCACAATCTCATGGTCTAAGGAAATGATACTTGACATTAGAAAAGCTTTAGCATACGAACTACATGATCTTGTGCTAGGCTTAGGATTGGGTCTTGTCCATTACATCATTCTCCTAATGATGTGATCCCGTTATCAACGACATCCAATGTCCATGGTCAGGAAACCGTAACCATCTATTGATCAACGAGCTAGTCAACTAGAGGCTTACTAGGGACATGGTGTTGTCTATGTATCCACACATGTATCTGAGTTTCCTATCAATACAATTCTAGCATGGATAATAAACGATTATCATGAACAAGGAAATATAATAATAACTAATTTATTATTGCCTCTAGGGCATATTTCCAACAGTCTCCCACTTGCACTAGAGTCAATAATCCAGTTCACATCGATATGTGATTAACACTCAAGGTCACATCCCCATGTGACTAACACCCAAAGAGTTTACTAGAGTCAATAATCTAGTTCACATTACCATGTGATTAACACTCGATGAGTTCTGGGTTTGATCATGTTATGCTTGTGAGAGATGTTATAGTCAACGGGTCTGAATCTTTCAGATCCGTATGTACTTCGCAAATTTCTATGTCATCTTGTAGACGCAACTACTACGCTACATTTGGAGCTATTCCAAATAACTGTTCTACTATACGAATCCAGTTTACTACTCAGAATAATCTGGATTAGTGTCAAAGTTTGCATCGGCGTAACCTTTTACGACGAACTCTTTTACCACCTCCATAATCGAGAAAATTCCTTAGTCCACTAGTTACTAAGGATAACTTTGACCGCTGTCTTGTGATCCATTCTTGGATCACTCTTGTACCCCTTGACTGACTCATGGCAAGGCACATTTCAGGTGCGGTACACAGCATAGCATACTATAGGGCCTATGTCTTAAGCATAGGGGACGACCTTCGTCCTTCCTCTTTCTTCTGCCGTGGTCGAGCTTTAAGTCTTAACTGCATACCTTACAACTCAGGCAAGAACTCCTTCTTTGACTGATCCATCTTGAACACCTTCAAGATCATGTCAAGGTATGTGCTCATTTGAAAGTACCATTAAGCGTTTTGATCTATCCTTATAGATCTTGATGCTCAATGTTCAAGTAGCTTAATCCAGGTTTTCCATTGAAAAACACCTTTCAGATGACCCTATATGCTTTCTAGAAATCCTACGTCATTTCTGATCCACAATATGTCAACAACATATACTTATCAGAAATTCTATAGTGCTCCCACTCACTTCTTTGGAAATACAAGTTTCCCATAAACTTTGTATAAACCCAAAATCTTTGATCATCTCATCAAAGCGTACATTCCAACTCCGAGATGCTTACTCCAGTCCTTAGAAGGATTGCTGGAGCTTTGCATACTTATTAGCATCTTTCAGGATTGACAAAACCTTCCGGTTGTATCACATACAACCTTTCCTCAAAAATCGTCGAGGAAACAATGGTTTGACATCCTATCTGCAAGATTTCATAAATAATGCAGTAATCGCTAACATAATTCCAACAGACTCTTAGCATCGCTACGAGTGAGAAAGTCTCATCGTAGTCAACTCCTTGAACTTGTCGGAAAATATCTTAACGACAAGTCGAGCTTTCTTAATGGTGACCTTTACCATCATTGTCCGTCTTCCTTTTAAAATCCATATGTACCTAACAGCCTTACGACCATCAAGTAGTTCTTCCAAAGTCTACACTTTGTTTTCATACATGGATCCTATCTCAGATTTTATGGCCTCGAGCCATTTATCGGAATCCGGGCCCACCATCGCTTCTCCATAGCTCGTAGGTTCATTGTTGTCTAGCAACATGACTTCCAAGACAGGATTAGTACCACTCTGAAGTAGTACGCATCCTTGTCATCCCACGAGGTTTGGGAGTGACTTGATCTAAAGTTTCATGATCACTATCATAAGCTTCCACTTCAATTGGTGTAGGTGCCACAGGAACAACTCCCTGTGCCCTACCACACACTAGTTGAAGAGACGGTTCAATAACCTCATCAAGTCTCCACCATCCTCCCACTCAATTCTTTTGAGAGAAACTTTTCCTCGAGAAAGGACCCGATTCTAGAAACAATCCCTTATTGCTTTCGGATCTGAGACAGGAGGTATACCCAACTGTTTTGGGTGTCCTATGAAGATGCATTTATCCGCTTTGGGTTCGAGCTTATCAGCCTGCTTTTTCACATAAGCGTCGCAGCCCCAAACTTTTAAGAAATGACAGCTTAGGTTTCTCTAAACCATAGTTCATATGGTGTCATCTCATCGGAATTACATGGTGCCCTATTTAAAGTGAATGTGGTTGTCTCTAATGCCTAACCCATAAACTATCGTGGTAATTCGATAAGAGACATCATGGTATGCATCATATCCAATAGGGTGCAGTTATGATGTTCGGACACAGCATCACACTATGGTGTTCTAGGCTGTATTAGTTGTGAAACAATTTCCACAATGTCTTAATTCTGTGCCAAACTCGTAATTCAAATATTCATCTCTATGATCATATCATAGATATTTTATCCTCTTGTCACGACGATCTTTCAACTTCACCCTGAAATTACTTGAACCTTCCAATAATTCAGACTCGTGATTCATCAAGTAAATATACTCAACATCTACTCAAATCATCTGTGAAGTAAGAACATAACGATATCCACTACACGCCTCAGCACTCATTGGACTGCACACATCAAAATGCATTACTTCCAACAAGTTGCTTTCTAGTTCCATTTTACTGAAAACGAGGCTTTCAGTCATCTTGCCCACGTGGTATGATTTGCATGTCTCAAGTGATTCAAAATCAAGTGAGTCCAAATGATCCATCTGTATAGAGTTTCTTCATGCATATCTACCAACAAACATGGTTCGCATGTCTCAATCCTTTCAAAAATGAGTGAGTCCAAAGATCCATCAACATGGAGCTTCTTCATGCGTTTTATACTGATATGAATTAAGTGGCAGTGCCACAAGTAGGTGGTACTATCATTACTATCTTATATCTTTTGGCATGAACATGTGTATCACTATGATCGAGATTCAATGAACCATTCATTTTAGGTGCAAGACCATTGAAGGTATTATTCAAATAAACAGAGTAACCGTTATTCTCCTCAAATGAATAACCGTATTGCGATAGACATAATCCAATCATGTCTATGCTCAACGCAAACACCAATCTCGATGGTAGAGGGAGCGTGCGATGCTTGATCATATCAACCTTGGAAACACTTCCAACACATATCGTCAGCTCACCTTTAGCTAGTCTCCGTTTATTCCGTAGCTTTTATTTCGAGTTACTAACACTTAGCAACCGAACCGGTATCTAATACCCTGGTGCTACTAGGAGTACTAGTAAAGTACACATCAACACAATGTATATCCAATATACTTCTATCGACCTTGCCAGCCTTCTCATCTACCAAGTATCTAGGGTAATTCTGCTCCAGTGGTTGTTCCCCTTACTAAAAAAGCACTTAGTCTCGGGTTTGGGTTCAACCTTGGGTTTCTTCACTAGAGCAGCAGCTGATTTGTCGTTTCATGAAGCATCCCTTTTTGCCCTTGCCCTTCTTGAAACTAGTGGTTTCACCAACCATCAACAATTGATGCTCCTTCTTGATCTCTACTTTTGTGGTGTCAAACATCGCGAATATCTCAAGGATCATCATATATGTCCCTGATATATTATAGTTCATCATGAAGCTCAAGCAGCTTGGTGGTAATGACTTCGGAGAACCATCACTATTTCATCTGGAAGATCAACTCCCACTCGATTCAAATGATTGTTGTACTCGGACAATCTGAGCACAAGCTCAACAATTGAGCTTTTCTCCCTTAGTTTGCAGGCTAAGAAAATCGTCAGAGGTCTTATACCTCTTGACGTGGGCACGAGCCTGAAATCCCAATTTCAGCCCTCGAAACATCTCATATGTTTCGCGACGTTTCAATAAAACGTCTTCGGTGCCTCAACTCTAAGCCGTTTAACTGAACTATCACGTACTTATCAAAATGTGTATGTCAGATGTTCGCAACATCCACAGACAACGTTCGAGGTTCAGCACACTGAGCAGTGCATTAAGGACATAAGCCTTCTATGAAGCAATGAGGACAATCCTCAGTTTACGGACCTAGTCCGCATAATTGCTACTATCAACTTTCAACTAAATTTTCTCTAGGAACATAACTAAACAGTAGAACTGAAGCGCGAGCTACGACATAATTTGCGAAGACCTTTTGACTATGTTCAGGATAATTAAGTTCATCTTATGAACTCTCACTCAGATAGACATCCCTCTAGTCATCTAAGTGATTACATGATCCGAGTCAACTAGGCCGTGTCCGATCATCACGTGAGACGGACTAGTCATCATCGGTGAACATCTTCATGTTGATCGTATCTACCATACGACTCATGCTCGACCTTTCGGTCTCTTGTGTTCCAAGGCCATGTCTGTACATGCTAGGCTCGTCAAGTCAACCTAAGTGTTTCGCGTGTGTAAATCTGTCTTACACCCGTTGTATGTGAACGTAAGAATCTATCATACCCGATCATCACGTGGTGCTTCGAAACGACGAACTTTCGCAACGGTGCACAGTTAGGGGGAACACTTTCTTGAAATTTTAATGAGGGATCATCTTATTTACTATCGTCGTTCTAAGTAAACAAGATGCATAAACATGATAAACATCACATGCAATCAAATAGTGACATGATATGGCCATCATCACTTTGCTCCTCTTGATCTCCATCTTCGGGGCTCCATGATCATCATCGTCACCGGCATGACACCATGATCTCCATCATCGTGTCTCCATGAAGTTGCCTCGCCAACTATTACTTCTACTACTACAGCTAACGGTTAGCAATAAAGTAAAGTAATTACATGACGTTTATGTTGACATGCAGGTCATAAATAAATTAAGACAACTCCTATGGCTCCTGCCGGTTGTCATACTCATCGACATGCAAGTCGTGATTCCTATTACAAGAACATGATCAATCTCATACATCACATATATCATTCATCACATCCTTTTGGCCATATCACATCACATAGCATACCCTGCAAAAACAAGTTAGACGTCCTCTAATTGTTGTTTGCATGTTTTACGTGGCTGCTATGGGTTTCTAGCAAGAACGTTTCTTACCTAAGCAAGAACCACAACGTGATATGCCAATTGCTATTTACCCTTCATAAGGACCCTTTTCATCGAATCCGATCCGACTAAAGTGGGAGAGACAGACACCCGCTAGCCACCTTATACAACTAGTGCATGTTAGTCGGTGGAACCAGTCTCACGTAAGAGTACGTGTAAGGTCGGTCCGGGCCGCTTCATCCCACAATGCCACCGAATCAAGATTGGACTAGTAACGGTAAGCATATTGAACAAAATCAACGCCCACAACTACTTTGTGTTCTACTCGTGCATAGAATCTACGCAATAGACCTAGCTCATGATGCCACTGTTGGAGAACGTAGCATAAATTCAAAATTTTCCTACGTGTCACCAAGATCTATCTATGGAGTCATCTAGCAACGAGGGAGGAGTGGATCTACATACCCTTGTAGATCGCGCGCGGAAGCGTTCAAGAGAACGGGTTGATGGAGTCGTACACGTTGTGATCCAAATCACCGATGATCCTAGCGCCGAACGGACGGCACCTCCGCGTTCAACACACGTACGGAGCAGCGACGTCTCCTCCTTGTTGATCCAGCAAGGGGGGAGGAGAGGTTGATGGAGGTCCAGCAGCACGACGGCATGGTGGTGGAAGTAGCGGGATTCCAACAGGGCTTCGCCAAGCGCTGCGGGAGGAGGGAGATGTGTCATGGGAGGGAGAGGGAGGCGCCAGGGCTCAGGTATGGTTGCCCTCCCTTCCCCCCACTATATATAGGGCCAAGGGAGAGGGGGGAGGCGCAGCCTTGGCCCTCCCTCCAAGGAAGGGTGCGGCCAGGGAGGAGTCCCTCCTCCCCAAGGCACCTCGGAGGTGCCTTCCCCTTTTAGGACTCTTCCTTTCCCTCTTCTCTTGGCGCATGGGCCTCTTGGGGCTGGTGCCCTTGGCCCATATAGGCCAAGGCGCACCCCCTACAGCCCATGTGGCCCCCCGGGGCAGGTGGCCCCACCCGGTGGACCCCCGGGACCCTTTCGGTGGTCCCGGTACAATACCGGTGACCCCGAAACTTGTCCCGATGGCCGAAATGGCACTTCCTATATATAATTCTTTACCTCCAGACCATTCCGGAACTCCTCGTGACGTCCGGGATCTCATCCGGACTCCGAACAACTTTCGGGTTACCACATACTAATATCTCTATAACCCTAGCGTCACCGAACCTTAAGTGTGTAGACCCTACGGGTTCGGGAGACATGCAGACATGACCAAGATGACTCTCCGGTCAATAACCAACAGCGGGATCTGGATACCCATGTTGGCTCCCACATGTTCCATGATGATCTCATCGGATGAACCACGATGTCAAGGACTTAATCAATCCCGTATACAATTCCCTTTGTCTAGCGGTACGATACTTGCCCGAGATTCGATCGTCGGTATCCCGATACCTTGTTCAATCTCGTTACCGGCAAGTCTCTTTACTCGTTTCGTAACACATCATCCCGTGATCAACTCCTTGATCACATTGTGCACATTATGATGATGTCCTACCGAGTGGGCCTAGAGATACCTTTCCGTTTACACGGAGTGACAAATCCCAGTCTCGATTCGTGCCAACCCAACAGACACTTTCGGAGATACCTGTAGTGTACCTTTATAGCCACCCAGTTACGTTGTGACGTTTGGCACACCCAAAGCATTCCTACGGTATCCGGGAGTTGCACAATCTCATGGTCTAAGGAAATGATACTTGACATTAGAAAAGCTTTAGCATACGAACTACATGATCTTGTGCTAGGCTTAGGATTGGGTCTTGTCCATCACATCATTCTCCTAATGATGTGATCCCGTTATCAACGACATCCAATGTCCATGGTCAGGAAACCGTAACCATCTATTGATCAACGAGCTAGTCAACTAGAGGCTTACTAGGGACATGGTGTTGTCTATGTATCCACACATGTATCTGAGTTTCCTATCAATACAATTCTAGCATGGATAATAAATGATTATCATGAACAAGGAAATATAATAATAACTAATTTATTATTGCCTCTAGGGCATATTTCCAACACCCTCGTCTTCCTTTGTCGGATCTTGGCCATCTTATAGATGTCCCTTTCGCCTTCCTTCATGCCTAACCATTGGTAGAGGTCCTCATATGCCTGACCCCTTGCTTCACCAACAGCTCGCTTTGCAGCCTTCTTCGCCATCTTGTACTTCTCTATGTTGTCTGCACTCCTATCCAGGTATAAGCGTCTGAAGCAATCTTTCTTATCTTTAATCGCCTTCTTGACATCATCATTCCTCCACCATGTATCCTTATCTTCGCTTCTCCTTCCCCTAGACACTCCAAACTCCTCCGAGGCCACCTTACGAATGCAAGTCACCATCTTCATCCACACATTGTCCGCATCCCCTCCTTCCTCCGAAGGGCCCTCTTTAATGACCCTCTCCTTGAATGCCTGAGCTACCTCCCCCTTGAGCTTCCACCACTTCGTTCTAGCGACTTTGGCATGCTTATCCCGCTGGACACGAATCCGAAAGCAGAAGTCAGCAACCACCAGCTTATGCTAGGGTACAACACTCTCTCCAGGTATCACCTTACAGTCTAGGCACACACACACCTATCTTCTCTTCTAGAGAGGATGAACTCAATATGGCTAGAGTGTTGGCCACTACTAAAAGTCACCAGATGTGATTCTTTCTTTCTAAAGAGGGTGTTAGCTACAGTCATGTGGTAGGTTAGAGCAAAGCTTAAGACATCTTCTCCTTCTTGATTCCTGATGCCATAGCCAAAGCCCCCATGCGCCCCTTCAAAACCTATGTTAGATGTATCCACGTGGCCATTGAGGTCTCCTCCTATGAAGAGCTTCTCACCAATCGGTACACTCCTAACCATGTCTTCCAGGCCTTCCCAGAACTCCCTCTTGGTGTTCTCATTGTGGCCTACTTGCGGGGCATACGCGCTGATAACATTGAGAACCAAGTCCCCAACTACCAGCTTGACCAGGATAATTTGGTCCCCGCGTCTCTTGACGTCTACCACTCCATAATTGAGGGGCTTGTTGATCAAGATACCTACGCCATTTCTATTTGCAGCCGTCCCCGTATACCACAGCTTGAAGCTGGTATCCTCCACCTCCTTCGCCTTTTGTCCTCTCCATTTGGTTTCTTGTACGCAGAGGATATCAACACCTCTCGTCACTTCTGCATCAACTAGCTCCCGAAGCTTCCTTGTCAGAGACCCTACATTCCAGCTACCTAAGCGAATCCTCCTAGGCTCGGCTAGCTTCCTTACCGTTCGCACTCGTCGAGTCAAATGCGAAGACCCTTGCTCATTTTTCACTACATCCGGGCGCCGATGTAGCGCGCCACTAAGGATGCGACGACCCAATCCTCGCTCACTTGCCACCGTATTTGGATCAAGATACAGCGCGCCACCTGGGGGGGCGGCCCGGCCCTTGCCCATTTTCCACCACACCCGGGTTCAGATGTGGCGCGTCGCTGAGAGGGTTACGCCCCAACGAAAATCTTTTGGGTTTCATCTTCATAAGAGTGGCTGAGTTTTTACGTTGGCTCGCCAAGCCTATCACAACCCTCCTCCTTTACCCGGACTTGGGACCGGCTATGTTGAGACAACATAGGCGAAGTTGAAACAGACTCTTTCCCTTTGGCAAAAATAAGATCATTGCGTAAGTGCCGAGCTCTCCAGAATATGAATAAGATTTGCTCATGAACAGTAGTGGTTAACTGGTCCAACAAAATAAGCATCCAATCGGGTCCTGAGCAACTGAACACTTCTTCTCTGGGAATATTCCACACCCCCTCAACTCCATGCGTAGAGCTCTCACCTTCGGACATGTCGCCAAAGCATGAAACACACTTTCATCCTCCATACCACAAATAGAGCACAATCCCGAAGTAGAATGATGGTGCTTAACTCTATTAACATGTACCGCTAGGTTATTAGAAGCCGCCCGCCACGCAAAAATTCTGATCTTTTGAGGGACATTGGCTTTCCAAACGAAAATCGAAAGCTTCCTATCCCCATTCGCGCCTCCACTAGATTGCCCTTACTCTTCCTTCCCCTCCTTGAGACTAAGAGCCGAATTATATGCACTTTTTACTTTGAACAAATAACTCTTCTCATAGTGCCAAGCAATAAAATCACCCTCACCCTAGGACTGGATACGCAACTTGAGAATCTCATCAGCGTCATGGGGAAAGAACAAGTGATTGACTAAATCCACATCCCATCTCCTTGACCCAGACAAGAATAACTCTGACACCCATTTAATCCCGGTTCTGTTCATCTCCACTCCTATGAAAATCTGAGTTGGTGATGATGGTGTGCTTGCCATCTTTCACCAATAGCCATCGAATTTAGATCTGACGCATACAAAGCAAACTGCTACAGTTTTTGCAAAAAGATGTCCACACTTGTTTCCATATTTACAAACTCCTTGTCTATCACAATCAGCCTTATCTCTTCCCCACCACATCTAGAAGGCCATGGAACAATCTTGGTGTTCTGTGCAATGCACGGGCATCTTACTAGTTTTAGCTGAAATTTTAAGTACAGACATCCTAGGTAGTCACTTGTCTCTCCAAATATTTATAATAGATCCATCAAAAACTCTCCAGATAACCCCCTTTTGAGAAGGTCAAGACCATGCATTATACCTTGCCAAGTCGTCGAAGTTGACTGCGAAAAAACTGTATCAAGAAGTTGTCCTTGAGGGTAATACTTTGCTTTCACTAGCTTTGTGCAAAGTGACTCTGGATTTATCAACAATCACCAAGCTTGTTTAGCCAATAAAGCCCGATTAAAAAGCCTAATATCACGAAAACGCATACCTCCTTCTCCTGTTGGTCTTCTTAATTTGTCCCAAGCCAGCCAATGGGTTTTTCTTCTGTTCTCTCCATCTCCTCACCAAAAAAATCCTAACAATCTGGGACAAGTCCTCAAAAAGAGAGGCTAGAAATTTAAAGATTCCCATTGCAAAGACAGGAAGGGCTTGAATAACAGATTTAATCAGGATTTCGTTCACCCCACTTGAAGTATATTTTTTAATCCAATCAAAAGCTTTGCCTTTGGTCGATTGAAACTTACCAGCCTTCATTCTTCCTTCTGGAACAGCTAAGCCCAAATATTTGTCATCGAAATTGTCAGTCGTAAATTTAAAATAACCATAGTGGATACTTGATTTTCCATACTACAACTCTTCCCAAACAGAATGGAGCACTTGTCAGGACTCAACAACTGACATGTTCAATCTTCATAAATATTCAGAATGTTTTTAATCACCAAAGTTTGATCAATGGTCCCCTTAAAGAAGACCAGACAATCGTTAGAGAACAACAAATGGGATATACTTGAAGCCTGCCTGTTGAGATGAAAATTCCGAAGGGTCCCATTATCACACGCATTCTTAAACAATAACAATAAGGCCTCTCCCACAAACAAGATATGAAGATAAGGGATCCCCTTGCCTGAGGCCACGAGAAGAAGAAAAAGAATCCAACAACTGGCCGTTAAAACGTACCGAGAATTTTACTGATGTAACGCAAGTCATAATCCAGTTGATCCAGACCGGCGCAAAAGCAAAAGCACCAAGCATACTTTTCAAGAAATTCCTATCCAGACGATCATATGCTTTAGCCAGGTCTAACTTATAGGCACAAAATTTCAATCCACTCAATAACATGCTTTCGTGTTTTCTTTGTGTCAAGCAGTGATATATCTGTGTGGTGGTTCCGGTGCGGATGGGAGCTTTCTGGTATCTGGTGACGACGGCTTGGATGGAAAAGTATGAATTTTGTTGTAAAATGTACTAATATATTCAAACCATGTTTTCCTAATTTTCTAATCTTTTTTTCTGTGGCTATCATAATTTTCTAATCTAACCAGTATATTTTGTATGATTAATGTGCGTAGTACATCCAAAGGCTGCAGCCGGGTACGCCTACGTGCGAGTAGCTTGCGGCGATGTAGAGGGTTACGGCGACTTTGACCCTTCCGCCGGACTAGTGGACGTGCTGCTCATCAAGGACGAAAGGGACGTTGGGGCGATGCGTGCTCGGGTGTGAGTGCGTTGCTTACAGCAGCTCCAGCCGCGCCTCCAACAAGACCCTTTAAATGATATTACGGCCGTCGGCGTCGAAAAATCGACCTAGTCACGTCTTCAAAGACTCAGCGCTTCACCAACTTCGTCTTCATCCGTCTACGCATGCCCGGTGCTGGCAACATCGGTGCGTACCTTCGTCCACGATGTGTCTCCGGGCTTGGCAAACCCGCCGCGACGCGTCGTCAACCACATCTTCTTCCTGGCGCACCACTACTTCGACACCACTGCGCCCATGCTAACTTAGCACCCCCTTGCGCCTGCGGCTCCATAGCGACTTTCTCGACACCGGCCACCCCGACTCGACATCGACCACGGCATTCTTCACACGGCTACCTCGACAATGGCTCCACCACCCACGCTCTTGACTACATCGACAAACGGCACAAAGGGCTACCGTCTGCTTGAGCAACCTCGTTGGTTTCCACTCCAACCACGACTCCGCGATGCGTCGACC
>NC_041380.1:390322256-390326619 GCF_002162155.2 Triticum dicoccoides
GGTCCGTCGGCTTGCCTTCGGATTCTTCTCCAGTCTCACCGTCTGCGTCGCTACCATTGTGAATGCGGGGGATGTTGAGTATAATGTTTATTAGGAAAGACAAGATAGACTAGGATTTGTTCTGCCTTGTCTTGTACTCCAAGTAGATGATTGTACTCCTATATATATGCCCACGAGGCTCAAGCAATACAACAAACTATTCCACCAATCCCTCTCTCCCTTCTAACACACCCCACTTGAAGTATATTTTTCAATCCAATCACAAAGCTTTTTCAAAGCTTTGTCTTTGGTCGATTGAAACTTACCCGCCTTCATTCTTCCTACTAGAACAGGTAAGCCCAAATATTTGTCATCGAAACCGTCAATTATAAATTTTAAAATAACCATAGTGGATACTTGATTTTCCACACTACAACTCTTCCCAAACATAATGGAGCACTTGTCAGGACTCCACAACTGACCTGTGCCCTCTTCATAAATATGTAGAATGATTTTAATCGTCAAAGTTTGATCAATGGTCCCCTTAAAGAAGAGCAGACAGTCATCAGAGAACAACAAATGGGATATATGTGAAGTCTACCTGTTGAGATGAAAATTCTGAAGGGTCCCATTATCACACATATTCTTAAACAATAACGATAAAGCCTCCCACACAAACAAGAACAGATACGGAGATAAGGGATCCCGTTGTCTGAGGCCACGAGAAGGAGAAAAGGAATCCAACAACCGCCCGTTAAAATGTATCAAGAATTTTACTGATGTAACATAAGTCATAATACAGTTGATCCAGACCAGCGCAAAACCAAAAGCTCCAAGCATACTCTTCAAGAAATTCCAATCCACATGATTATAAGCTTTAGCCAGGTCTAACTTATAGGCACAAAATTCCAATCCACTCAATAACATGCTTTCGTGTTTTCTTTGCGTCAAGCAGTGTGGATGGGAGCTCTTTGGTATCTGGTGACGACGGCTTGGATGGAAAAGTATGAATCTTGTTGTAAAATGTACTAATATATTCAAACCATGTTTTCCTAAATTTCTAATTTTACTTTTTTTTTGCGGCCATCCTAATTTTCCAATCTAACCAGTATATTTTGTACGATTAATGTGTACATCCAAAGGCTGCAGCCGGGTACGCCTACGTGCGAGTAGCTTGTGGCGATGTAGAGGGTTACATCGACTTTGACCCTTCAGCCGGACTAGTGGACATGCAGCTCATCAAAGACGAAAGCGACGTTGCATTGCTTGCCATTTTTTTCTTGAGAGAACGTTGCTTGCCATTGGGTCTGGGAGAGCGAGGGGGAGAGGACGAAGTGGACAGCCGTGCCAATAAGCGTATTAAGCTGGAGTAAGACAGATGGTGTGGATGAAACGTGTTTGTCATTTCATTAGTGTTTAATCGATTTCCCTTTGTATTAACTCAGTGCTGTTGTAGTCACAACTTGTGACACACAAATTGTGACAAATCAAGTCTTTGAATGATATTTATCTTGCAACCATGCAGTGTATTAAAAAATACCTAAATTTAGAAAGAAAAAAATTGGTGGAAGCAAACTTGATGTAATGATTGATTTACTTATATTGGAATTCATTTTGTATTTGGTTTTGCTATTCTTCGGTTGTAAGCAAAAAAAATAAGTGCAAAATGTTTGCAACACAAATGATTCACCAAAATATACGAGAGATTTTGTGTTCGTGGTTCAAGTGCACCTTAGCTCCATCCTGAAGCCTTACAAAGTCATTTCCGTCATCGTCGAACGTTCTTCTTATCTCTGCCCCTTTACTTCACAAGTTTCTTCCATGGATGAAGAACTAGCCCTTCGATATATGCGTATGTCCATAACCATGCAATCCTTAATGTGACAGAGTTTTGCTGTGAGTAACACGGCAATAAGGCCAACTCGATCGTGTGACCTCATCTTATCCGCACGCGTTTGTTTGGGGTAAAACGGACGAACAGCGCGGCCCAGCGCGCGGGCGCAAACGGACAAATGTTCGGATTCCGTTCGTTTTCAACCCATCCCCGGCCCAAACTTACGCTCGGTTTGGGATGAAATGGACGCGTGCGGACGGCCTGGACGCACGCCCTTGTCCTCCCCCCTGGCCCGCATGTCAGGGACACTAGCAGTCCCTCCGCTCCCAACGCTTCCACCCCCTCCTCCCGCCCCGCCCCGCCGCCGGCGCCGCCGCTATTCTCCGGCCACCTCCTCACCGCGCAGCCCCCGGCCGTTCCTACCAAACCACATCTCGACATGGCCGTCACCATGCCCGCGCTTTGGCCGTAGTTTTGGCCGTCGATCGGAGGAGGTTTGGCCGTTGCCGTCTTTGCCGGTCGTAGAGGGGACACGGCCGCCGGCGACGTACCACGGCGGCCTCGGCAGCTTCCGACGAGAGCTCCAGATCGGCCAGTAGCCGGCCGGCAACCACCTCTGCTGTAGCGAGGTGATCATCGCGGCCTCTTCGCCAGCACGACCGCAAGGTGTTCGACATTTTGCCCACAAAGGTATGGACAGTGGACGATTCGTCGTCGGATGATGAAGATCTTATGATGGCTGCACTGGTCGTTCACGACCACATTCAACGACAACTTCCTCGATACAGGGTGTCAGTCCCTGGCCGTGCTCCCAACCTGAACCGCAACAGGGAGAGGGGCCACGTCCTGCTCTATGCCGATTACTTTGCGAACACCCTGCTTTTCAAGCCGGATAAATTTCGTCGCCGTTTTCGTATGGCAAGTCATATTTTCAATCGTATCCGAGAGGGAGTGGTTTCTCATGACCCATACTTCGAGTGCAAGACGGATGCCCTTGGCAAGCTTGGATTCTCCTCTTACCAGAAATGTACTGCGGCCATCCGCATACTTGCATATGGAATTCCAGGCGATCTGGTGGATGAGTATGTGCGTATGAGTGAGACAACATGTCTGATGTCAATGTACAAGATTTGCCAGGCTGTGATCGAGGTGTTTGGCCCAGAGTACTTGAGGCAGCCAACTGCCGCTGATACAAAGAGATTGTTGGCAACCAACGCAACTAGAGGCACGTGCACTAGTAAGACTGCTGCCGATCCATGCACCGGAGTTTGATTGACTAAACTAACCAGCCAATCCATGGAAGCGGATTAGGAGCATTCGGATGCTCCACCCCCTATATCCAAAAATAATTTAATAATTCAAAAAATCATCAAAAAAATCCTGGATATATTTTTGAACCAAATATGACTAGGTATTGTACTCATATAAAAAGTTTGGCCAAGGAATGATTCTCGTTAACTTCAGGGCAAAAAAGATAAATTTATGACGACAATATAGCATGAATAGTAATTGTATCTAGCATTTTTCGGGAAATCTTTAACCCCGGATACAATAAAAGCCATTTCATGTTTAATCTTTTTGTACGAGTGCAATACTTGGTCATGTTTGATTCCATAGAAAGTTTTGAAATTTTTTAACTTTTTTCGAATTACTAAATTATTATTTTTTGCGGGGAATTACTAAATTATTTTTGAATATAGGGAGGCATAGCACCCGAGAGCTCCTATGCATTTTCGGCCAATCCATAGACTAGCCCGAAATCCACGTATTGAAGAGGTTGGGCTTGGCAGTATTGGACTGGAGTAGCCCATGGTCCATATCCAAATGCTAGATCGATTAACTAACCAGAATGCTTGACGTTCCTAAAAAAAACAGAATGCTTGACCAAATCCACCTACAAAGAATGCTTGAGAAAAATTGCGAAAACAAAAAACAGTCAAGTTGCATCGATCCCAAAGATACTAAGTTCCTGGAAAAGGAGTGTTGTTTTTGTTAGCCTATGTCTCTGGTTTATTTTCCTCCTATAGGCTCATTTAACTGTTACACGTGACATGAATTTTTACTAGCCCCTGGGATCTGTAGTTTCGTCTGTGTGATGTATACAGCGAGCATATGTGCAACCAAACGTTGAATGTGTAAGTTTCATACAATCAACGGAGATTTGGTGCAGAGAGGAAGAAAATTGAAGATGCTAAGCCAGAGAAATGTGCCTTGTGCCTTGCTCAACAAGATCGGTTCCTCCAAAAACTAAACCTAACAAAGATCAACTGCCGATCATCAATGAAGTGCAAAAGGTAGGTCCCTGGCAAGGCTCATGTTGCCTTGTACTTCTAGTAGTAGTGTATGTGTGTGAAATTAAGTCGGTGGGTCGCTTTGGCAGTGAAGGCACGAAGTGAAACATAAGGATCCTTTGTGACTTGTCACCAGCGATCCATTCAAACTTGCTGAGCGATGTGCATATTTCTGGCGCTGAAATTAATTGAGCGTGTGAAGTAGTATGCCGGGAGTACGGCCACAGCTACTCCTACGTGCGTGCGGCGCACAAGCGTT
>NC_041380.1:390326893-390327717 GCF_002162155.2 Triticum dicoccoides
ATTCATTATACTAGACGTTGTAGTTGAAACAAAAGGCTTCAGTTGTACACGTACGGCCACACACCTACGTGCGTGCGGCGCACAAGCGTTTATTGATGTGGATTCATTGCAGGTGTTGGGGCATCGGTGTCACACAAGCTATACTACATGCTCTTGTAATCAATTGTCCAAGACCCGAGACCGAGAGCCAATAAGGAAAGACCTGTGGATGCGATAATTGCATGTGAGCAAGGCAGTCCCCTCACCTTCCATTTCTAGTGCCGTGCCAAAGACTGGAACCCACGACGACACCTACCAAAGACTCGAACTCTGACCAAAGCGCGCCGTGCCCAAGCTGTGCAGTACAGTACAGACACAAGCTATGTACTTGCCGGTGGCATCCGTTTGCCACGATCGATGCATCACCATGTGCTGATGTGCCGGCCTAAGGAAGGATTTAGCGTGGCCAAAACTAAGGTCACTGTCAATTCTAGATCCTTGTGCGAGACTTTAGTTTGTGTCGCGTTAATCGTTTCACGTTGGACTAGTCCTACTAGTTGACATACTGCGCGGCTTGGTTTAAGGGCACACCGACAAAGTTGTTGCGCTGATGTATGACTGCCCAGCGTTTTTCTTCTGTTCTCTCCATTACCCTACCAAAATTCCAAATAATCTTGGACAAGTCTTCACAAAGAAAGGCCAGAAATTTAAATATCCCCATTGCAAAGACAGGACGGGCTTGAATAACAAATTTAATCAGGATTTCGTTCACCGAGTTGAGTATAATGTTTATTAAGAAAGACGAGATAGATTAGGATTAGTTCAGCCTTGTCATATACTCCACG
>NC_041380.1:390327908-390422990 GCF_002162155.2 Triticum dicoccoides
ATATATATATATATATATATATATATATATATATATATATATATATATATATATATATATATGCCCACAAGGCTCAAGCAATACAACAAACTAGTTCATCAATCCCTCTCTCCCTTCTAACATGGTATCTATCGCAAGTTGATTCTAAACCCTAGCCGTCGCCCCTTCCGCACCGCGCGCCGCCTCCGGGGCGGTCGGCCTCCTTGACCACTGCCGGGGGCCGCGCCGCCCGTACCTAGGGTTCGTCCGCCGATCATGTTGACCGGCTGCCCTAAAGAGTCTTTTTCCCGAGCCTTGCTTCGGGGTTTTCTCTCTCCCGCCAGTCATTTTGATCACGCGGTTTTTTTTTTTGGTTTTCCGATCTTTATCGGTTTGCATCGCCCACCGCCGCCATCGACACCGAGCGCCTCTACTCCGCCCCCGATGCGACCAGCCGGCCTCTCCTCCGACCCGACGGCCACGCGCGCCGAGGCGGCCCGTCGGGGCCTGCCGTCACCCTGCGTCGGCCATCACCGTCCTGCTCCGACCGGAACACCTGCATTGCCCCGACCCGGCGGCCTCGCGTCATGCGGCGGCCAATCATAGTCGTCGCTCGCACGCCGGCCCGCCCATCGATCCACATCACCTGCCTCCGTCGCGTCTACACGGCGGCCCGGCGGTCTACCTCGCCGGCCTCGTCCTCGGCTGCGTCGGGACGGCTACGTCAGGCTCGTAGGCTGCCTTAACTCGGGCGCCGCTGCTCCGTTGGTCGTTCGGGCCTCGCTGCCCGGGCGCCGGCGTTGCTTTGGCAGCCCGGGCCTGGGAGGCGGGATTCCCCTTGGCTGGCCCAGCGCTGGAGCTGGTCGACCACACCGGCCCCGGGTCGAACGACAAGGATGCCTAGAACAGCGCGTGCGGCAACGCAACTTTTTTATATTTAATTTATACTTAATGTTTATGTGGATTTTTAATGTTTAATTATGTTGTTAAGTTTGACATGATTGCTGTTCTTTTAAGTATACTTTTATAAAAATGCATCGGGCCAATGTTGGGTGCACGCGCCGATCAAAATGAAAAAACTAACATCGGCGTCTACGGTCGGCTCAAACGGATAAAAGATGGACAAACCGTGAGTCCGCTTTAGACAAGCTAACACGAGTGCTAGGATGTGGAGAAATGTTGTTCGTGGAGAGGAAGCGAGATGGTGGTGGTGGTAATAAGTATGGAGTGAGGCAGGGGTCGCGCGGTGGAGTTGGCCTAATCCTCGAGTCAAAGCATGCCTGCTTTTAATGCATCTACCCCTATCGTCTACTCCTCCCGGCGGCTCGCCCGGACCATGCCCAACCTCCCCTCGGGCTGGCCGTGTGGAGCAGCGGCAGCCGGTGGCGGCGCTTTACGGCCACAACTCACAAGCTAAAAGGAGAAACCAGGTATTGATGGCACGCGAATAAGTAGTTGCCGGTGACGTCGCGATCGATGCATCACAATGTGCGGATCGACCTCATGGAAGGAGTAGCGTGGACAAACCATTGTGCCAAAACCAGAGGGCGCTGAGATTAATTTTTCCTTTCCCGCGTTAATCATTTCACGTTCAGTAGTAGTACACCGACAAAGTTGGTGTGCTGACGTCATTCGCTCCGAGTGGGGACGGCAAACGGCATGGTTACGAGGAAGACAATCCCTCGTCTCTTTCTCCCACTCCACTGTCTCCTCCACTCCTCTCTTTCTCCCAGTCCACTGTCTCCTCCCCTCCTCTCTCTGCTAGTGCTAACACCCAATGCCGTGCGAGGAGGCGAGCATGGCAAGAATCCGTCGCCTCGGTATCCTGCTGCTCACGCTGGCGTGTTCCACCTTGGGGGTCGCCGCGGCCGATTCCGAGTCCGGCGAGAAGCTGCGCACCAGTTTCCATTTTCAACCAGCACGCAATTGGATTAACGGTGAGAAAATCGCCTCCTCCTTCTTTCTACTAGCTTACTTGTGATTTGTGATTCGCTGCGTCTTCTCATCTCGATCGTATCTCTGGCTCTCTGTGCCTTCTTACTCAGATCCAAACGGGCCAATGTACTACAGGGGTTTCTACCACCTGTTTGTGCAGTACAACCCCACCGGGCCCCACTGGAGGAACATCGTGTGGGGACATGCGGTTTCAAGCGACCTCCTGAGCTGGGTATTTCTGGAGCCGGCCATAGCTCCCTCTGCTCCGTACGACGCCAAAGGCACCTGGTCAGGCTCGGCGACCGTCCTGCCGGACGGCAGGATCAACCTCATGTACACTGGAGTCCAAGTTCACGGACGACAGGTTCAGAATCTCGCCGTCCCGAGGAACTACTCCGACCCATTTCTCCGCGAGTGGGTGAAATCACAACTCAACCCAGTGATCGTCCCGGGGGCCGGTGTCAACTCCACTGAATTCAGAGACCCGAGCACCGCGTGGAGAGGCGCGGACGGACTCTGGCGGGTCCTGCTTGCGACGAAAGACCATCGCCGGCATCTGGTCCTCCTATACAGAAGCACAGACTTCACGCATTGGTCGGCGGCAAGACGGCCGTTCCACGAAGGCCACACGGGAATGGTCGAATGCGCGGATTTCTTTCCGCTGAGCTCGGCCGGCAGTGTGAAGCACGTCTTGAAGATCAGCGTCCTGGAGAGCCGCCGCGACGTGTACTTTCTCGGTGCGTATGATGACAGCACCGACAAGTTCCTGCCGGACGACGGCAACGACGACGGGCTCCAGCTGGATTTCGGCATTTTTTACGCGTCAAAGTCATTTTTCGACCCTTCAAGGCGCCGTCGAGTCGTGTGGGCCTGGGCCAAAGAACAAGACGCGACGGCCGACGACGAGCAGAAAGGTTGGGCGGGGGTGTTGGCCATACCCAGGGAGGTATGGCTGGCGCACGACGGCAGACAGCTGATGACATGGCCTGTCGCGGAGGTGGACTCCCTCCGCACCAACCGGGTCCACATCGCGGACATGACCATACAGTCCGGCGACTATTTCGAGATTGCGGGGCTCCAGTTGCCTGCCCAAGCCGACTTGGACGTGGAGTTCCAGGTGAGCAACTTGGAGAGAGCCGAGCCCTTCCAGTGGCGAGCGGCTGAGGCCGCGGACCTCTGCGCGGCGAGGGGGGCCGATGTCCAGGGCGGCGTCGGCCCCTTTGGGGTCTGGGTGCTGGCTTCCCGCGACCTACGCGAGAGGACCGCCGTGTCTATAAGCGTTTTCAAGGCCGACGAAGGGAAGCACATGATCCTCTTCTGCAACGACGTCTCGAACTCTTCGTATTCGGACCAAGTGGACAAACACAACTATGGTGGACTCGTTCAACTCGATCTCGCCAAAGCCGGGGGAAGGATCAGTCTCCGTACTCTGGTAAGCGAAATATTTTTTTTTTTTTGCATGTAGTACCTCTCAAGCTACCTGCTGCAAAGCTTGATGTCCTCCTCGCTTTCTCTTCTACCAATATTCCTCGTCATCGCCGACTGACCAACCAAACCAACAACGCCGGCGATCCCCACCCGACAAGGAGAGGAACCACACCGTCTTCCCCGCCTCCGGCATGCCTACGCCGTGGACATCTCCTCCTCCATAAAGCCACCTTCCAGCCTCACTAACCGACCACTTCCGTTCCACGTGCGCCGAATCCACCCCGCGCCTACGCTCCTACCTTCCTCGTTCGGCGGCCAGGGATATTATGTCGACAAAAAATATTTCTACTTTATATTCGAAGTATGCTAATTGATGCACTCAACTGATGCAGGTTGACAATTGCATAGTTGAAGCGTTCGGAAGCCACGGCAAGATTGCCATCCTCTCCAGGGTCTACCCCACCTCGGCTGTTGGGAACAAGGCGCGTGCTTTCGTTTTCAATAAAGGGAAGTCAACCATCGTGGTTTCAAGACTAGATGCCTACGATATGGCATCTGTCAAAATCAGCTGATCTGATGAGATACCTGTTGATGGAGTGCTGTGATCATGGTTATAATACCCCCGGAAATAAGGCGAGAGGATTTGAAGACCTTGAATAATAATTTGTTTTTTTTGAGCCAATTGAATAATAATTTGTACTTGGTACTCACTGAGACCGTGGTACGAATAATACGTTTCCACCTTGTGCTTGCTTGCCTGAAGGGATTGGCACTAATCTCCGTTTGTAGTAGTACGGCTGGCCGTGGACGTGTGGTAGACACAGGATTTGTGAATTTTGTTTCAATTTTATCGATTCCCAAAATGCCCAACTGAAGTTTTGGACCAGGTTTTGCCCAGCGTATATTGCAGTTTTGTTTAACTTTGCTAGTAGGTAAGTACTCCTAGATTTTGGCGCCGAGGATTTTTGGATGCTTTTTGGGGCATGGGTCAGGTGGCTTATTTTAATTACTGTGATTAACCTGTGAAGAATCTTAGGAATTAGGATAACCCAAATCATAAGTTGAGGATTTTGTTGATAGTTTTCCAACGGTGTCAAATATGCTCAAATCAGAGAAAACTGTCAACAAGTTACAAACAAAGTTCTGCCGCTGCTGTGCAGTTTTTCCTGTGTTTCGATTCTTTGAGCTAAATTAAGTCCCTGGATGACAGAAATAAAATTTGTCCACAACAGCAATTTCGGATACGTGGTTCCTAAAATTCATAAATAACAGTGAGCGATCAAAAAAGAGAAGAAATACATAATATGTTGGAGAAGCCAGGTTATGTGTTCGGTTCAGTTCCAAGTTAAAGACCTAGCTTCTAGTCTCTACTACTAAAGTAGCAGTAGGTTATTTTCTAAAAAAGAATATAGTACTAATAGGTGGTCGTTTGCTCACACCACCCCCGCCGATTTTTTGTGATGTACAAAACGCACCCACGCAAACCGTTTTTTCGTCCCACCATGTACCTCTCCTCGCCACGCTTAGGGCACGATTCGGATGACGACCCCCGCCTCGACCGGGACCCATCACGCCGGCACCTCACTGTTGCGATCCTCCCCGTCGTGGGGGTGCTCGCCCTTGCTCCGGGGCCTATCTTGCTGGACATGAATGGAGTGGTCTGTGTAGCGAAGGGGATGTGCATCCAGCGATGGTGCGGTCACCGATCCTCTCTATCGCGATGTCGTCCGACAAGGGCACATCAATGGAACTGTTCGGATGTGGGTTGGGTCAGTTTCCGATCACATATTTGGGGATACCGATACATTATCGGAGACTCACAAATGCTGAATGGAAATACGTCGAGGAGAGGCTGCAAAAAAGACTTAGCAGTTGGAAAGGTAAGCTACTATCTTTAGGAGGAAGATTGGTCCTAATAAATTCAATACTAAGTAATATGTTACTATATATGATCTCCTTCTTCCAGTTGCCAAAAGGAGTTTTAGATAGATTGGATTATTTCCGATTAAGATTCTTTTGGCAAGGAGATATATAGCGAAAAAAAAAGAAATATTGATTGGCTAAATGAGTGTGGTTTACCGTCCCAAAGACCAAGGCGAGTTGGGCATTCATGACCTTGAGGTTAGGAATAGGTCCCTACTCGGTAAATGGTTGTTTAAATTACTAACGGAAGATGGTGTATGGAAAACCCTCCTCCGACGGAAATATGTGGGCTCCAAGGCAGTATCGCAAGTATATTGGAAGCCTGGGGATTCTCACTTTTGGGCGGGTCTAATGGCTACGAAGAATATTTCTTTTGCTATGGATATTTCTCGATTAAGGATGGCTCGGAAATTAGATTCTGGGAGGATAAGTGGCTAGGAAATGCCACTCCGGGAACAATATCCGTCTCTATACAACATTGTACGTCACAAGGGGGTGATACTATCGCCACAGATTTTAGGTTTCTAACACTAATATTGAACATTTTCCATTTGACCCCATCTGAGCGGACTGCGGCGACTCGCGGGCGACAGGCGCGCGACGGCCGGATCCTCCCCTCGCCGGCGCTCCGGCCGGCCCTCCGGCAGGCTCGGCCCCCTCGCCCCGGCCTCCTCGCGGTGCCCCCATGGGGACCCCCGCCCCCGCCTTTGGTGCTCGCCTCCGCCCCCTGTATCGACCTCCTCGACCGCGAGCCTTGGGCTGATTGGGCGGCAGAGGAGGACCTGTCCGACGCGGCTGCGGCTGCGGCGGGTCTCCTTCCGCGAGGCCGCCGTTTTGGTGATCGCCTGGCTGAGCTCGTCTCTGGTGAGTTGCCTCCCCTCCCCCGCCCGAGCGCCCCCCTCCCTGCGTAGGTGCCATCCCGCCCCTCCCATTCCCCACCTTCCCCGTCACCGCCGCGGTCCGGCCCTCCGGCCGGTCGGCACGGTCGCGGGGCCTGAGCCCGTGCTTGGGGGGTGGTCGGGAGGGCAGACCTCGGTCGTGCGGCGGTTTCCTGGCGTCGGGACGCCCCCTCATCATCGAGCTCGCGCCTCCTGCCCCCTTCGATGGCCTCCTCTGCTTCGGTGTCGGCTTCTGTCTCGCGTGGCTTGCCCAAATTCCGTGCCTTTCTCCCCTCTCCGGCTCCGGCCAGCCCGGCCGTCGACGCCCCGCGGGCGGTGCTGGCGCCGCGCCGCCACCCCTGGCCGTACGAGGGGAAACCCTTCCCTCCCACAGCGACCCGTCGCTTAATGGGCTGGGCCGCCTAGAGCACCTTGGTCCTCTGGTGTCGGGGGGCTTTCCTCCTCTGGGTCGTGGGGTGGGGCTGGGCCTCGCCTCGTCTCCTGCTGGAGGCCTGGTCGACCATGCACCAGGGCCCGAGACAACCTCGTCTCTAGGGCAAGTGTGCTCTCCTGCCTTGCATTCCTCCCCCTTCCCGCACCCTCCCATCCTGCGCCGCCCCCTGTCCCCTCCACCATTCCCGCGCCGTCCGTGCTCTCCGCTCGGCCCCCGATGCCGCGTGATGCGGGGGATGGGGCTCCTCGCCCAAAACACCGTGCTGACGAGCCAGCGGACCGTCGCCCAGCCGACTCCTGGCGCCCCTCCCCGGAGGCCTCGCGGAGGGAGTCCAAGCTCCGCTCCAAGCTCGTGTCCCGTGGCTCTGCCTTGACCTCGGACCCCTCCGGGCGGGAGGACCGGCTGCGTGACCGCTCGCCGGACCATTGGCGGAGCCGTGGGCGTGAGCGGGACCGCTGTTCCCCTTCTCGTCGCTGCCCTCCCCTCCTATCGCAGTCCCCGGCTCGCTCTAGTCGTGCGGAGAAATCCCCACCTTGCTGGTACAACCCACCACAGCGTCAGCCGCAGTTCCGTCCCCCGGGTCCCGGCGCTCCCAACCCCTGGGGCGCTTTCGCGAAGAAGAAGAAGAAGAAGAAGGCTGGCCAGCGGTTCGGTGGTGGAGCTGGCCAAGCTTCTTTCATCACCCACCCGACCCCGGCCCATCCGGCCTCTCCGACAAAGTCCACCTCCAACGCCATTTCCTGCTTCAACTGTGGCAAGGAGGGCCACTGCCAGGTCGACTGCAAGGAACCTCTGGCTTGTTTCAAGTGCAAGGGCACGAACCACCCCACGATTCTCTGACCGCTTCAGCCGGAGGAGGGAGAGCTGATGCTCTACGGCCATGCTCTGGACGATCTTGGATTCTTCCAAATGGATCTGCCCGCGGTCGCGGCTGTGCCATCCCTAACCGCTCTCATCTCGGTCTTGGAAGGCCGGTCGGCTTCCCCGGCTATCATCACGGAGGAGCTCCGTCACCTCTTCCGCCCTGATTGGGACTGTGAGGTTGCTCCGATCTCTGATCACGAGTTTACCACGGTGTTTCCGGATCCTATCAACTTGCGCTATGGCACGCACAGTGATCAGCTCACATTAGCTCTCAACAAGCTCACCGTCAGCATCTCAGTGCCATTGGTGGACCCTATGGCGGTGGCCTGTCTCTCGACGGTGTGGATTCAAATCCGTGGGCTACCGCCGATTTCTAGGAAGGAGCGCGCCATTCGGAACATGTCCAGACTCCTTGGCAAGATAGTGGAGGTGGATGGCTCCTCTCTCGTCCGCGGACCGGCTGTTCGTGTCAAGATCAAGACTCACGACCCGACTAAGCTACAGACAACTGTCCGTATGTTCTTTGGAGATGCTGGATATGACCTCAAGATCTCGGTGGAGGGGGAAGCTTTGGGCTCCTCCCAACCAGCGACGGATGATGCGGCTCCCGGGTCCGATGGCGACTTGGGCGGTGGCCCACGCTCCCACGATGGTGGTCGGTCACCGCGTAGGTGTAGCCGTTCCCCAAGCTCCAGCGGGGAGGATGAAGACTCCCTTGAGCCACATGCGCCGCCCCTGCCGGCGGACAAGACAACGACCAAAGAGCTCTCTCTGACCCATGATGCTTCTGCCCAAGATCCGATGGAGGATGTGGACGCTCGTGCACTCAATGACATGCTCGACGCTGATTCACCACTTCGCCCTAGCGCGGCCCTCTCCCTGCTCCTTGGCACTCTCATGGCTGCTTTGGAGTCGGAGACGCTTAGTGGGGCAAGCAATGTCAGCTTGGAGGTCTGCCCCCCTCCTTCCCGCGTATGGCCTCACCCACCATCACCCAGGCGTCATCGCCACCATCTTCGTCGCGGGTTGGGTCGGGGGAGGTCCGCCCCCCCGGTGACCGGGACTGGGCAGGTCCGCCCCCCCGGTGCCTCCTCGTCCTCCGAAGGGCAAGGGCCCACCGCGTTCGGCGTCTTCTCCGGCGATGATCACTCGGAAGAGCGCGCGGATCGACTTGGCCGCGCGTGCAACTGGTGCGTCCCCCAATGTAGTTGAGAAGGCCGCTCGCCGGGCTGCGGCCCGCAACTTGGACTCAGGTCCGTCCCAACCCCCCTCTGCTTTCGGCTATTGATTGCTTACTTATGGATGACACATCTGATGGGGGGATCCCGGCTGAGGAGGAACCGATGGACTCCTTCTCAGCGCTTGCTGCCGTTCCCTTAGGCCATCTGGCCCTTCTTGCCAATGATTTTGCAATTGTCTTCCGTGGTGAGGAGGGCCCCACCCTCGAACAGATCACGACCATCAAGGCTAAAGAGATCCTTGATGACCACCTTGCAGCCGGTAGGGCTCGCGAGGCTGCCGTGGCTGAGGCTGCCGTGACCCCCAGCATACAACCCGTGGGGAGGGGGGATAGGATGGCTGCTGCCCTGGTAGAGGTTCGGGGCCGTACTCGTTCTTGCATGGCTCAACTTCGTCAGGCGCTTAGCGCATCCATTGCGGTGGGGTCCAGCATGGACCCCCTAGAGGAGTAGTATGCGTGCACTTTTCTGGAATCTTCGCGGGTTCGGCCATTATGGCTGGCATCGCCAATTAGTGGACTACATGCGTGAGGAGAATATTGATATAGTGGCGATCCAAGAAACAATGAGGTCCGAGTTCTCTCTCTCTCGAAACTCGATCGATTGAGCAGACATTTGTTTGCATGTCACTGGTTGCCATCTAGTGGAGTGGCAGGACACTCTGGTGGCATCCTTCTCGGGGTGAAGGATGCCACCTTTGAGGTTTGCTCCATGGACCGCAGAGATTTCTTTGTGATTATGGAAGTATGGGAGAGGGCTGTTAACTTCAAATGGGAAGTGATTGTCGTTTATGGCCCGACTGACCACAGTCGCTCCACCGTGTTCCTCGCTGAGCTGCACGCCAAGATTAGGGCGGCCACTCTCCCAGTGATCATTGGGGGTGACTTCAATCTTCTCCGCTCCATAGCGGACAAGAATAATGGTTGGGTTGACCAGTCAGGCATGCAATGTTTTAATGACTGGATTGCCGACCTCGAGCTCCAGGAGTTAGATAGGATCAGAGCCAGTTTCACCTGGACTAATAAACAGGTGAATCCGACCCAAAGTGTTCTGGACCGGGTATATGTATCCCAATGGGAACTTCGGTTCCCCTTAGCTACTCTCCAGGCCATCACTAGGATTGGATCTGAACATGTACTCCTCCTACTATCATCCATGGATGAGCATCCCCGACCGCCCCCTCGCTCACAGTTTGAGGCGTTCTAGCTTCGCCATCCAGGATTCACTGCGGCCGTTCGAGACCATTGGACTGCGGCCCGTGCTGAACCTCACCGGACTATGTCAGTCATGGACGACTGGCATCACTTGGCCAAACGATCCCGACAATTTATGAAGGGCTGGGGCGCAAATATTGGACGGGATCTACGGGTCCAGAAGCAGGCTCTACTTATGGAGATCCGGGCACTTGACATTCGGGCTGCCGACCCAGGTCTGTCCTCGGAGGAGTGGTCCCTGAGGTATAGCCTGGAAGATACCCTTACTGACATCTATGCCAAAGAGGAAGAATACTGGCGCCAGCGCGGCTCTTTTAATTGGATCCTGTTTGGCGATGCCAACAGGGCTTATTTTCAGGCCATTGCCAATGGCCGTAGGCGACGGTGCACTATCCCCATCCTTTGGGATAGGGACCGGTTGTTACAGGACCCGGACAAGATCCGGGCTCATGTCGATGGGTTCTATATAACTCTGTTTTCCGCTCGGCCGCGAGGGGGCCTCGCTCTAGCTGAGAACTTTTGGGATGAGCATCTCCGCGCCTCCTCCAAAGAGAACCAAGCCCTCCTTAACCCCTTTGAAGAATCTGAGGTGGAGGCCATCGTCAAGTCCATGAACGCGGCCTCTGCCCCGGGCCCGGACGGTCTCCCGGTCCGGTTTTTTCAAACTTTCTGGCCCACCATCAAGGGCGAGATTATGGCATTATTCCGGGAGTTTTCGAGGGGGACCCTTGATGTATCCCGCCTGAACTATGGGATCATATCTCTAATCCCCAAGGTCCAAGGGGCATCGGATATTTGACAGTTTCGCCCGATCACGGTGATTAACGTGATCTTTAGGATTTTAGCCAAGGGGTATGCCACTAGGGCGGCCCTGCTGGCTCCAAGGATCCACCACCCGAACCAATTGACGTTCACAAAGGGCTGATTCATTCTCGACGGGGTTCTAGTGCTTCATGAAATCCTCCATGAGGTCAAGAGAAAACACCTCCGTGTTGTTTTCTTCAAGATTGATTTCCATAAGGCCTATGATACGGTCCACTGGTTCTTTCTCTGTGAGGTCATGGAGAAGCGTGGGTTTGACCCATATTGGATAGCTCGGGTGATGCAGTTGGTTATGTCTGGCCGTACTACTGTCAACATCAACGGGGAAGTTGGCTCCTACTTCCGCACTGCCCAGGGGGTGCGCCAAGGCGACCCCCTGCCCCCTTCCTGTTCAACCTGATTGTGGATGCACTTGCCACAATCTTGGACAAATCACGACGGGCTGGTCATATCAAGGGGATCTGCCCGCACCTACTCAGTGACGGGGGTATTACTCATCTCCAATATGCGGATGACACCATCCTCATGGTTGAAGGCTCGGACTCTGACATCCAAAATCTGAAGTTTCTACTCTTGTGTTTTCAAGAGATCTCGGGCCTGACAATAAACTTTGCCAAAAGCGAAGTAATGGTGCTAGGCTACTCAGGGGAAGAATCCCGACGCATAGCCATTATGTTGAACTGCCATCTTGGCTTGTTTCCGACCACCTACCTTGGCCTCCCGATTAGCGATTCCTGCCTCCAGGCGAAGGACCTTCGCCCCACGGTGTCCAAGCTCTAACACAGGGTCGAGCCATGGCAGGGGAGGTGGCTATCCAAGGCGGCCCGGGTCGTGTTGATGAACTCCTCCTTGGTTAGCCTGCTTATGTACTTGATGGGATTCTATAGTTTGCATGAATCCCTTCATCAGGAAGTCACCAAGTACTTGTCTCGGTTCTTCTGGGCGAGACCAGATAGTAGACAAAAATATCACATGGTAAAATGGTCTGAGGTTTGCAAGCCAAAGGACCAAGGCGGCTTGGGAGTCATCTCGTCCAAGCGGATGAACATAGCCTTACTCTCCAAATGGCTATGGCGCATTGAGATGGGTGATGGAGGCCTATGGGTCCAGATCATCCGCGCAAAGTACCTGCGTGGACAACCCCTGGCCTTCGCCTCCCGGACGGGTGGCTCCCAGTTTTGGCAGGCAGTCATCCAGCCTATGTCGGTCCTACGGATTGGAACATCCATCTCGGTGGGGACATGCACCAACACCTTGTTCTGGCTTGACCATTGGTCGGGTGACCGACCATTTGCCCAACATTTCAACGCGCTCTTTTCCATCTGTGTCCGACCGCATCTATCCGTACATGCGGCCCTCACTGACCTAGGGGCTATAGCTTTCCATCGTACTTTTGGGCCGTTAGAACGGGGCCAATGGGACGAGATGCTCCAATGCATTTCTCTTCACCCTCCCTCCATGGAGGAAGATTCATTATCTTGGTCCCTCGAACCAAGTGGGAGGTTTTCTACCAAGTCCCTATACCACACCATGCTAGCTACCCTGGGCCCAACCAAAATGACCCTTCTTTGGGAGATTAAGCTACTGTTAAAGATTCACATCTTTCTATGGCAATGGGTGCGAGGCCGTTTACCCTCGGGTTCGGAAGTTAGAAAATTGAATGGCCCCGGGGATAGTCTATGCTCCCTATGTAGCATACCAGAAGACTCCAACCATATTTTCTTTCGGTGCCCGACGGCAGTCCTCCTCTGGAGCTGCATCAGGGAGGTGATTTGTGGTGATTAGGACCATGATAACCTCCCCGATCTATTTGAGGCGGTCCTAAGCCGAGAGGCCAGGACGCGCCCTAGCCTGTGGGTAGTAGTGGGGGCGATAGCATGGACTCTATGGACGGCTCGCAATAAACTCGTGATTGAGCATGTGATTCCAACTCGTGCGACTGACTCTATTTCCAAATTGTGTGGCTTCTTGCAGCTATGGAGACCGCTCAGCAAGCGGTGTGATCGGGACTTCATCGACAGGATCATCTCGGCCTTACGCACCACCGGAGGAGCATTGGCGCCACCGCTCCCGCCTCCACCACATGAGCCGGACTAGTTAGACTATGATCCATATTTTGGGGTTGTTTGGCTATGCCCCGAGCGCTCTGCTCTATGTTGTACTTCTGTTATGCCCTTGTGGTAACCTTTTTTTCGTTTCCTTGGCTGGACCTTTTGTTGGTCGCGATTGTCGGATATTGTTGTGGTGGTTGCTTTATAATCTAAAGCGGGGGGAAACCCTATTTCGTGATACTATCGGCACGGTAATGGAATAATTTCTGCCAAATGTGACATTCAGAAGGGATTTATTTGGACCCAGACTACAATCGCGGAACATCCTGCTCCAGCGGTTGTCCATAGTGCAATTGTCACATGGGTCTGATGTATTCCGATGGAACCTACATGGGAATGGACAGTTCTCAGTAGATTCTATGTATAGAGCGTTAATCCAGTCTGATGTGCCAGTTGATAATAACAAGAAGATCTGGAAGATGAAGATACCACTTAAGAATAAAATCTTCGCATGGTATCTTCGTCGTGGAGTCATTCTTACTAAATATAACCTTATTAAGAGGAATTGACATGGAAGTCCGCAATGTGTCTTTTGTCACCATGATAAGACAATAAAACATTTATTCTTTCAATGCAAATTGGCTCGTTCTATATGGTCAGTCATCCAAATAGCTTCTGGCTTGTATCCTCCTTATTGTGTTGCTAATGTATTTGGAAACTGGCTAAATGGGATTGATCACATGATTAGAACCCTTCTCAGGGTGGGAGCGCTTGTCGTTATTTGGTCGCTTTGGCTCCGTAGAAATGATAAGGTTTTTAATGATAAAAGTACTTCTCTTATGCAGGTTATCTACAGATGTACCGGGACTCTTCGTTTATGGTCCTCTCTACACCGTGTGGAGAATCGAGACCTGTTTATGGAGGTGTGTGCACGATTGGAGGCTACAGCGAGGGATACTTTTACCCAACATGGGTGGAAGCATGATCTTAGGATTGCCCCCCTCCGCTTTAGGCGTTATACGGATACTGCATGCTTTCCTTGTATTTTGCTTTTTTTTCATTTGAATGAGAGGATATTGTTTGGCTGTGTGCATCTTAGCTATGCAGAGGCCGGGTGTACTACTTTAATCTTTTAAGTAATAAAGCACCCCTTTTCGAAAAAGGAGTCACAATGGCAGCAGAGTTCCTGCTCTCGAAGGTGGTTGACCTCGTCAACTGGGTGCGCGGAGTTAGTACATTCGATTTGGCCAATGACGATCGGGTTGGTCTGCCTCGCATTAGGGCATCTCCATTAGTTGTAAGATAGGTGTTGGTAAATTTGCCACCTAGGACACAGTGATGATGTGGCATGTATTAAATGTGAAGAGAGAGTAAAGTTGTATTTAGCAATGTTCAAGAAATCGTTAACCTGTAGCTGCTCGGTCAGTTTAGGAGTAGCAATTAGTCGGTGAATCAGCCTATTAACTGGATTAATCGGTCGACCATTAATCGATAGATTTGAATAGAAACTTGCCAACATATATCTAGATTTTTTAATGTATTATACCATACTCTCATGCTCCCAGCTATGTAGTATACCAAAATATGTTACCATACACATATGAAAAGCGTAGAGAGGAGGTAAAATTATTAATCATATCTATTAAGGAGCGGCATGGGGCCGGAAGGGGTTATGGGCCAAAATTTTGGGCTTTGTTTGCCCACCCGTTAATGGGCCAGCAGGGATTAATCGGCATGACAACTGATTAATCGGTCTAACTGGCCAATTAATCGTCCCGACAAATTAACGCAAAAAATAGGTGTTATTTGATTCGGCCATGCTATGAGTAGCGATTAACTGGCCCGTTAACTAATTAATCGGGTGAATTCTTGAACAGTGGTATTTAGATTAACCAACAACTTTTGCACAAGCTCCAAGGTAAAATAGAGAGCAATCACATTTATTTTCTCACCATCTATTGAATATCTTACATACAATCCATTGGAGTAGTTGTATGATAGCTTGTTGGTTGATGACATGGACATTTTACCAACAAGACTAACATACAACCTATTGGACATGCCCTTAGAGGTGATGCATGCCGGCGCGGCCCGACATTGACTGATTTGTTGATGTTCCATTCATTGCTGCTCATCAAGATTTCAAGGCGAAACAAAAGTACTTCATGGTCATCAGCATCAGAGCATGGTTAATAATACAACTAGTTGATGGCTATATGATGTTGACATGTCATCCATAGTTAAGGTTATAGCCGACACATACAATAGTTAGATGTAAAGGTGTGCTACTTTATTAATGCATGGCCCATGTCTCACTCTCACATGGTGTCTAGGAGCACGTGTTGCAGCTGGCTCTCTGTAGCTGACTACTCATCTGTTTCCTCCATGTGAGCAGAAATATAATATTTTAATTCTTATAGCCCGCTTGCATAAGCTTATTTTACTTGCTCTCAACACCACATTCAGCAGTCGGAAGCGACGAGATTCAGTTCATGCCACATGGATGCCTCAGGGATTTGTTGTTCCCTGTTCCTTCCTTAAGATAATTCTTTGTGACATAAGTTCCATTGTTGTTCCTTGCCTCGGCGCCGACGTTGTATCCCTGGTCCATTTTGCTGGATTTACTACATGGAAGAAAAGGAGGAAGATGCAAGAGGAGAAGGGAAAAGCAAGCGGTCCCTGTTTCTACCGGGTAGATAGATGCCATATGATAGAGCGAGGAGATTCGTGCAGTATTCGGCGGTCAACATGTATAGAATAGATTGTGTACCGAACCGGTACCCATGTGTACACATGTACATGTTGGATACCGTATTGATTGGACATGGGGCCGAGACGGTATCTAGGTCATCGCCTTTATTCCAGGCACTGCTGGACTCAACCTAATTTTCCGCTGGCTGCTTAGGGGGGAGCATAGGTTGTGGCGGGTGCTACATGGATCCTGAGCTCGGCAAGGGGATTAATTCAACCGGGTGAGTAACTCATTATTCAACAATTCACGAAGTTAGATATGTTTACAACAGATGCAATTTCATGTAAATTAATAGGTTTGGCGACCTGTATTGCTCTAAAAGTTCTATTCTTGAGAGAAATCTGCTAGGTCCGTCTATGATATTCACGCAATTGCTTCAAAGCCTACAATATCCACCATCTCAAGGAGACCAAAAAGTAATGTAGGATAATAATCCCCAGCCCAAATATGAACAAACTTTCATTATATAGTCGTTGCTTTGCTGCTGAATATATTTGTTATTTCTCACGTATAGGAGCAAATCTAACTCCAAGGGTGATTCTTTTATTGGTTCTATGGATGAATTTGGAGAATGGGAAGATGTTGAAGTTAACAACCCAACAGAGATACATAAGGCGAATGAGTAAGTATCTATATACAACAAACCTCTTTAGTGAGGAGAACCGTTGAACTTACGAGACCATGTTTTGGCGCACATTTAGTTATGCAGACTATATTGCTGATGAAAATAACTGAAGGAAATATGCCCTAGAGGCAATAATAAAGTTATTATTTATTTCCTTATATCATGATAAATGTTTATTATTCATGCTAGAATTATATTAACCGGAAACATAATACATGTCTGAATACATAGACAAACAGAGTGTCACTAGTATGCCTCTACTTGACTAGCTCATTAATCAAAGATGGTTATGTTTCCTAACCATAGACAAAGTAGTTGTTATTTGATTAATGGGATCACATCATTAGTTGAATGATCTGATTGACATGACCCATTCCATTAGCTTAGCACCCGATCGTTTAGTATGTTGCTATTGCTTTCTTCATGACTTATACATGTTCCTATAACTATGAGATTATGCAACTCCCGTTTACCGGAGGAACACTTTGGGTACTACCAAACGTCACAACGTAACTGGGTGATTATAAAGGAGTACTACAGGTGTCTCCAATGGTACATGTTGGGTTGGCGTATTTCGAGATTAGGTTTTGTCACTCCGATTGTCGGAGAGGTATCTCTGGGCCCCCTCGGTAATGCACATCACATAAGCCTTGCAAGCATTGCAACTAATGAGTTAGTTGCGAGATGATGTATTACAGAACGAGTAAAGAGACTTGCCGGTAACGAGATTGAACTAGGTATTGGATACCGACTATCGAATCTCGGGCAAGTAACATACCGATGACAAAGGGAACAACGTATGTTGTTATGCGGTTTGACCGATAAAGATCTTCGTAGAATATGTAGGAGCCAATATGGGCATCCAGGTCCCGCTATTGATTATTGACCAGAGACGTGTCTCGGTCATATCTACATTGTTCTCGAACCCGTAGGGTCCGCACGCTTAAGGTTACGATGACAGTTATATTATGAGTTTATGCATTTTGATGTACCGAAGGTTGTTCGGAGTCCCGGATGTGATCATGGACATGACGAGGAGTCTCGAAATGGTCGAGACGTAAAGATTGATATATTGGAAGCCTATGTTTGGATATCGGAAGTGTTCCGGGTGAAATCGGGATTTTACCGGAATATCGGGAGGGTTACCGGAACCCCCCGGGAGCTATATGGGCCATAGTGGGCCTTGGTGGAAAAGAGAAGGGGCTGCCCTAGATGGGCTGCGCGCCTCCCCTTCCCCTAGTCCTATTAGGACTAGGAGAGGTGGCCGGCCCCCTCCTCCTCTTTTCCCCCTCCGCGAATCCTATTCCAACTAGGATTGGGGGGGGGGGAATCCTACTCCGAGAGGGAGTAGGACTCTCCTGCGCCCTCCTCCTTGGCCGGCCAGCCTCCCCCCTCTACTCCTTTATATACGGAGGTAGGGGGCACCTCTAGACACACAAGTTGATCCACGTGATCTATTCCTTAGCCGTGTGCGGTGCCCCCTGCCACCATATTCCTCGATAATACTGTAGCGGAGTTTAGGCGAAGCCCTGCTGCTGTAGTACATCAAGATCGTCACCACGCCGTCGTGCTGACGGAACTCTTCCCCGACACTTTGCTGGATCGGAGTCCGGGCATCGTCATCGAGCTGAACGTGTGCTCGAACTCGGAGGTGCCGTACTTTCGGTGCTTGATCGGTTGGATCGTGAAGACGTACGACTACTTCCTCTACGTCGTGTCAGCGCTTTTGCAGTCGGTCTGTGTTGGGTACGTAGACAACACTCTCCCCTCTCGTTGCTATGCATCACATGATCTTGCGTGTGCGTAGGATTTTTTTTGAAATTACTATGTTCCCCAACAATAACCAGCCACCCGAGTTTGTACATAATTTAGGACCTGAACCTTCGGAACACTCAAAAGCATCTCGATGTTACTCATTGTTTAGTTGTGGTGATGATGATGAACATAAAAAAGAGGTTAATTCAAGTGAAAGGTAACAATTGGCAAACAATATTACATAATTGTGTCACATCCCAGATTTTCCCCAAATCTGGTATGTTGAAATTTCACAGGGAATTAAAAAATTTCTAGGAAAAGCCCATGATTGCCTAGGATTGCTTGTAATTGACCTTGAATTTTTGGATTGATTGATTGTTTTCCTAGGAAGGTGATACATCTCCAATGCATCTATAATTTATGAAGTATTCATGCCATGTTTATAACAATTTTATATGGTTTTGATATGATTTGCATGGAACTAATCCGGACTGGCGCTGTTTTCAGCAGAACTACCATGGTGTTGTTTTTTGTGCAGAAATAAAAGTTCTCTAAATGCAACGAAACTTTTTGACGATTTTTTTGAACAAAAGAGGCACTAGAAGCTTCTCGGGAGGCCCGGAAGAGCCACAAGGCGGGAACAATCCACCAGGGTGCGCCAGCCCCTCAAAGCCCATCTTTGCGTCAAACCAATGCCAAAAAATCCTATAAATACAGAAACCCCCAGAAATAACCCTAGATCAGAAGTTCCGCCACCACAAGCCCTGTAGCAACGAAAAACCAATCTAGACCATGTCACGGTGATACGTCCATTTTGCATCATGCTTTTATACCAATATTTATTGCATTATGGGCTGTTATTACACATTATGTCAGAATACTTATGCCTATTCTCTCTTATTTACAAGGTTTACATGAAGAGGGAGAATGTCGGCAGCTGGAATTCTGGGCTGGAAAAGGAGCAAATATTAGAGACCTATTCTGCGCAACTCCAAAAGTCCTGAAACTCCACGGGAGTTATTTTCAGAATATATATAAAAAATTGGGCAAAGGAAGTACCAGAGGGGGGCCACCCACCATCCACGAGGGTGGGGGGCGCGCCCTACCCCCTGGGTGCGCCCCTGCCTCGTGGCCCCCCTGGCAGGCCTCCGGTGCCCATCTTCTGCTATATGAGGTCTTTCTCCCTGGAAAAACTCATAAGCAAGCTTACGGGACGAAACTCCGTCGCCACGAGGTGGAACCTTGGCGGAACCAATCTAGGGCTCCGGTGGAGCTGTTCTGCTGGGGAAACTTCCCTCCGGGAGAGGGAAACCATCACCATCGTCATCACCATCGATCCTCTCATCGGGAGGGGGTCAATCTCCATCAACATCTTCATCAGTACCATCTCATCTCAAACCCTAGTTCATCTCTTGTATCCAATCTTTGTCCCAAAACCTCAGATTGGTACCTGTGGGTTGCTAGTAGTGTTGATTACTCCTTGTAGTTGATGCTAGTTGGTTTACTTGGTGGAAGATCATATGTTCAGATCCTTTATGCATATTAATACCCCTCAGATTATGAACATGAATATGATTTGTGAGTAGTTACGTTTGTTTCCGAGGACATGGGAGAAGTCTTGCTATAAGTAGTCATGTGAATTTGGTATTCGTTCGATATTTTGATGAGATGTATGTTGTTTTTCCTCTAGTGGTGTTATGTGAACGTCGACTACATGATACTTCACCATTGTTTGGGCCTAGAGGAAGGCATTGGGAAGTAATAAGTAGATAATGGGTTGCTAGAGTGACAGAAGCTTAAAACCTAGTTTATGCGTTGCTTCGTAAGGGGCTGATTTGGATCCACATGTTTCATGCTATGGTTAGGTTTACCTTAATACTTCTTTTGTAGTTGCGGATGCTTGCAATAGGGGTTAATCATAAGTGGTATGCTTGTCCAAGGAAGGGTAGTACTAGGGCTGGCAAAAAAGCTCAATGCTCGCGAGCTAAACGAGTAGCTCGTGACTCGGCTCGAATCGCCTCGAACTCGAAAAATAACGAGTCGAGCCGAGCTTTATTTTAAGATCATTTATAGACCAAGTTAAACGAGCCAATCTCACGAGTACTCATATAACTCATTAGGCTCGGTAAAATAGATCAGCCACACCCAATACAAAAAAAGACCAGCCACTCAGCACCCTACATCCCAGGCGCACAACACAAGGCCCACACATTGAAGACCCAGCCGCCTAGGAGACTCATGTGTTACAAGGAAATTACAATTGTTTAGTGATATATATGTTTAATATATACATAATCATTTTTATCATATTTGAGGGCTTTATGTTCATATCTTTAACGAGCTTAACAAGCTAAACGAGCCAGCTCGCAAGTTATACGAGTCAAGCCAATCTTGGGTTTGAGCTTGTTATAGTAACGAGTCGAGTCGAGCTAGCTCGTTAACGAAATGAGCTCTAGCGAGTCAAGCCGGGTTGGCTCGACTCGGCTCGAATTCCAGCCCTAGGCAGTACCCAAGCACCGGTCCACCCACATATCAAATTATCAAAGTACTGAACACGAATCATATGAGCGTGATGAAAACTAGCTTGACGATAATTCCCATGTGTCCTCGGGAGCGCTTTCCTTTATATAAGAGTTTTTCCGGGCTTGTACTTTGCTACAAAAATGATTGGGCCATCTTGCTGCACCTTATTTACTTTTATTACTTGTTACCCGTTACAAATTACCTTATCACAAAACTATCTGTTATCGATAATTTCAGTGCTTGCAAAGAATACCTTATTGAAAAATGCTTATCATTTCCTTCTACTCCTCGTTGGGTTCGACACTCTTACTTATCGAAAGGACTACGATAGATCCCCTATACTTGTGGGTCATCAAGACTCTTTTCTGGCGCCATTACCGGGGAGTGAAGTGCCTTTGGTAAGGAAAAATTTATATAGTGTGCTGAAATTTGCTGTCACTCGTTACTATGGAACATAATCCTTTGAGGGGCTTGTTCGGGGTATCTTCACCCTGACCAGTAGAGCAAAGAGTTGCTCCTCAACCTACTGAACCTACTGAAAATGTTCACTTTTAAATTCCTTCGGGTATGATAGAGAAACTGCTAGCTAATCCTTTTACAGGAGATGGAACATTGCATCCCGATTTGCACCTAATCTATGTGGATGAAGTTTGTGGATTGTTTAAGCTTGCAGGTATGCCCGAGGATGTTATCAAGAAGAAGGTTTTCCCTTTATCTTTGAAGGGAAAGGCATTGACATGGTTTAGGCTATGTGATGATATGGGATCATGGAACTACAACCGATTGAAATTGGAATTTCATCAGAAGTTTATCCTATGCATCTTGTTCATCGTGATTGTAATTATATATATAATTTTTGGCCGAGCGAAGGAGAAAGCATCGCTCAAGCTTGGGGGAGGCTGAAGTCAATGTTATATTCATGCCCCAATCATGAGCTCTCAAGAGAAATTATTATTCAAAATTTTTATGCTCGGCATCAAGGACGGAGCAGACCAACTCTTGGTGAAGGACGAGGAGATTAAGCATAGATGGCGGGAGTACTTCGAGAAGCTATTCAATGGGGAGAATGAGATTTCTACCATTGAACTAGACGACTCCTTTGATGAGACCAGCATGCATTTTGTACGGCGAATCCAGGAGTCTGAGGTGAAGGAGGCTTTAAAAAGGATGAAAGGAGGCAAGGCGATGGGCCCTGATTGTATCCCCATTGAGGTGTGGAAAGGTCTCGGGGACATAGCAATAGTATGGCTAACCAAGCTTTTCAACCTCATTTTTCGGGCAAACAAGATGCCAGAAGAATGGAGACGGAGTATATTAGTACCAATCTTCAAGAACAAGGGGGATGTTCAGAGTTGTACTAATTACCGTGGAATTAAGCTGATGAGCCATACAATGAAGCTATGGGAGAGAGTCATTGAGCACCGCTTAAGAAGAATGACAAGCGTGACCAAAAATCAGTTTGGTTTCATGCCTGGGAGGTCGACCATGGAAGCCATTTTCTTGGTACGACAACTTATGGAGAGATATAGGGAGCAAAAGAAGGACTTGCATATGGTGTTCATTGACTTGGAGAAGGCCTATGATAAGATACCGCGGAATGTCTTGTGGTGGGCCTTGGAGAAACACAAAGTCCCAGCAAAGTACATTACCCTCATCAAGGACATGTACGATAATGTTGTGAAAAGTGTTCGAACAAGTGATGTCGACACCGATGACTTCCCGATTAAGATAGGACTGCATCAGGGGTCAGCTTTAAGCCCTTATCTTTTTTGCATTGGTGATGGATGAGGTCACAAGGGATATACAAGGAGATATCCCATGGTGTATGCTCTTTGCGGATGATGTGGTGCTAGTTGACGATAGTCGGACGGGGGTAAATAGGAAGTTAGAGTTATGGAGACAAACCTTGGAATCGAAAGGGTTTAGGCTTAGTAGAACTAAAACCGAGTACATGATGTGCGGTTTCAGTACTACTAGGTGTGAGGAGGAGGAGGTTAGCCTTGATGGCCAGGTGGTACCTCGGAAGGACACCTTTCGATATTTGGGGTCAATGTTGCAGGAGGATGGGGGTATTGATGAAGATGTGAACCATCGAATCAAAGCCGGATGGATGAAGTGGCGCCAAGCTTCTGGCATTCTCTGTGACAAGAGAGTGCCACAAAAGCTAAAAGGCAAGTTCTACAGGATGGCGGTTCGACCCGCAATGTTGTATGGCGCGGAGTGTTGGCCGACTAAAAGGCGACATGTTCAACAGTTAGGTGTGGCGGAGATGCGTATGTTGAGATGGATGTGTGGCCACACGAGGAAGGATCGAGTCCGGAATGATGATATACGAGATAGAGGTGGGGTAGCACCAATTGAGGAGAAGCTTGTCCAACATCATCTGAGATGGTTTGGGCATATTCAGCGCAGGCCTCCAGAAGCTCCAGTGCATAGCGGATGGCTAAAGCATGCGGAGAATGTCAAGAGAGGGCGGGGTAGACCGAATTTGACATGGGAGGAGTCCGTTAAGAGAGACCTGAAGGATTGGAGTATCACCAAAGAGATAGCTATGGACAGGGGTGCGTGGAAGCTTGCTATCCATGTGCCAGAGCCATGAGTTGGTTGCGAGATCTTATGGGTTTCACCTCTAGCCTACCCGAACTTGTTTGGGATTAAAGGCTTTGTTGTTGTTGTTGTTGTTGTTGTTGTTGTTGTTGTTGTTGTTGTTGTTGTTGTTGTTGTTGTTGTTGGCTTTCTCTCAATAATCGCTCCATGCTCGATACTTCTTGTACTGATTCTTTTATGATGAAGACTATTGAATCCAAATGGGATTTATTGGAAAGAATTAAATGCAACTCTGAAGATTGGGACCTCGACAGAGGTAAGGAGTCAGTTATAACACCTAAGTTTGATTGTGTTAAATCTTTTATGGATACCGATGTTTTCCGTGAACTTAGCACTAAATATGGACTTGACTCTGAGATAGTAGCTTCTTTCTGTGAATCCTTTGCTACTCATGTTGATCTCCCTAAGGAGAAGTGGTTTAAATATAATCCTCCAATTGAAGTAAAAGTAGTTGAACCTATTAAAGTTGAAGAAAATACTATCACTTATAATGTTGATCCTATTGTTCCTACTGCTTATATTGAGAAACCACCTTTCCCTGTTAAAATAAAGGATCATTCTAAAGCTTCAACTGTGGTTCATAAGAGTAATACTAGAACACATACACCCCCTGAGCAAATTAAAGTTGAACCTAGTATTGCTATGGTTAAAGATATCTTGGCCGATAATATTGATGGGCATGTTATTTATTTCTGTGATGAAGCTTCTAGAATTGCTAGACCCGACACTAAGGGTAAACATAGACCTGTTGTTGGCGTGCCTGTTATTTCTCTTAAAATAGGAGATCATTGCTATCATGTCTTATGTGATATGGGTGCTAGTGCAAGTGCAATACCTCATTCCTTATACAAAGAAATTATGCATGATATTACACCCGCCGAGATAGAAGAGGTTGATGTTACAATTAAGCTTGCTAATAGAGATACTATTTCACCCGTTGGGATTGTTAGAGATGTTGAAGTCCTGTGTGGGAAGGTTAAATACCCTGCTGATTTTCTTGTTCTTGGTTCCCCACAAGATGACTTTTGTCCAATTATATTTGGTAGACCCTTCTTGAATAGTATTAATGCTAGGATAGACTGCAAAAAGGATGTTGTTACTATTGGTTTGGGGGATATGTCCCATGAGTTTAATTTTGCTAAATTTCGTAGAAAACCCCATGATAAAGAATTGCCTAGTAAAGATGAAATTATTGGTCTTGCTTCTATTGCCATTTCTCCTAATGATCCTTTAGAACAATATTTGCTAGACCATGAAAATGATATGTTTATGAATGAAAGAAGGGAAATAGATGAAGTATTCTTTAAACATGGACCTATTTTGAAACACAACTTGCCTGTTGAAATCCTAGGGGATCCTCCTCCACCTAAGGGTGATCCCGTGTTTGAGCTTAAACCATCACCTGATACTCTTAAATATGCTTATCTTGATGAGAAAAAGATATATCCTATTATTATTAGTGCTAACCTTTCAGAGCATGAAGAAAAGAAATTATTGAAAACTCTGAAGAAGCATCGTGCTTCTATTGGATATACTCTTGATGATCTTAAGGGCATTAGTCCCACTCTATGCCAACACAAAATAAAATTGGAGAAAGACGCTAAACTGGTTGTTGATCACCAACAACGGTTAAATCCTAAGATGAAAGAAGTGGTAAGAAAAGAAAATCTAAAACTTCTGGAGGCAGGTATAATCTATCCCATTGCTGATAGTCAGTGGGTAAGTCCTGTCCATTGTGTCCCTAAGAAGGGAGGTCTTACTGTTGTTCCTAATGATAATGATGAATTGATCCCACAAAGAATTGTTACAAGTTATAGAATGGTAATTGATTTCCGCAAACTAAATAAAACTACTAAAAATGATCATTACCCTTTACCTTTTATTGATCAAATGCTAGAATGATTATCCAAACATACACATTTTTCTTTCTAGATGGTTATTCTGGTTTCTCTCAAATACCTGTGTCAAAAGAGGATCAAGAAAAGACCACTTTTACTTGCCCTTTCGGTACCGTTGCTTATAGACGTATGCCTTTTGGTTTATGCAATGCACCTGCTACCTTTCAAAGATGTATGACTGCTATATTCTCTGACTTTTGTGAAAAGATTGTTGAGGTTTTCATGGATGATTTCTCCGTATATGGAACTTCTTTTGATGATTGCTTAAACAACCTTGATCGAGTTTTGCAGAGATGTGAAGAAACTAATCTTGTCTTGAATTGGGAGAAGTGTCACTTTATGGTTAATGAAGGTATTGTCTTGGGGCATAAATTTCTGAAATAGGTATTGAAGTTGATAAAGCTAAAGTTGATGCTATTGAAAAGATGCCGTGTCCTAAGGACATCAAAGGTATAAGAAGTTTCCTTGGTCATGCTGGTTTTTATAGGAGGTTCATTAAGGACTTATCTAAAATCTCTAGGCCTCTGACTAATCTCTTACAAAAAGAAGTTCCTTTTGTCTTTGATGATGATTGTGTACAAGCATTTGAAATACTTAAGAAAACCTTGATTTCTGCACCTATTGTTCAGCCACCTGATTGGAATTTACCCTTTGAAATTATGTGTGATGCTAGTGATTATGCTGTACGGGCTGTTCTAGGACAAAGAGTTGATAAGAAATTAAATGTTATCCAATATGCTAGTAAAACTCTAGACGGTGCCCAGAGAAATTATGCTACTACTGAAAAAGAATTTTTAGCAGTTGTATTTGCTTGTGATAAGTTCAAACCTTATATTGTTGATTCTAAAGTAACTGTTCACACTGATCATGCTACTATTAAATATCTTATGGAAAAGAAAGATGCTAAACCTAGACTTATTAGATGGTTTCTCCTACTACAAGAATTTGATTTGCATATTATTGATAGAAAGGGAGCTGAGAACCCCGTTGCAGACAACTTATCTAGGTTACAAAATGTTCTTGATGACCCACTACCTATTGATGATAGCTTTCCTGATGAACAATTAGATGTCATAAATGCTTCTCCTACTACCCCATGGTATGCTGATTATGGTAATACATTGTTGCTAAATTTATACCACCCAGTTTCACATACCAACAAAAGAAAAAGTTTTTCTATGATTTAAGACATTACTTCTTGGATGACCCACACCTTTATAAAGAAGGAGTAGATGGTGTTATTAGACGTTGTGTACCCGAGCATGAACAGGAACAGATCCTACGCAAGTGTCACTCCGAGGCTTACGGAGGACACCATGCTGGAGATAGAACTGCGCATAAGGTATTGCAATCCGGTTTTTATTGGCCTACTCTCTTCAAGGATGCCCGTAAGTTTGTCTTGTCTTGTGATGAATGTCAAAGAATTGGTAATATTAGTAGACGCCAAGAAATGCCTATGAATTATTCACTTCTTATTGAACCATTTGATGTTTGGCGATTTGATTATATGGGATCGTTTCCTTCCTCTAATGGGTATACACATATTTTAGTTGTTGTTGATTACGTTACTAAGTGGGTAGAAGCTACTCCAACTAGGAGTGCTAATCATAACACCTCTATTAAGATGCTTAAAGAAGTTATTTTTCCGAGGTTTGGAGTCCCTAGATACTTAATGATTGATGGTGGTTCACATTTTATTCATGGTGCTTTTCGTAAAATGCTTGCTAAGTATGATGTTAATCATAGAATTGCATCTCCGTATCACCCGCAGTCTAGTGGTCCAGTAGAACTGAGTAATAGAGAGCTTAATTAATTTTGCAAAAGACTGTTAATAGATCTAGAAAGAATTGGTCAAATAAACTTGATGATGCATTATGGGCTTATAGAACTGCATATAAAAATCCTATGGGTATGTCTCCGTATAAAATGATTTCTGGAAAAGCACGTCACTTACCTCTCGAACTAGAACATAAGGCATATTGGGCCATTAAAGAGCTCAATTATGATTTCAAACTTGCCAGTGAGAAGAGGCTTTTTGACATTAGCTCACTTGATGAATGGAGAACCCAGGTGTAAGTGCATCTAGTGCCACCCCTAGTTGGTTTTGGAGTATTGACGACAAACCTAGTTGAGGGACTAATGTGTTTTTGAGAATTGCAGGATAACACAGGTAGAAGTCCCTCATTGATTCGGTTTTCCTACCAGAGATGACCCCTAAAAATGTATGAAGACATTGAAGTCAGAGGTGGTATGTGAAGACATTCACATTGAAGACTATGACAAGAGAATACATGACATGAAGACAATGGAGCGCGAAGACTTAGCAGTTTCGTCGTTCTATGTTTTTCTTTGTTGAGTCATAGGAACCACCGTACTGTTAAGTGGGGTCCAAGAGAACCATTAAGAATGACTGAAGTGATGCTTAACCAAAATCCTATGTCTTCGAGTGAAGACTATGAGAGCAAATCTTGTCCAGAGTTGGATAAGTCAGCCTTGCTTGTAGCCCAAGTAAAGTTGCCGTGTGTGTTTGAAATCTGACCATTGGAACACGTGTCAGTTCCTTAGTGACCAAGGGTCATGTCGGACAAATCAGGTCGGGTTGCCTAGTGGCTATAAATAGCCCACCCCTACAACCATAAACGGTTGGCTGCTCAGAGTTAGAGTATGGCTTTTGTCGTTTGAGAGCAACCCACCTCGAAGCCTTTGAGAGAGAATTCCTTGCGAGGATAAAGCCCTAAACACCCAGAGCCAAAGAGTGTTAGGCGTCACTTAAGTCTTCCTGTCTGTGTGATCTGAAGACTTATTACACTTGAGGACTGTGAATCCTCCAGCCGGTTAGGCGTCGCGTTCTGAGCATCCAAGAGTCATTGTGGATCGCCGGTGAACGAAGTCTGTGAAGGTTTGGAAGTCTACCTTGAAGACTTACCGGAGTGATTGGGCGAGGACTGGGTGTCCTTAGCTCAAGGGGAATAAGGTGAAGACGAGGTCTTCTGAGTTGAATCTCAGCCTCCCTAACCAGACGTACAGTTGTCACAGCAACTGGAACTGGTCCAACAAATCATTGTCTTCAACGAGTCACTGGTTTCATCCTTCCCTTACCTTTACTTACTGTTGGTCCTTGTGAAGTCATTGCATGATTGCATTATCTTTTGTCTTCACTGAGTGACTGCTTGTTCTGATTGGCTTCACAATATCTTCCTACCTGATCTTTACTACCTAGCTGCTATTAGTCATTGTGCTTTCACTTCATTGAATACTTGACTATGGCTTGCCTAGTGTAGTCTACCTTCCGCTGCATGGTAATAGGTTCATTTCTATCGTTTGTCTTCGAAACTTCCATGTTTTGAAGACTTTCATAAAAATCGCCTATTCACCCCCCCTATAGTCGATCACTAGCACTTTCAATTGGTATCAGAGCAAGGTACTCCCTTGTTCTGTGTGATTCGGTTTAACCACCTGTAGTTTTAGCTATGTCGACTGCAGGGATAATTAAAGTCTCCGCTGGATGCCCCGTCTTTGATGGAACTGAATATCCCTACTAGAAGAATAAGATGCGCATGCATCTTGAAGCCATTGATGTCGACCTATGGTATGTCGTCAAGAATGGCGTTCCCAAGGCTGGTGAAGGTGTCACCGCTGCTGATGTCAAGAAGTTCGTTCAACTGGACTCCACTGCCAAGAACATCATCTGTGGTCATCTGACCAAAGGACAGTATGGCCGCGTGAGTGCTTTGGAAACATCTAAGCTAGTCTGGGACTGGCTCTCCAAGGTCAATGAAGGCGTCTCAACCCAGAGAGATCAGAGAATCAATGTCCTTCGCAACCTCTTCAACCGCTTCAAGAGAAATGACAATGAGAATGTCCAGCTCATGTTTGATCGACTCACTGACATCACAAATGAGCTTCAAGCTCTCGGCGCCACTGAGATCACCAAGCATGAAGTCGTCAAGACACTCCTGAGATCACTTGACAGCTCGTTTGACACCCTAGCCCTGATGATTCAAGAACGTCCTGACTTCAAGACACTTGATCCGCCTGACATACTTGAGAGGCTCAACACACACGAGTTTCAGCTTTCTGAGAAAAGAGACATCTACGGTCCCAACTATGGGCGAACTCGTGCCTTGAAGGCAAAAGCTGTCTCCTCATCTGAAGAAGAATCTGACAGCAGTTCTGATGATCCCGAAGACATTGGAAAGGAGCTTGCTATGCTTGTGAAGAAGTTCCAAAAATTCACCAAGAAGAAAGGCTTCAGAAAGTCTTCACGATCAAGCTCAAGGAATGATGAAGCTTCTGCTCATGACTACAAGAAGAGAACATGCCACAAGTGCAAGAAACCTGGCCACTACATCTCTGAGTGTCCGCAGTGGGACAATGAGAACAACAACAAGAAGAAGAGCAAGGAGTATGACTCTGACGACAAGAAGAAGAAGAAATACTCAAAGTCTTCTTCCAAGTCTTCCTCAAAGTCTTCATCACACAAGAAGAGCTCATCTGGCAAGGCACGTGCGTTTGTTGGCAAGGAAATGGATTCAGAGGAGGAGTCCGCTTCTGAGGAGGAGTCCGATTCTGGCGTTGCGAGTCTGGCTACAGCATACGTTGCCAAGTCCATCTTCAACAATGAAGACAATGACTTCATCACCGACACCGATGCAAATGACAAGGACTACTCCGCTCCTACCTACTGCTTCATGGCACGCGGTGCCAAGGTAAACACATGCACTACTCACTATCAAACATCTAGTGAAGATGACTCTGATTGTGGTTCCAAACCCAGCTACAAAACACTTGCTAAAATTGCAACCGAACAACAGAAAGCTATGGAACATATTCCAAAACTGTTAGACAAAAGTGATGATCTGTTAGACGCTGAAATGACTCGATCTCAGTCCTTAATTGAAGACATAAAAAATCTTCACGTTAAGTATGAGGAACTTGAAAGTCGTCATGAAACGCTCTCAACAACTCATGAAAAGCTTTCCTATGACTATCTTCAAAGGAAGCAAGATCTTGAGAAATTGAGAGCGGCTCATGAAGATCTTCAAAAGGAAAACGAGTCACTTCGCGCCGAACAGATCAGTTCCGCTCAGGAAGGATTTGAACCACCATGTCTTAAATGCATCGAGCATGATAACGCTACTTCTGTTGCTGAGTGTTCTACTGCTGCTACTATTGCAATATCTTCAATTGTTGATGTGGTAACTAACCCCTCTGCTAAGGATACCACTGCTATTGCTGTTGAGAATGCTAGGTTGAAGACATTGCTTGAAATAGGGATGTACAAAAGTCTCAAAGGGCATCAGACACTATGTGATGTCCTCAAAAGGCAGATCCTGAACCGAAACCCTAGGAAAGAGGGTGTTGGGTTCGAAAGGAAAATGAATGCTGACGGCTCTTACTGGAAAAACCTGAGCAGTACCCCAAAACCACATGGATTGCTGCAAAGGAACCTTCAGCGGATCCATCCACCCTATATGGCTTCACTTGTGCTAATCCCATTGTTATTGATGAATCCTTTGATGCAAACTATAAACTATTTAAGAATCAGAATGGTGAAGTGCTTGCCAGGTATATTGGTACTAACTGCAGGAATGGGCCGCCTATGAAGAAGGTCTGGGTGCCGAAAAGGTGTTTGGAGAATCTTCCTATGAATGTCGTCATGACACCACAAGTGAAGAAGACAAACCCCAGACCACGGGCTTCATACGGCCCAAAGGCTTCATATAGACAAAGGACTCACCTGAGTCGCACTAACGCAAATTTTTTGCAGGGAAGCCATACTTAGGCCTGTGAATATGAGCGCGTTTCATCAAACCGGCATGTTCATAAGACCAAGAACTATTCTGCTTATTCTTATGAGTACTATTGTCCACCTGCAAGACTTTTTGCTAGGGCTCCAAAGCCAAAGTTCTCAGATGCTGCATTTAGACTCATTGCTTCGAAGCCACCCTTGAAGATGTGGGTGGCTAAGAAAGCTTAACTCTCTTTTGCAGGGAAAGGTCTCCAGCCGAAAACCAAAATCGTCTGACGCTATTGCTGGGGACCTTAAACATCTTGTAGGGCGCAAGATCAAATGCCCAAATGGTCTTATTATGTACTTTGTTCCCGAGTCGCTTGCTACTTGCCCTATCAGTCCTAATCTCGATCTAAGCTTTCATAATCCACTGGCTTGTCAAATGTTTTTGCTTCACAATTCTCTTCGTGAAGCCTATCCCCCTAACTGCACTGTAGGGTACGACACCAGCTGCTTCAGAATGGATTATTGATAGTGGGTGTACCAATCACATGACTGGCAAGCGAAGCCTTCTTATGGACTCAACATTACGTCCATCTGACAAAAGTCACATCACATTTGCTGACACTGGTAAAAGTAAGGTATTGCGTCTAGGTAGAGTTGTAATCTCAAAGGATCAACACATGGATAAAGTCATGCTTGTTGAATCCCTTGGTTTCAACTTAATGTCTGTCTCAATGCTTTGCGATTTAAACATGATTGTGATGTTTGAAAATATCGTTGCCTTGTTCTAATGGAATCTAACAAGTCTCTAGTGTTTGAAGGGTATCGGAAAGATGATTTGTACGTGGTAGATTTCTCAGCAGGACCACAACTTGCCGTATGTCTTCTAGCAAAAGCTTCTGAATGCTGGCTCTGGCATCGGAGGCTAGGGCATGCTGGCATGAGGAACCTCCACACTCTTGCAAGGAAGAAGCATGTCATAGGCATCGAGGGCGTCAAGTTCAAGAAGGATCACTTATGCGGTGCCTGTGAAGCAGGAAAGATGACGAGGGCCAAGCATCCCTCAAAGACAATCATGACAACGACTCAACTCTTACTACTACTGCTTGTCTCTATGGCTTTGTCATTGTTGATGATTATTCAAGATATACTTGGGTGCATATAATCCTCTACAAGACTGAAGTGTAGGATGCCTTCAGACGCTTCACCAATCGAGCCATGAACAACTATGGCATCAAGATAAAGCACATCAGAAGTGACAATGGCACTGAATTCAAGAACACTGGGCTAGACACTTATCTTGATACTTTGGGCATTACACATGAATTCTCAGCTCCGTACACACCTCAGCAGAATGGCGTCGTGGAACGCAAGAACAGAACACTTATTGAGATGGCCTGGACGATGCTTGATGAATACAAGACTCCAAGAAAGTTCTGGCCTGAAGCCATTGATACTGCATGCCATATCATCAACCGTGTTTATCTTCACAAGCTTCTCAACAAGACATCCTATGAGCTCCTTACTGGCAAGAAGCCAAATGTCAGTTACTTCAGAGTATTTGGTGCCAGGTGCTGGATCAAGGATCCACATCACACTTCAAAATTTGCACCAAAAGCACACGAAGGTTTTATGCTTGGATATGGAAAGGATTCGCACTCCTACAGAGTCCTCAACCTTTTTCACTATAAAGTGGTTGAAACAGTGGATGTGCGGTTCGATGAGACTAACGGCTCACAAAGAGAGCACCTGCCAAATGTGCTAGATGAAGTTCCATCCAGTGAATCAATCAAACTTATGGGAACTGGAGAAATCATACCATCTGAATCTCAGCCTGAAGAGGAGCGTATCATCTCCACACCTGATCAAACAGAAGACAATGCTCAGCCTGAAGACAATCCTTCTAACGATGAAAATGATCAGCAAGAGCAAAATCTTCGTCCTGTACATCCTCGTGTTGCAAATGAAGTACAGATTGAGAAAATAATTGATAGCATCAATGCACGAGGTCCACTCACTCGTTCGAGGGCAACACAGCTAGAAAATTTCCGTGGGCACTTCACATTCGCCTCAATATCTGAACGCAAGAAAGTTGAAGAAGCCTTCATGGAACCTGAATGGATTCAAGCTATGCAAGAAGAGCTTCAATAGTTTGAGCTGAATAATGTATGGGAACTGGTTAAGCGTCCTGATCCTCGCAAGCACAATATAATAGGCACCAAATGGATATATCGCAACAAGCAAGATGAGCATGGTCAAGTTGTCAGAAACAAAGCTCGTCTCGTTGCTCAAGGGTACACTCAAGTTGAAGGGATTGACTTCGATGAAACATTTGCTCCTGTGGCTAGACTTGAAGCCATACGCATACTGCTGGCCTATGCAAATCATCATAACATTCTTATGTATCAAATGGATGTGAAGAGCGCTTTTCTCAATGGCAAGATTGACGAAGAAGTGTATGTTGCACAACCGCCTGGCTTTGAAGATCCAAAACATCCTGACATGGTGTACAAGCTCAACAAGGCACTGTATGGCCTCAAACCAGCCCCTCGGGCTTGGTATGACACACTCAAATACTTCCTGAAGAGCAAAGGCTTCAAACCTGGTTCCCTCGACCCCACTCTCTTCATGAAGAAATATGTGGTGACTGTTTGTGTGCCAAATATATGTGGATGACATTATCTTCGACTGCACCAATCAGAAATACACAGACGAGTTTGGATATATGATGCAAGAGCAATATCAGATGTCCATGATGGGTGAGCTGAAGTTCTTCCTTGGTCTTCAAATACGTCAGCAACGCAACGACATCTTCATATCTCAAGAGAAGTACCTCAAAGATTGCCTGAAGAAATTTGGGATGCAAGACTGCAAAGGCTTCACGACGCCAATGCCAGCTAAACATCATCTGGGTCCCGACGACAATGGTAAAGAGTTCGATCAAAAGGTATACCACTCCATGATTGGTTCTTTACTTTATCTATGTGCATCTAGGCCAGATATTATGCTTAGTGTTTGCATGTGTGCTCGATTCCAAGCGGTACCCAAGGAATCACATCACTTAGCTGTGAAGCGAATTCTTCGATATTTGGCTCACACCCCAACACTAGGATTATGGTATCCAAAGGGCTCAGAGTTTGATCTGGTTGGATTCTCGGATGCTGATTATGCTGGTGACAAGGTGGATCGCAAGTCTACATCAGGCACATGTCATTTTCTGGGATGATCACTTGTATGTTGGTCTTCAAAGAAGCAGAACTGTGTATCTCTCTCCACTGCTGAATCTGAATACATTGCTGCTGGATCTTGCTGCGCTCAGCTTCTATGGATGAAGCAAACACTCGAAGACTATGGCATTCATCTGAAGCAAGTGCCACTCTACTGCGACAACGAAAGCACCATCAAGATTGCCAACAACCCAGTTCAGCACTCGAAGACAAAGCACATTGAAATTCATCATCACTTTCTCAGAGATCATGTTGTGAAGGAAGATATTGATATTATACACGTCAACACTGAAGAGCAATTGGCAGATATCTTCACCAAGCCCTTGGATGAAAAGAGGTTTTGCAAGTTACGGAGTGAGCTAAATATCTTGGAATCCTCAAATGTCCTGTGATCAGGCACACATCCTAACACTTATGCATATGATGACTTAGATGTGCAACACATGAAGTAAAGTATATCTTCAATCAATAAAGACTTACATTCTAAGTGTGAATACATTAATGTGGAATTTGACTTCGGAGCGCCACGATAATTGTGCGCCATGTCTGGGTCTAATACTTCCTATACGGTGGGTAACGCCACCACCAAATTTTTCTGTTTCAAGTGTTTCACTCATGGCGTTACGTTTGGTATGTCTTCACATTTGGTTTGGCTTCAATCTCAACTTGTCTTCATGATTTTCTTCACTATGTTGATTTGATTGTCTTTCTCATATATATATATATATATATATATATATATATATATATATATATATATATATATATATATATATATATATATATATATATGTACTAGTGTTCTGTCTTCTACAGCATTCACTTATAGCTATGTCTTCTTGTTGAATCTTTTGAACTAAGTGAATGTGATCGGACCCTAACCTCTCTATGCTTTCTATCTCAAACTCTATCTCTCCAAATCATATGCATTCTATTGAAACTGTCGAATATCTTCTCTGCGTCCTTGTCAGCAGAAGATACAGAGACAAACATTAAGTCTGTTTTCAATGCTAAATCCTTTCACCTGAAACCCGGAGAAGTGGGAACGACCACCTGACAATCCAGACGTGCGTGGGAACGTGGAACAACCTCCGATATGTTGCATGATAGCCACGTGTCCTTGAGATGTGAATCGTCAGGGGCACCTGTGTAATAACACTGTGCCGTCCCTGTCCCTATAAATACACGCCTCACCCCAGTCATTATCCTTTCTTCCACTCTCGCACAAACCCTAGCGCCACCACTAGCCCTCGACGACGCCGGCGACGAAGCGCTTAGCTGCCGCGACCTCACCGACGCCGTCTTCAGGCCGGCCGCGGACATCGTCTTCTCCGCCGTCGCCGTAGATGTCCTCCGTCGCCAAGTTAGGGCACGGACGATCGAACTGCTCAGCCTCCTCTCCCACTCCGTCTAGCAGTTCTTTGTGTGGTAAATAAAACTTCCTTTTTACGGCCCCTTTGATCCTATAGATTCATCACTTTCTACCACAAGCAGTTTTTGTTCACACAAGTTGGATCTATTTCATACTGCATCTCATAATATGCCTAGTATGTTCACTTATGCTTCACAAAGTAGTTAGATTCCTCACTTGTACTTATTCGTGGATTCGTACAAATCTGGAACCAACTCTCTATCTATGAGTGAATGTCTTCGCACTATGAGGTCAACATCTTCTAAACTGATTTATCTTCAAAATCTTCTGAGAATGCATATGACCTCTTCCCCTTCCTCGCACCTTAATGCTATCACAGGTACATGTCCTTGGGAGAATCCCTTGGTTCTCATAGTCTGCATTCATTTGCAGAACTCTTATAGCATCATATAAATTCTCCCGAAGCCAGTTCCCGTTCGACCAACAAGCGGAAGCCTTTGAAACCTTTGAACGTGTTGAAGTCATTCAGTTTCAAGTTCATGGCTACAGAGAAATCAGCAAGGAAGGGTGGCAGACAGCGTCGAGGGGGAACATCAAGAGATCTGCCTAATGACCTCTTAGAGCTGTACAAGACAGATCCAGAAGAGGATTACAATCAATGCAAGACACGAATCCAATGGATTCAAAGATACTGGGCTGAGCAATGGTTCAAGTATAGGTTTGTGACCCAGGAATATGCTGAGAAGAATGCCATCAAGCGACCATGGGGAGACATCCTATACAGAAATCTTCAACCCAGGTCCAGAGATGAAGCCATTGAACAAGGCTTCTATCCCTGCATGGTCCGTGGACCATAGCCTGCAGATGCTGACCCATCGTCATTGCTATGGTGTCGTGACGACAATCTGTTCAAGCGCAACTTCCAGTTTGCCAAGAACTCGGCTAAGCAAAATAAGAAGTCATTGGGACTAGACTTCAACCCTGGTCCTTCTGCTCCCCGTGCCGATGGTACCCGCGAAGCTGAACCCAATCTTGTTGGGCCCTTCTACAACCTGGAAGGTCTCATCAATCATATCATGGTTCAAGGGACAGCCGTGGATGAGCCTGCAGATGACGCTGAATCTGATGAAGTGCCTACACCGCCGAAGCCAAAGAAACTGAAGAAGCCTAAAGCTTCAAAGCCTGCTCCTGCACCAAAGGTCTTACATGCGAAGCCACTGGCTACTGCACCTCCTGAAGACAGTGTGCAGTCTGAAGATCTATCATGTATCTCCAAGAAGACTGAGAAGGGAAAGAATACTGATCAGGCACTGACTGCTGCTGCTATTCTACGCAATGACGCCATTGATCTGTCCAGCGATGAAGATCTTGCAGATGACGCTCTTGAGCAACTGATCAAGAGCAAGGAAGAAGCAGATATCTTCAATGATTTGCCTCTCTTTGATGTGGCAATCATCCATAACTTCATTGATGAGTGGTTTGACACGCCCAACCTCAGCTTTGAAGATCTGCAACTTCCAATTGGCCTTAGTGTCGCCTTCACTGGCGCCATTGCTTCTAAGCTAGCTCTAGCTCAGTGCATCGTTGAACTGAAGCAAAAGATCGACTATGAGAAAGCTCAGTTTAAGAAGCACATGGCCAAGCTCAGCATGCAAGATGTCAAAAACTTCAAGATCATGCTGCACGAGCTCAAAGAAGCCTTTCTCAAGAAGCGTGAAGAAGCTAAAGGTTCTCGTGAGCGCATGAAGAGCCTGGTTGACAAGTGTGTGCAAGCCTACAATGAGGCTGAGAAGCGCAAGGCTCTTGGTCGTCCTGGCATCGACCCTAGAATGGCTGCAAAGAAGAAGAAGCCCTCAACTGACCAATCTGCACCTTCAAGGCAGGAAGAACCTCACATAGTCTTCCCAAGCAGCATGACTGGCTCGAAGCCAAAGGTCAGGTCAACTGCTTCAGAACTGAAGAAGACGAGGACTGCCGAGGCTGAAGCCCGAAAAGGAAAAATTCTGAAGCTTCTGATGTCGCTCCCTCTAAGAAGAAGCGCAAAACCAAGAAGGATCGGGATGCTCCCACAGAGCCCTTAGTTGTTGAACCTATCTCAATGGTTCGCCCTGCATCTGAACACCACGAGCGCCAACTGATTGTTCATGAGCCTGCTTCCACAGAGGCTCATGAAGCTGAAGACATTGGTCACCATGACAATGTTGAAGAACCCCTACACCAAGGCAAGAATATCTTCTGATCGGTTCTAGAGCTATCAGCAGCACAGGTATTACTCATGCATTCTGTACAATCAAGGTCGCATTTTCCCACATATGCGTCTTGACACTGAAGCCATAACTGGTCTGCCTTGTTTGGAAGAAGCTCTGGATTGCTTCAGAGAGTCTGGATTGTTGCCGTTCGTCACTGACAAGGAGCACTGGAACGAATAATTGCTGCTCCAATTCTATGCCACTCTTCATATTTGTGGCTACAACAGAGATCCGAAGACTTGGGTCCTTGAGTGGATGACAGGCAATGTTCATCACCAAGCCAAAGCCTTTGATATCATTGAGCTCACTGGTCTGCCCACTCCAGGAGATCTTTATGAACCTGGTTGTCAGCTTCACAGTGCAGCTATGGAGAGCATTTTTCACAAGCCTGAACCAAACATGAGTCAGATGCTTAGCATGATGAAGCCTTTGCCTCCAGATGCTGAATATCCTAAGGAGTTCTTTGTTGAAGACCTTGAGTATCTGCCACACACTATCTATCACATCATAAGGCGAACTCTCTGGCCCATCAAAGGGCATTCTCCACATGCAAAGCTGGAAGGTGCAATGAAGACTTTGGTCTTCCATATTCTTCACGGCAAATGCTTCAATGCACAAGACTTCTTCATCCGCCAACTTGATGCATCAGGATCTGATCTCTTTGGCTTGAAGTTTTATGCTCCATGGATTATGTGGCTGATCAAACTACACTCAGCTGTCACCTATCAGCCCTCTGCTCGCAATCATCGGATCTTTCTGCCTGACGTCGATATGTCAGTTGAAGCCATCTATCCAGAGCCTGCCAAGGAGCCCATTAGTCTTCAGAATGCTGATAAGCAAAGTTTCTCTCAACACATTGAAGGCGACCCAGCAGTCACTCATGTTTATCCTCTGGCTGGTACTACCCGTGCACCTCATCGTGCCCTCACTGAAGCCACTAAAAGCACCATTGCACAACGGCCCAAGAAGCGATCCCGTGTTCTCAATGACCGAGAGCTTCTGGTTGCCCTTCATCAGAAACAGGATAAGCATCATGACTGGCTGAAGCGCCAAATGCAAAGCCTCTTGGTGGACGTAAACAGGATTCGCAACCTTGCCACCAAGAATGCCTTTGTTTCCCATGAAACCCGTCGGCGTACATGGGAAGGGCTGACGCTCATGTGCTCTGAAGATGATCTTCAAGAGGATGACTTCTCTAAACGCTTCAAGTTTGACTCAACACCTCCAAGAAGGACTGTGCCGCGATGAACTCCGTCTATTGAAGACTCTGAGTTCTCTTCCTCCGTGGCAACTGTGAATGCCAGAGTGATCGATGACGAAGACGATGCTACTTCATCGCCCCTACTTCTGCACGCATCGACACTGCCCCGAGTTCGTCTGCACCGCCTAACAACACCGACGACCCCGCTGCTTCACCTACTCCTCATGGGAACGAGTAGATGCTCTATGTCTTCAAACCTTTTTGGTCCTTATTGACAAAAGGGGGAGAAGCATATAGTGTTCAAGCGGGTCCATATGGGCGGTTGCTTTATATTTTGCCTAGTGTTTACAACTCTCATTTTGATACATTTGGTGCTTTGAGTTGTAACACTTAAACTCGATGGTCGTCTGCTACTTATTTGCTATTCTGTGGTGCGATGATAAATTCCGCACTTAGGTCATTTTGCAGACGTCCATTTTTCATTATGCATGTCATTATCTTCACATACTTTTCATGCATGATGAAGTGTCATCATAAGTTGAAGAGGATCTCCACAAGTACAACCTGCCATGTGCATTTGCATTCCAAAAGCAAATTACTTATATGCACATCTTCAGGGGGAGCCCTTGCAACTTATGAAGACAATCCCCTATCCTTTACAATTTCACACATTATATTCCCCGTTGAAAACTTCAACTAGTTTGTCATCAATCACCAAAAAGGGGGAGATTGTAAGTGCATCTAGTGCCACCCCTAGTTGGTTTTGGAGTATTGACGACAAACCTAGTTGAGGGACTAATGTGTTTGTGAGAATTGCAGGATAACATAGGTAGAAGTCCCTCATTGATTCGGTTTTCCTACCAGAGGTGACCCCTAAAAATGTATGAAGACATTGAAGTCAGAGGTGGTATGTGAAGACATTCACATTGAAGACTATGACAAGAGAAGACATGACGTGAAGACTATGGAGCGCGAAGACTTAGCAGTTTCGTTGTTCTATGTTTTTCTTTGTTGAGTCATAGGAACCACCATACTGTTAAGTGGGGTCCAAGAGAACCAGTAAGAATGACTGAAGTGATGCTTAACCAAAATCCTATGTCTTCGAGTGAAGACTATGAGAGCAAATCTTGTCCAGAGTTGGATAAGTCAGCTTTGCTTGTAGCCCAAGTAAAGTTGCCGTGTGTGTTTGAAATCTGACTGTTGGAACACGTGTCAGTTCCTTAGTGACCAAGGGTCATTTCGGACAAATCAGGTCGGGTTGCCTAGTGGCTATAAATAGCCCACCCCCTACAACCATAAACGGTTGGCTGCTCAGAGTTATAGTACGGCTTTTGTCGTTTGAGAGCAACCCACCTCGAAGCCTTTGAGAGAGAATTCTTTGCGAGGATAAAGCCCTAAACACCCAGAGCCAAAGAGTGTTAGGCGTCACTTAAGTCTTCCTGTCTGTGTGATCTGAAGACTTATTACACTTGAGGACTGTGAATCCTCCAGCCGGTTAGGCGTCGCGTTCTGAGCATCAAAGAGTCATTATGGATCGCCGGTGAACAAAGTCTGTGAAGGTTTGGAAGTCTACCTTGAAGACTTACCAGAGTGATTGGGCGAGGACTGGGTGTCCTTAGCTCAAGGGGAATAAGGTGAAGACAAGGTCTTCTGAGTTGAATCTCAGCCTCCCTAACCAGACGTACAGTTGTCACAGCAACTGGAACTGGTCCAACAAATCATTGTCTTCAACGAGTCACTGGTTTCATCCTTCCCTTCCCTTTACTTACTGTTGGTCCTTGTGAAGTCATTGCATGATTGCATTATCTTTTGTCTTCACTAAGTGACTGCTTGTTCTGATTGGCTTCACAATATCTTCCTACCTGATCTTTACTGCCTAGCTGCTATTAGTCATTGTGCTTTCACTTCATTGAATACTTGACTATGGCTTGCCTAGTGTAGTCTACCTTCCGTTGTATGGTAATAGGTTTATTTCTATCATTTGTCTTCAAAACTTCCATGTTTTGAAGACTTCCATAAAAATCGCCTATTCACCCCCCCTCTAGTCGATCACCAGCCTTTCACCAGGCTTATGAAAATGCCAAACTGTTTAAAGAAAAAGTTAAGAGATGGCATGACAAAAGGATACAAAAGCGTGAGTTTAATGTAGGTGATTATGTTTTGCTATACAACTCTCGTTTAAGATTTTTTGCAGGCAAACTTCTCTCGAAATGGGAAGGGCCTTATGATATTGAGGAGGTCTATCGTTCCGGTGCCATAAAAATCAATAACTTCGAAGGCACAAATCCGAGGGTGGTGAACGGTCAAATAATCAAACATTATATCTCAGGTAATCCTATAAATGTTGAAACTAATGTCATTGAAACCGTAACCCCGGAGGAATACATAAAGGACACTTTCCAGAATGTTTCAGACTTCGAAAAGGAATAGGTATGAGGTACGGTAAGTAAACCGACTCCAAAAAAATTCTAATAGCAAATTTTCTCCATTTTGGAATATTTAAGAAAATAGGAAAATAAGAAGCAGTCTGGGAAGGACACGAGGCGTCCACAAGGGTGGAGGGCGCGCCCTACCCCCTGGGCGCCCCCCTGCCTCATGGGCACCTCGTGTGCTCTCTGAACTCCGTTTTCTTGCACGATACTTCTTTTGGTCGGTAAAAATTCATTATATACTCTCCCGAAGGTTTTGACACCGTACCACACAAATATCCTCTGTTTTTGTTTCGAGCTGTTTCTGCTGCAGATTTAGAGCAAGATGTCATCGCAAGACTCCGACGGACAGAGCTATATCTTACATCTCATTGTTTACCCAAATACCTATGGGGACATATCTCCTTATGGTCGAACTACAGATGATGAGGAGGGTGCTCATTTCATGACGATCGATGATTCAAGTTCGGAGGAGGAGGATGTTCCTCTACCTCAACCTGGGGATATGCACGTGAAGTTCAAGAAGTCTAGTCTCCCTAAGAGGGCTAAAGTGTCTAACAATCGATCTATTCCTTCTCGCTTTCGACAGAAAAGCAAAGGATATTTATGTGACAAGATCCTGAAGCCGGAATCGGAGGTCGATGATTTAAAGGAGGAAATTGATCTCCTCAACTACAATATGAAAAATCTGAAGGCAAAATTGTCACCATCAACTTCATCACCACCCCCGAAGAAAGAGACGTAAACACATGAGTATGGGCACTCCCCTTGGCAACTGCCAAGGTTGGGGGAGTTCCCCGGTATCGTATCACCATCACACTCCTATCTTTACCGTTTTTCTTAGTTCGATCCTTTAGGTAATATCTCGATATAGTAGAATAAAGTTTTAGTATGATCTAGTTTTGAGTTTTGCTTTATGATCCTTCTATGTAATCGAGTCCGTGAGTTATATATAGTAAAAATTAGTGTTGAGTCAAGGGCTTTGCTATCTTGCCATGATCCGGAGGGAATAAAAATAAAATAAAAGAGAAAGAATAAAAAGAAATAAAGAGATCATATGGATCTTATGGAGAGTAATGACTTCACATATAAAGAGTATGATGAATAAAAAGTTGTTGAGAGTTGACAAACATAGTTTTGGTCATTGCTGTAATTAATAGGAAGTAATAAAGAAAGAGAGGTTTTCACATATAAATATACTATCTTGGACATCTTTTATGATTGTGAGCACTCATTAAAATATGAAATGCTAAAAAGTTGATGTTGGACAAGGAAGACAACGTAATAAAGAAAGAGAGGTTTTGGTCATTGCTGTAATTAATAGGAAGTAATAAAGAAAGAGAGGTTTTCACATATAAATATACTATCTTGGACATCTTTTATGATTGTGAGCACTCATTAAAATATGAAATGCTAAAAAGTTGATGTTGGACAAGGAAGACAACGTAATGGGTTATGTTTTCTTACATCCGAAATAAATTATATTGTCATGGATCATCCAACATGTTGAGCTTGCCTTTACCTCTCGTGCTAGCCAAATTCTTTGCACCAAGTAGAGATACTACTTGTGCTTCTGAATATCCCTAAACCCAGTTTTGCCATGAGAGTCCACCATACCTACCTATGGATTGAGTAAGATCTTTCAAGTAAGTTGTCATTGTTGCAAGCAATAAAAAATTGCTCTCTAAATATGTATGATTTATTAGTGTGGAGAAAATAAGCTTTATACGATCTTGTGATGTGGGAGAAATAAAAGCGACAGAATGCATAATAAAGGTCCATATAACAAGTAGCAATATAAAGTGACGTTCTTTTGCATTAAGATTTCGTGCATCCAACCATAAAAGCACATGACAACCTCTGCTTCCCTCTGCGAAGGGCCTATCTTTTATTCTCGTCTCATACTTTATACAAGAGTCATGGTGATCTTCACCTTTCCTTTTTTTCATTTTATCCTTTGGCAAGCACAATGTGTTGGAAAAATCCTGATATATATAGCTAATTGGATGTGAGTTTTCATGAACTATTATTGTTGACATTACCCTTTAGGTAAAAGGTTGGGAGGCAAAACTATAAGCCCCTATTTTTCTCTGTGTCCGATTAAAACTTCATACCCATAAGTATTGAGTGAGTGTTAGCAATTGTGAAAGACTAAATGATAGTTGAGTATGTGGACTTGCTGAAAAGATCTTATATTGACTCTTTCCGGTGTTATGATAAATTGCAATTGCTTCGGTGACTGAGGTTATAGTTGGCTAGTTTTCAATGAAGTTTCTGATTCATACTTGAAATTGTGAATGAATTGTTACTTTAGCATAAGAAATCATATGACAATATATATATATATATATATATATATATATATATATATATATATCTGTTTCTCTTATAAGAATGATCATGATGCCCTCATGTCCATATTTTATTTTATCAACACCTCTATCTCTAAACATGTGGACATATTTTTCGACATCGGCTTCCGCTTGAGGACAAGCGAGGTCTAAGCTTGGGGGAGTTGATACGCCCATTTTGCATCATGCTTTTATACCAATATTTATTGCATTATGGGACATTATTACACATTATGTCACAATACTTATGCCTATTCTCTCTTATTTTACAAGGTTTACATGAAGAGGGAGAATGCCGGCAGTTGGAATTCTGGGCTGGAAAAGGAGCAAATATTAGAGACCTATTCTGCGCAACTCCGAAAGTCCTAAAACTCCACGGGAGTTATTTTCAGAATATATAAAAAATATTGGGAGAAGGAAGTACCAGAGGGGGCCACCCACCATCCACGAGGGTGGGGGACACGTCCTACCCCCCTGGGCGCGCCCCTGCCTCGTGGGCCCCTTGGCAGGCCTCCGGTGCCCATCTTCTGTTTTAATGAGGTCTTTCGCCCTGGAAAAAACCATAAGCAACCTTACGGGACGAAACTCTGACGCCACAAGGCGAAACCTTGACGGAACCAATCTAGGGCTCCAGCGAAGCTGTTCTGCCGGGGAAACTTCCCTCCAGGAGGGGGAAATCATCACCATCGATACTCTCATCGGGAGGGGGTCAATCTCCATCAACATCTTCATTAGCACCATCTCATCTCAAACCCTAGTTCATCTCTTGTATCCAATCTTTGTCCCAAAACCTCAGATTGGTACCTGTCGGTTGCTAGTAGTGTTGATTACTCCTTGTAGTTGATGCTAGTTGGTTTACTTGGTGGAAGATCATATGTTCAGATCCTTTTTAATACCCCTCTGATTATGAACATGAATATGATTTGTGAGTAGTTACGTTTGTTCCTGAGGACATGGGAGAAGTTTTGCAATAAGTAGTCATGTGAATTTGGTATTTGTTCAATATTTTGATGAGATATATGTTGTTTTTCTCTAGTGGTGTTATGTGAACGTCGACTACATGACACTTCACCATTGTTTGGGCGTAGAGGAAGGCATTGGGAAGTAATAAGTAGATGATGGGTTACTAGAGTGACAGAAGCTTAAACCCTAGTTTATGCGTTGCTTCGTAAGGGGCTGATTTGGATCCACATGTTTCATGCTATGGTTAGGTTTACCTTAATACTTCTTTTGTAGTTGCGTATGCTTGCAATAGGGGTTAATCATAAGTGGGATGCTTGTCCAAGGAAGGACAATACCCAAGCACCGGTCCACCCACATATCAAATTGTCAAAGTACCGAACGCGAATCATATGAGCGTGATGAAAACTAGCTTGACGATAATTCCCATGTGTCCTCGGGAGCGCTGTCCTTTATATAAGAGTTTTTCCGGGCTTGTCCTTTGCTACAAAAGGATTGGGCCATCTTGCTGCACCTTATTTACTTTTATTACTTGTTACACGTTACAAATTAGCTTATCAAAAAACTATCTGTAACCCATAATTTCAATGCTTGCAGAGAATACCTTACTGAAAACTGCTTATCATTTCCTTCTACTCCTCGTTGGGTTCGACACTCTTACTTATCGAAAGGACTATGATAGATCCCCTATACTTGTGGGTCATCACACGGCACCCTAACGGAGGGGGGAATCATCACTGGAGGCCATCTTCATCATCCTGACGGTCACCATGATGCGGAGGTAGTATTCCACCCTCGGGGCTGAGGGTTTGTACGAGTAGCTATGTGTTTAATCTCTCTCTCTCATGTTCTTGATTTGGCACAATCTTGATGTATCGCGGGCTTTGTTAATATAGTTGGATCATAGGTGTTTCTCCCTCTCTATCTTGTTGTGATGAATTGAGTTTTTCCTTTGAGATTTCGTTTTTATCGAATTGAATACTTTTATGCATTTGAGAACATTTGATGTATGTCCTGTTATGAATACCCGTGGTGACAATGGGTATCATATTTATTCACTTGATATATATTTTGTCACTCAACTCACAAATTCCCCAGGTGACATTGGGGTAATCTATGCATAGGGGTTGATGCACGTTCTCGTCTTTGTTTCTCCGGTAGAAATCTTGGGGCACTCTTTGAGGTTCTTTGTGTTGGATTGAGTATTATGAATCTAAAATTGTTTGATGCATATAATATAATCAACTAACGGATACTCATGGTGACATTGGAGTATCTAGGTGATATTAGAGTTGGTTGATGTGTATGATATGATGTTATTTTAGTACGAACTCTTGGATAGATTGATCAGAAAGGATAACTTGTTGTTATTTTCGTAAGAACTCTTGGAAAGATTGATCGGAAAGAATAACTTTGAGGTGGTTTCGTACACTACAAACAATTTGTTCTTATGTTCTCTGCTAGATAGGAACTTTGGAGTGATGCTTCATCGCACGTTGAGGGATTGTTATGTGATTCAATTATATTAGCATTGTTGAGAGATTGCACTAGCAAAAGTACGAACCCTAGGCCTCATTTTCAAGCATTGCAATACCGTTTTTGATCACTTTTGTTACTTGCTACCTTACTGTTTTTTATTGTTCCTATTACAAAAATACATATCTACTATCATTACTACACTTGTATCACCATCTCTTCGCCGAACTAGTGCACCTATACAATTTACCATTGTATTTGGTGTGTTGGGGACACAAGAGACTTTTTATTATTTAGTTGTAGGGTTGCTTGAGAGGGACCATCATCATCATATGCCTCCCACAGATTGATAAACCTTAGGTCATCCACTTGAGGGAAATTTGCTACTGTCCTACAAAACTCTGCGCTTGGAGGCCCAACACGAGTCTACAAGAACAAGTTGTGTAGTAGACATCAAGCTCTTTTGTGGCGCCGTTGCACGAATGTGAGTGCTTGAAGGTATATCTTTAGATCTTGCAATTGAATCTTTTAGTTTCTTGTTTTATCACTAGTTTGGTTTATAAAAGAAAACCACAAAAAATGTAATTGAGGTGGTCTCATCTTGTCCATCTTTATTTTGTATTTCTTGAAAATGATGGATCGGAAAATTGTGCTTAATTGATAGAAGAAGTATTCAATAAAATGTTTGGATCATGATTGCAATGTTGTTAGTATGAATTTTTTGAATATCCATGATGCTAATGGTATGCAAAGTCGTAAGCTTGGGGATGCTATGTTTGAGGAAGATGATATTTTTTGTCCCCAAGTTTTGATGAGCAAGTTTATTATGATGAAAGCATGCCTCTCAAAACAATTTTATCTCTCAATTGAAGCTTTGAGCTCTGTCACCTCTACAAATCTCTGCTTCCCTCTGCGAAGGGCCTATCTATTTACTTTATGCAATTTTTATTTTTATTTGAGTCTCCAACTTCTCTTATAAAGCACCAACTAGGGAACACTATGATCATACTTGTGCATTGGATGTAGCTAATATTGGAGTGTGCTTCATAAATGGATCAATGATTGAGCATAATGTGCCAGGGATTGCTTTCTGTAGTGTTGATATTTTGAAAGACATGGTTGCTTGTTGATATGCTTGAGTATTGATGTCCTCATGTCAAATTATAGACTATTGCTTTGAATCATTCAAGTCCAAATGTCCATGCTACAAAAGAAAAGAGTATATGATGAATATGATAGGTAGCATTCCACATCAAAATTTCTGTTTTCAATTGCTGCTTTATCATGATGAGTTTTATGAGAAAGAGTTGTTGTTATGATGCTGGGAAGAATGATTGAAATTATCATTGATCAAACTTATGCAGTATGCTAGCATTCACACTTCCCAAATTATTTCTTTTATCATTTACCTACTCGAGGACGAGTAGGAATTAAGCTTGGGGATGCTAATATGTCTCCAACGTATCTATAATTTATGAAGTATTCATGCCATGTTTACAACAATTTTAAATGGTTTTGGTATGATTTGCATGGAACTAACCCGGACTGACGCTGTTTTCAGCAGAACTACTGTGGTGTTGTTTTCTGTGCAGAATAAAAGTTCTCCAAATGCAATGGAACTTTTTGATGATTTTTTTGGAACAAAAGAATCACCAGAAGCTTTGTGGGAGGGCAAGAAGAGCCATGAGGTGGGCACAACCTACCAGGGCGTGCCAGCCCCCTCTAGCGTGTCCTAGTGTCTCGTCGGTCCCTCGAAGCCCATCATCGTGTGAAAGCAACGCCAAAAATCCTATAAATATAGAAACCCCAAAAAATAACCCTAGGTTAGAAGTTCCACCGCCGCAAGCCTCTACACCCACGAAAAACGAATCTAGACCCTGTTCTGGCACCCTACTCATTATCGGAGGACATCTTCATCATCCTGGTGGCCACCATGATGAGGAGGGATTAGTACACCCTCGGGGCCGATGGTTTGTACAAGTAGCTATGTGTTTAATCTCTCTCCCTCTCTCTCTCGTGTTCTTGATTTGGCACGATCTTGATGCATTGCAGGCTTTGTTAATATAGTTGGATCATATGGTGTTTCTCCCTCTCTATCTTGTTGTGATGAATTGAGTTTTCCCTATGAGATTTCGTTTTGTCGCATTGAATACTTTTATGCATTTGGGAACACTTGATGTATGTCTTGCTATGAATACCCATGGTGACAATGAGGTATCATATTGATTCACTTGATATGTGTTTTGGCACTCAACTCGCGGATTCCCGAGGTGGCATTGGGGTAATCTGTGCATAGGGGTTAATGCATGTTCTTGTCTTTGTTTCTCTGGTAGAAATCTTGGGGCACTCTTTGAGGTTCTTTGTGTTGGATTCCGTATTATGAATCTGAAATTGTTTGATGCATATCACATAATCAACTCACGGATACTCGTGGTGACATTGGAGTATCTAGGTGACATTAGAGTTGGTTGTGTGTATCATATGGTGTTATTTTAGTATGAACTCTTGGATAGATCAATCAGAAAGGATAACCTGCTGTTATTTTAGTATCAACTCTTGGAAAGATTGATCAGAAAGAATAACTTTGAGATGGTTTCGCACCCTACAAATCTTTTCTTCTTATGTTCTCTGCTAGATAGGAACTTTGGAGTGATTCTTCATCGCACGTTGAGGGATTGTTATGTGATCCAATTATATTAGCATTGTTGAGAGATTGCACTGGCGAAAGTACAAACCATAGGCCTCATTTTCAAGCATTGCAATACCTTTTGTGCTCACTTTTTTTACATGCTACCTTTCTGTTTCTTATTGTTCCTATTACAAAAATAAATATCTACTATCATTACTACACTTGTATCACCATTTCTTCGCCGAACTAGTGCACCTATACAATTTACCATTGTATTTGGTTTCTTGGGGACACAAGAGACATTTTATTATTTGCTTGCAGGGTTGCTTGAGAGAGACCATCTTCATCCTATGCCTCCCACGGATTGATAAACCTTATGTCATCCACTTGAGGGAGATTTGCTACTATCCTACAAAACCCTGCGCTTGGAGGCCCAACACGAGTCTACAAGAACAAGTTGTGTAGTAGACATTAGAAGGTGAAAGCCCAATGCAACCAGTGAAACCTAGCTAGCCTTTGGTAGGAACCTAAATATTTTTAAGTATTTATTGGGCATAAGGCTATCCCTAATAAGTCCCAAGAATATTCAAGTCAAAGTAATTTTCCCTAAAAACATTTGGGTTCGATTTTTTGGAATCAACTCAAAATCAAAAGGGAGATTGTTCAAAGTGGCATTGCATTTATTTTGGCAGGGAAGTGAATCCCATAAGCCCAAATGACATGATGACCCTCTACCAATTTTCTAAAATGATTTTGAAACAACATTGGCTTTGGAACAAAACTCAAATTCAAAAGCAAATATAAGTGCAGAAAATAAACCTGTCCAAAATGCTCTAACAAAAAGTTGACGTGTCGACACATATTTCATTTGGAATTTAGAAAATATTATCTGTTGGAAGAAAAATCAAATCAAAACCTATTTGAATTAACATAGAAAACAAAAAAATAAAATGATGAAGAAAACAGAAACAAAAAAACAAAAAAGGGATAAACGAAAAAAAGAGCCAAGGCCCAGCCAGGCCAGCCGACCCATCATCGCAACATCCAGTCCAACCACTCCCTGCATGACCTCTCTCTCCCTCTCACCCACTGACATGCGGGTGCCGCATGTCAGGGTCGTCCCTCACCTCCCGCAACTGCCCGCGCCCACGTCACCCACGTCCTTCATGAACGCGCGCGCATGACCCCCACCCCGTTTGCTCTATGGTCGTGCCAGCACCTGCGACCCTGCCCTACAAATAGCCCTTGTTTCCCTCATCGTTTTCCCCCAAGCAATCGAGGCCAAGTATCACCAGGCTGCTCCGTCGTGAACCCCGAGCTCCGCCCCTCACCTAGGAATTCCGCCGAAGCATTCGACGAGCCTGAGCCCTGCCCAGCCAGTGACTGCCACCATTGGACTACCCGACGCCGTGCACATTGATACATCTCTGTCATATCTATAATTTTTGATTGTTTCGTGCCAATATTATTCAACTTTCACATATTTTTGGCAACATTTTATATAATTTATTAGACTAACCTATTGATCCAGTGCCCAGTGCCAGTTCCTGTTTGTTGCATGTTTTTTTTTCCGCAGAAAATCCATATCAAATGAAGTCCAAACACGATAAGAATTTACGAAGAATTATTTTGGAATGTATGTGATTTTTGGCACTTGGAATCAACGCAAACAGGGGCCCACAGTGACCACAACCCACCAGGGGGTGCCAGACGCGCCCATGTGTCTTATGCCCTCCTCGTAAGGTGGTTGGGGCCCTTCTTCTTGTGCAAGAAAATAATTTATGGAAAAAACTCATGTAAATTTTTTAGTGCAATCGGAGTTACAGACCTCCTGGAATTTAAGAAACCATGAAGGGCCAGATCTGGGAAATGCGAAACAGAAGAGAACAGAGAGGGAGATCCAATCTCGGAGGGGCTCCCGTCCCGCCGCCGCCATGGAGGCTATGGACCAAAGGGGGAACTCTCCTCCCATCTAGGGGGGTGTCCAAGGAAGAAGAAGAAGGAGGTGGCTCTCTCCCCCTCTCTCCCGGTGACACCGGAGTGCCGCCGGGGCATGGATCGGGACGGTGATCTACATCAACAATCTTGCTACCGTCAACACCAACTTTCTCCCCCTCTATGCAGAAGTGTAACACCCCTTATCTCCACTGTAATCTCTACTTAAACATGGTGCTCAACTCCATATATTATTTCCCAATGATATTTGGCTATCCTATGATGTTTGAGTGGATCTGTTTTATCCTATGGGTTAATCGTGATCTTGGTTGGTATGATTGTATATTTTATTTATGGCATTGTCCTATGGTGCCCTCCGTCTCGCACAAATGTGAGGGATCTCCACTGTAGGGTGTTGCAATACGTTCATGATTCACTTATGGTGGGTTGCGAGAGTGACAGAAGCTTAAACCCGAGTAGGTGGGTTTTTGCGTATGGGATAAAAAGGACTTGATATTTAATGCTATGGTTGGGTTTCACGACCTTAATGATCTTTATTAGTTGCGGATGCTTGCTAGGGGTCCAATCATAAGTGCATATGATCCAAGTAGAGAAAGTATGTTAGCTCATGCCTCTCCGTCATATAAAATTACAAGAATGATTACCGGTACTTGTTATCGATTGCCTAGGGACAAATGACTTTCTTGTTGACAAAAGCTATCCACTTTTATTACCTTGCAATTTATTCGTAGTTTTATTCTCACAAGTTGTTGTAGTTTTATTCTTGCAAAATAGTTTCATACTTGTTCTAGGTAAAGAAAATGATAAAGTGTGCGTAGAGTTGTATCAGTGGTCGATAGAACTTGAGGGAATATTTGTTCTACCTTTAGCTCCTCGTTGGGTTCGACACTCTTATTTATCGAAGAAGGCTACAAACGATCCCCTACACTTGTGGGTTATCAAGACTTTTTTCTAGCGCCGTTGCCGGGGAGCAATAGCATGGGGTGAATATTATCGTGTGTGCTTGTTTTCTTTATCACTATGTTGTTTTTTATTTTCTGTTCTAAGTTGTTCTGTATCTTTAGTTATGGATATGGAACACGAAACACGAAAAAATCTACTGGTATTTGCTACTCATGGAGATGGGGAACCTTCTAAAACCCTCGATGCCCATTATGTGAAAAATATTATGCACTACTTTGATAATCTTGAGAAAACCCCATTCAACATGATAATGGGAGACACATTGGATCAACGTGAATACTTTAGGGATTATCGCTTGACACAAAAAGGGAAACTGTTATGGGATCAAATTGATATGTTGCATTGGTATGTTTGGAATTTATGCCAGAGATATGATTTTACTTGTTGCCATAGGATGAATGCTCCACACCTTCCCTTTTCATGCAAATTTAATGATAATGAAACCTTAGCTTCTTATGCTAATGGTAGATATGATTATTATGATGTGGAACAAATAGAAGAATTTGTTGCTTTTAAGGGTGCTTATGAAATTGAATCTTTGTTTTTAAATTATGAAGCTTTTGAGGATGATGTTTATAGACCTGAATTTTTTTCCATCCTTAAGTATTGCTATGAAAATTATAAATACAATTCCGATATTGATATATTTATTGAGAAAGTGTCCCCTGTCCAAGAAGAGACTAATATTTTATAGGAGTCTATGGAAGAAGAAATTGATGAAACTGTGAGCTCATTGGATGAAAAAGATGATGAGGAGAGCAAAGAACAAAAGGAGGAAGGGCAGAATAGCTACCCCTGCCCACTTTCTAATGAGAGTAACTCTTCAACTCATACATTATGTAATTTCCCTTCATGCTTATCGAAGGATGAATGCTATGATAATTGCTATGATCCCGTTGATTCTTTTAAAATATCCTTTTTTGATGAACTTGATGCTTTCTATGCTTGTGGCCAAGATGCCAATATGAATTATGCTTATGGAGATGAACTTCTATAGTTCCTTATGTTAAGAATGAAATTGTTGGTATTGCGCCCACACATGATAGTCCTATTATCTTTTTGAATTCTCCAAACTACACTATATCGGAGAAGTTTGCACTTATTAAGGATTACATTGATGGGTTGCCTTTTACTATTTCACATGATAATTTCGATGAATATAATATGCTTGTGCTTTCTGCTCCTACTTGCAATTATTATGAGAGAGGAACTACATCTCCGCCTCTCTATGTTTTGAATACGATAAAATTGCAAGAAACTTCTTATGCTATGTATTGGCCTTTACTTGATGTTCATGAATTGTTCCTGTGTGACATGCCAATGCATAGGAAGAGAGTTAGACTTCGTCATTGCATGATATATGTTGCTTTGTGCTCACTACTAAATTCCAAATCGTTGTTAATTAAAATTTGCTTTGATATACCTTGGGATCCGGGTGGATTCATTACTTGAGCACTTTATGCCTAGCTTAATGGCCTTAAAGAAATAGCTGCCAGGTAGACAACCCAGAAGTTTTAGACACTCATTTTATTCTGTTGAGTGATTTTATAAAATTTAAAAACAAAAAAATATAGAGGGGAACTTAAAACTTCACAAAAAGAAAAGTGAAAGTGAGAGGGATCAACATTGTCAAAGTGGGAGCTAGCCTTAAACTTTGTGGATCTCAATTACATAAAATTTTAAACAAAAATAATTATCCCCTTGTAAAATTCCATTATATTGTAAAATTATTGTGCCAAGATTTGCCTTTAGGATGAGTAGATTGCTTGTTGGTATGTGCGGTGCAAAAGTAGAAACTTTGGTTGTAGTGCGTGAATTTACATTTTTTACTGGAATGTCAGAAGCTTCTAAAACTTTTTGCACAGTCTTGCTATACAATTTTTTTATTTTGTCCTAATGTTTCAGAATTTTTGGAGTACCATAAGTATGGTAGATGTTCAGATTTCTACAGTCTGTCTTGTTTAAGACAGATTCTGTTTTTGATGCATTGTTTTGCTTGTTTTGATGAAACTATCGATTTTTATCGGTGGTATAAGCCATGGAGAAGTTATATTACAGTAGATACAATGCAAAAACAAAATATGAATGGGTTTGCAACAGTACTTAAAGTAGTGATTTGCTTTATTATACTAAAGGATCTTACCGAGTATTTCTGTTGACTTTTGTGTGGATGAAGTGATCGAAGATCGAGGAGGTCTTGATATGAGGAGAAGGAGGAGAGGCAAGAGCTCAAGCTTAGGGATGCCCAAGGCACCCCAAGTAAATATTCAAGGAGACTCAAGTGTCTAAGCTTGGGGATGCCCCAGAAGGCATCCCATCTTTCTTCAACAAGTATCAGTATGTTTTCGTCTTTGTTTTATTCATGGGATATGTGTAAATCTTGGAGCATCTTTTGTGTTTATTTTTCACTTTTATTTTATGCACCATGCTGTTATGAGACAGTCCATGGTTGATTTATAGAATGCTGATTGCACTTCACTTATATCTTTTGAGTATGGCTTTATAGAATGCTTCATGTGCTTCACTTATATCATTTGAAGTTTGGATTGCATGTTTCTCTTCACATAGAAAACTGTTATTTGTAGAATTCTCTTTTGCTTCACTTACATTTATTAGAGCATGATCTTTTATAGAAAGAATTAAACTTTCGTGCTTCAGTTATATCTATTTAGAGAGTCAACAGGAATTGGTCATTTGCATGGTTAGTCATAAAATCATACATAAAACTTATGGATCACTGAATATGATATGTTTGATTCCTTGCAATAGTTTTGCGATATAGAGATGATAATATGTGGGAGGTACCAGAAAATGGTTGTGGTCAGTAGGAATATTGGTGTTAAGGTTTGTGATTCCCTAAGCATGCACGTATAGTCTCTCATTATGCTATGAAGTTGGAGCATGATTTATTATTGATTGTCTTGCTTATGAGTGGCGGTCGGGGACGAGCGATGGTATTTTCCTACCAATATATCCCCTAGGGGCATGCGTAGTAGTACTTTTCTTTGAGGGCTAATAAACTTTTGCAATAAGTAGATGAGTTCTTTATGACTAATGCGAGTCCATGGATTATACACACTCTTACCTTTCCGCAATTTCCTAGCCTCTATGGTACCGTGCATTGCCCTTTCTCACCTCGATATGTGGTGCAAACTTCACAGGTGCGTACAAACCCCGTGGTATGATACGCTCTATCACACGTATGCCTTATTATGTCTTCCTCAAAACAACCACCATATCTACCTATTATGGCCTTTCCATAGCCATTCCGAGATATATTGCCATGCAACTTCCACCGCCTCCATTTTGATAACTTGAACATTCATTTTCATATTGCTTTGCATGATCGTAAGATAGCTAGCATGATATTTCCATGGATTGTCCATTTTTTTGATAATGTTGTTATGCTAGATTATTGCACATCCTGGTACACTGCCAGAGGCATCCATATAGAGTCATATTTTGTTATAGGTATCGAGTTGTAATTTTTATTTCTGTTGAGCTATAAGTAAATACAAGTGTGATGATCATCATTATTCATTTTTAGAGCATTTCCCTAGTGAGGAAAGGTTGATGGAAACTACGATTCCCCCACAAGTCGGTATGAGACTCAATGAGAGGAAAAAATGAAAATAAAAAACAAAAAGAATAAGAAAATAAAAAGAAAAAAAGGAAAAAAAGGAAAAAAAAAGAAAAAAAGAGAGAAGGGGCATGCTAGTTCCACACTTGTGCTTCAAAGTAGCACCATGTTTTTCATATGGAGAGTCTCCTATGTTGTCACTCTCATATACTAGTGGGAATTTCTCATATAGAGTTAGGTGCACACCCACTTAGTTTTCATATGGAGCTTTCATACACTTATAGCTCTTAGTGCACTTGTTGCATGGCAATCCCAACTCCTCGCATTGATATCAATCGATGATCATCTCCATAGCCCGTTGGTTAGCCGTGTCAATGCCAGACTTTCTTACTTTTTTTCTTCACTCAAAAGCAGATCTGACAAGAAAACAACAAACAAAAAAGATGGCGAATAAAACGGCAATTTTTTGTAAAGGGGGGAGACGAAAACGAGAGGAAAATGGAAAATAACGTAAATTGCAAGGAGATTAGATTTGTGATTAGAAACCTGGTACATGTTGGTGATGTCTCCCCGGCAATAGCGCCAGAAATTCGTTTTGATGCGGCTTGAACTACATCGGTATTTCCCCAAAGATGAAGGGATTATGCAGCACAACTATGGTAGGTATTTCCCTCAGTGATGAGACCAAGGTTATCAAACCAATAGGAGAACCACACAACACCACGTAAACATCTCCTGCACACAAAGAACAAATACTTGCAACCCGACGTAAGAGAGGGGTTGTCAATCCCTCACGGGTAAAAAGATAGGTAAAATTGTAGTAGATTGGATAAATAGATCTCGCGGGAATGCGAGATAAAATAAATAAATAAGATTGCAGCAAGGTATTTTTGTATTTTTGGATTAATAGATCTGAAAATAAAAGCAAATAAAAATAGATCCTGAAGGAAAATATAATAAAGTAGAGACCCCGGGGCCGTAGATTTCACTAGCGGCTTCTCTCGAGAAAAATAGCATACGGTGGGTAAACAAATTACTGTTGGGCAATTGATAGAACTTCAAATAATCATGACGATATCCAGGAAATGATCATTATATATGCATCACATCCAAGATTAGTAGACCGACTCCTGTATGCATCTATGATGCGGCTTGAAGCTACATCAGTCTTTCACCAAACAGGAAGGGATGATGCAGCACAACAACGTCATGTATTTCCCTCAGTGATGAAACCAAGTTTATCGAACTAGTAGGAGAACCAAGCAACACAATGTAAACAGCACCTGCACACAAATAACAACTACTCGCAATCCGACGTGTAAAAGGGGTTGTCAATCCCTTTCGAGTAGCGGCGCCCAAAGATAGGCAAACAGACATGAGGAAATTGTAGTAGATTGATAGATCGAACGCCAAATAAAATAAATAAGAATAAATTGCAGCAAGGTATTTTGGTTTTTTTGGTTTAGTAGATCTGAAAAAATAAAATCAAAGAAAAATAAATTGCAAAGGCAAATAATATGAGAAAGAGACCCGGGGGCCGTAGGTTTCACTAGTGGCTTCTCTCGAGAAAAATAGCAAATGGTGGGTAAACAAATTATTGTTGGGCAATTGATAGAACTTCAAATAATCATGACGATATCTAGGCAATGATCATTATATAGGCATCACATCCAAGATTAGTAGATCGACTCTGCATCTACTACTATTACTCCACACATCGACCGCTATCCAGCATGCATCTAGTGTATTAAGTTCATGGAGAAATGGAGTAATGCAATAAGAACGATGACATGATGTAGACAATATCTATTTATGTAGGAATAATCCCATCGTTTTATCCTTAGTAGCAATGATACATACGTGTCGGTTCCCCTTCTGTCACTGGGATCAAGCACCGTAAGATCGAACCCACTACAAAGCACCTCTTCCCATTGCAAGATAAATAGATCAAGTTGGCCAAACAAAACCCAAATATCGGAGAAGAAATACGAGGCTATAAGCAATCATGCATATAAGAGATCAAAGAAACTCAAATAGCTTTCATGGATATAAAAAGATAGATCTAATCATAAACTCAAAGCTCATCCAATCCCAATAAACACACCACAAAAAGAGATACATCATTTGGATCTCCAAGAGACCATTGTATTGATAAACAAACAAGAGAGAGGAAGCCATCTAGCTACTAACTACGGACCCGTAGGTCTATGAGGGAGTCCTGGACTAGGGGGTCCTTGGACAGCCGGACTATATACTTTGGCCAGACAGTTGGACTATGAAGATACAAGATTGAAGACTTCGTCCCGTGTCTGGATGGGACTCTCCTTTGCGTGGAAGCCAAGCTTGGCGATTCAGATATGTAGATCTCCTCCCTTGTAACCGACTTTGTGTAACCCTAGCCCCTCCAGTGTATATATAAACCGGAGGGTTTTAGTCCGTAGGACAACAATAATCATACCATAGGCTAGCTTCTAGGGTTTAGCCTCTCCGATCTCGTGGTAGAACAACTCTTGTAATACTCATATCATCAAGATCAATCAAGCAGGAAGTAGGGTATTACCTCCATCGAGAGGGACCGAACCTGGGTAAACATTGTGTCCCCCGCCTCCTGTTACCATCCGCCTTACATACACAGTTCGGGACCCCCTACACGAGATTCGCCGGTTTTGACACCGACATTGGTGCTTTCATTGAGAGTTCCACTGTGCCGTCACAATCAAGGCTTGATGGCTCCTTCGATCATCGGCAACGATGCGATACAGGGTGAGGTTTTCCTCCCCGGACAGATCTTCGTATTCGGCGGCTTTGTACTGCGAGCCAACTCGCTTGGCCATCTGGAGCAGATCGAGAGCTACGCCCCTGGCCATCAGGTCAGGTTTGGAAGCTTGAACTATACTGCCGACATCCGCGGAGACTTGATCTTCGACGGATTCGAACCCATGTCAGGTACGCCGCACAGTCACGATGAGCATGATTTAGCTCTGCCATCGGACAGTGTTCGGGAGATCACACCTATAACTACTCCGGCCCTCAATCCGGAACAAATAGCGCGTCCGAGGACGGGTGGATGGACCCCGCCACGGAGGCCGCACACTCAGCGACGATAGAGCCGAATACTGACTTCACCTCCTATGAGACCTGTGTTGTCGGACACTCGGATTCGTCCCTGGCCACAGACTCCAAACAGCTCGCGTCTGTGCCCATCCAATCTGATTGGGCACCGATCATGGAGTTCACCTCCACAGATATCTTTCAGCACTCGCCCCTAAGCGATATGCTAAACTCATTACGGTCTCTCTCCTTGTCAGGAGACCCTTGGCCGAACTATGTCCGGCTCGAGTGGGAAGCGGACGGCAAAGAAATTCGTTCCCCACCCACCACCCACTTAATAGCCACTGTCGACGAGCTAACCGACATGCTCGACTTTGACTCTGAAGACATCGACAGTATGGACGATGATGCGGGAAACGAACAGGTACCACCGCCCACAGGGCACTGGACTGCCACCTCATCGTATGATATATACATGGTGGACACCCCCAAAGAAAGCGATGGCAATAAGGCAACAGAGGATAATCCCCCCAAGAAGCAATCCAAGAACCAGCGTCATCGGCGCCGCTCTAAACCCCACCATGGCAAAAATAGTGATACCGGCACAAGAGACAATAACGCCGCAAAATAGTGCCGAAGACGAAGACAATCCCCTCCAGCCAGGCTTTGAGCAGGAGGATGGGCAAGCCAGCCCCAAGATGCAGGCAACAGACGGAGAATCAGAGGATGACAATTACATGCCTCTCTCCGAAGACGAGGTAAGCCTCGGCGACAAAGAATTTATCGTGCCCGAGGATCCCATCGAACAGGAGCGCTTCATGCCCGGCTTATTGCCACAGCAAAAAGCCTGAAGAAAAAGCGACAACAACTTCAAGCCGAGCAAGATCTGCTAGCGGATAGATGGACTGAGGTCCTGGCAGCCGAGGAACACGAACTCGAGAGTCCAATCAAAATTTCCCAAAGTGCAGGTTGCTACCCCAGCTTGAAGAGGAAGCATTAAAGCCTGCGCTTCTAGCGTATGATGCGGCGGACCGGCCACCTCGTGGCCGAGACAAAGTGGCATATAGGTCCCAAGTCCAGCCCGCACCCCGTCGCTAGTCAATGAAGAATATCAAAGCCCGGGGCACGTGCAGGACCTGCAAGACGTATTGGAAAACAAAGCAAGACACAAAAGGTCGATCTTCGGATCACGAGGGCGCGCCCCAACACATGACGGCGACCGTCATGCCGGATGCACAAAAAGCAAATCCGGCCGGGCCGAACACAGCACACAAGACTCGTACGAACTGCGTCGTGACATAGCCTGGCATAGAGGCGCCGCACACGCCCTATGCTTCATTGATGAAGTAATGGGTTATGAATTCCCAGAAGGGTTTAAACCCGTGAATATTGAATCATACGATGGTACTACTGGCCTCGTGGTATGGATAGAGGATTTCTTCCTCCACATTCACATGGCCCGCGGAGATGATCTACACGCCATCAAGCACCTCCCATTAAAACTCAAAGGACCAGCTCGGCATTGGCTAAATAGCTTGCCAACAAACTCCATCAGATGTTGGGAGAACCTGGCAGACACATTCCTAGACAACTTCTAGGGCACTTATGTGTGACCACCGGATACTGATGATTTAAGTCACATAACACAACAACCCGGAGAGTCAGCCAGGAAATTTTGGACTCGGTTCCTAACCAAAAAGAACCAAATTGTGGACTGTCCGGATGCCGAAGCCCTAGCGGCCTTTAAACATAACATCCGCGATGAGTGGCTCGCCAGACATCTCGGCCAAGAGAAGACAAAGTCCATGGCAGCCCTCACAACACTCATGACCCGCTTCTGCGCGGGCGAGGATAGCTGGTTGGCCCGTAGCAACAACACAACAAGCAACCCCGTCACATCGGAGGCCAAAGACAGCAACGACAAGCCACATCAGAATAGATACAAGCGCCGCAACAACGACGATAACGCCGAAGACACGACAGTCAATGCCGTATTCAGTGGCTCTAAATCCGGTCAGCGGAAAAATCCGTTCAAAAGAAACAATCCGGGCCCGTCCAGTTTGGACCGCATACTGGACCGCTCGTGTCAAATTCACGGCACCCCCGATAAGCCATCCAACCACACCAACAGAGAATGCTGGGTGTTCAAACAGCCGACAAGTTGAATGCCGAAAGCAAGGAAAAGGGGCTGCATAGCGATGACGAGGAGGAGCCCCGGCCGCCGAACACAGGAGGATAAAAGAAATTTCCTCCCCAAGTGAAAACAGTGAACATGATATACGCAACCCATATCCCCAAGCGGGAACGGAAGCATGCACTCAGGGACGTCTACGCGATGAAGCTAGTCGCCCCAAAGTTCAACCCATGGTCTTCTTGTCCGATCACTTTTGGTCCCAGGGACCACCCCACTAGTATCTGTCATGGCGGTTCTGCCGAATTGGTCCTCGATCCTATCATTGACGGGTTCCACCTCACTCGAGTCCTTATGGACGGTTGTGAAAGTGCGTTATATCGACTAGAGGGGGGGGGGGTGAATAGGCGATTTTTATGAAAGTCTTCAAAACTTGGGAGTTATGAAGACAAACAGTGAAGATTATGCCTATTACTATGCAGCGGAAGTTAGATTACACTAGGCCAGCCACGGTCATGTATTCAATAGAGTGAAAGCACAGTGACAAACAGCTTCAGTGTAATAAGGATCAAGTAGGAAGAAGTTATGAAGCCAAAACAGATCATGCATTCACGTTATGAAGACAAATGATAAAGCAAGCACGCAATGACTTCACAATGAGTAACAGCAAGAGAAGGAAGTGAAGATGAAACCAGTGACTCGTTGAAGACAATGATATGTTGGACCAGTTCCAGTTGCTGTGACAACTGTACGTCTGGTTGGAGCGGCTAGGTATTTAAACCTTAGGACACACAGTCCCGGACACCCAGTCCTGAACACACAGTTCAAGACACCAAGTCCTCACCGTAATCTCCTTGAGCTAAAGTCACTTAGTCCTCGCCCAATCACTCTGGTAAGTCTTCAAGGTAGACTCCCAAACCTTCACAGACTTCGTTCACTGGAAATCCACAATGTCTCTTGGATGCTCTGAACGCGACGCCTAACCGTCTAGAGGATTCACAGTCCTCAAGTGTAATAAGTCTTCAGATCACACAGACAAGAAGACTTAAGTGATGCCAATTTACTCTGGCTATGGGTGGTTAGGGCTTTTCTCCTCACTAGGAATTTTCTCTCAAAGGCTTCGAGGTGGGTTGCTCTCAAACGACAAAAGCCGTGCACTGAAATCTGAGCAGCCAACCGTTTATGGTTGTGGGGGTGGGCTATTTATAGCCACTTGGCAACCCGACCTGATTTGTCCGAAATGACCCTGGGTCACTAAGGAACTGACACGTGTCTCAACGGTCAGATTTCGAACTCTCATGGCAACTTTACTTGGGCTACAAGCAAAGCTGACTTGTCCGGCTCTGGACAAGATTTGCTCTCATTGTCTTCACTCGAAGACATAGGTCTTTGATTTAGGCATCACTTAAGTCATTCTGACTTGTTCTTCTAGACCCCACTTAACAGTAAGGTGGTTCCTATGACTCAACAAAAAATAAAAAGAACTACGAAAGATCTAAGTCTTCGAGTTCCATAGGCTTCATAACGTGTCTTCTGTTGTCATAGTCTTCAATGTGAATATCTTCATATACCACATTTGACTTCAATGTCTTCATTCATTTTTAGGGGTCATCTCTGGTAGTAAACCGAATCAATGAGGGACTTCTACCTGTGTTTTCCTGCAATTCTCACAAACACATTAGTCCCTCAACTAGGTTTGTCGTCAATACTCCAAAACCAACTAGGTGTGGCACTAGATGCACTTACAATCTCCCCCTTTTTGGTGATTGATGAAAAACTAGTTGAAGTTTTCAACGGGGAATATGAAGTGTGAAGTCTGTAAAGGAATTGTCATCATAAGTTGCAAGTGCTCCCTGAAGATGTGCATATAAGTTAATTTGCTTTTGGAATGCAAATGCACATGGCAGGTTGTACTTGTGGAGATCAGCTTCAGCTTATGATGACAATCTACTATGCATGTGAAAGTATATGAAGATAATAACATGCATAATGGGAAATGGACGTCTGCAGAATGAGATGAGTGCGGAATTTATCGTCGCACATGCGGAATTTATCTTCGCAAAAGGAGTGGTAAAACAAGTAGCAGACGGTCATCAAGTTTTCGTGTTTACAACTCAAAAGAACCAAATGAAGCAAAACAAGAGTTGCAAACATGAAGCAAGTATAACAATACAAGGCACCCGCTCATATTGACCCGCTTGAAGACTATAAACATCATATGCTTCTCCCGCTTTTGTCAGGAATGACCAAAAAGGTTTGGAGACATACAATTTTCTACGCGTTCCCAGGCGCAGCAGGGTCGGTGGAGTTGTTTGGCGGTGCAGAGCTTTGAGGTGCTGAAGCGGGTGGTCGTGAAGTAGCATCATCATCTTCATCAATGATCCTCGCAGTGACGGTGGCAGCTGATGAGGAATACTCAGAGTCTTCAAGTGACGGTGTGTTGCGCATCACAGCCCTCCTAGGAGGTGTGGTGTCAAATTTGAAGCGCTCTATGAAGCCATCCTCTTCAAGTTCAGCTTCAGTGCAGATCATTGAGAGCCCTTTCCACGTACGACGGCAAGTCTCATGCGTAACAAAGGCATTCTTGGTGGCCAGGTTTCAAAGACGATTGACATCCACCAAGAGGCTCTTCATCTGACGTTTCAACCAGTCGTGATGCCTATCTTGCTTCCGGTGAAGGGCCACAAGAAGCTCTCGGTTAGTGAGGACTGAGCACGCTTCTTGGGTCTTGGAGCATTTATGCTATCTGTGGCTTCAGTTGATGCTGGTGCACATGTAGTGCTAGCCATAGGATAGACCCTGGACATGGCTTCAACACCTTCAACATTCTGCGTGAAGCTCTGGTGTTCGGCATTCTGAAGACTTATTGGTTGCTTGGCAGGCTCAGGGTATATTGCTTCAGCAGAGATATCCACATCTGACAGGAAGATGCGATGGTTTCGGGCTGAGGGCTGATACAAAATTGTAGAGTGCAGTTTGATCAGCCTCATCACCCAAGGGGCATAGATTTTTAGACCAAATAAGTCCGAGCCTGACGCAGCAAGTTGTCGTATGAAAAGATCCTGTGCATTGAAGCATTTGCCATGCATGATATAGAATATGAGAGTCTTCATAGCACCCTCAATCTTGGCATGTGGAGAGTGTCCCTTAATGGGCCAGAGAGTCCGCCGAATAATATGATATATGGTCCTGGGCAGGTACTCTAGGTCTTCAACGAAGAACTCAGTTGGATAGGGTGCATCTTGAGGCAATGGCTTCATCATTGAGAGCATCTGACTCATATTGGGTTCAGGTCTCTGAAATATGCTCTCAATAGCTTCAGAATGAAGTTGACACCCTTCCTCGAAGAATTCGCCTGGAGTGGGCAGGCCAGTGAGCTCAATGATATTGAATGCATTGGCTTCATGATGGATATTTCCGGTCATCCACTCCAGGATCCAAGTCTTAGGATCTCTGTTGTAGCCTTTGATGTGGAGAGTGGCATAAAACTGAAGCAGAAGCTCCTCGTTCCAGTGCTCTTCATCAGTCATGAACGGCAGCAGACCCACTTGCCTAAAGCAGTCCAAAGCTTCCTCAAGACATGGAATACCAGCAATAGCTTCAACCTCAAGGCGCTTGTGTGGGAAGATGCGACCTTGGTTGTATAAGATGCAAGAATAATAGCTGCGCTATGAATAGCTCCAGAACCTGTTTGATACAATCCTTTCCCTTGAATAGGGGTTCTTGGAGCTATCGAAAAATGTGTTGTCTGCCTTGAAGCTGTTTACATCAAGGGAGCCAGGTGCTGATGCAGGACCTGGAAACCTTGGAAGCCTTGGGACTGGCTTCTGGACATGAGGCCTATGCTCTATGTGGTAGTCAAATTGTGGACCTGCAGCAGACTCAGGAACTGAAGTGTCTGGCTCAGTGGCTTCGCTGTTTGCTGAAGCATTTGGTGGGGCGGGCTCCACATTGGCTTCAGTGTTACTAGTTTGTGGGACATCTTCAGGCACGTTCTCTTGGGGAACTGCATCTTGATGGAGCGAGGGAGTGAGTTCTGGAGGTGCTTCTTGATTGTCTTCGGCTGATGCAGCCAGAATTTCTGCAGACTGGACTTGAGGCCGTGGACCTTTGCGAAGCCTACGGAACGCAGACGACGCTTGTGGTGTCGGAGTGGGCTGGGCCTGAATGTCTTCTTCCTCCTGAGGGCGATCCGCCCATGACTCATCTTGTGCAATTGGCGTCAGAGGACGACCAATGCTGATGGGTTCGCTTGTTTCAAGCTGAGGAAGGGCTGCATCACCTTGCACATTGTCCTGATGACCAATGTCTTCAGCAGCTAGTGGGTCGGCTGCTGGAATATCTTCAGCGTCAGGTGCCTCTGTGGGAGCAGGCTCATGAACTGTTAGTCTTCTTTCTGCATTGGGGTGAATGACAGAAAGGGGTTCAACCATCAAGGGCTCTGTGGGAGCAGCCCTAGACTTCTTAGTCTTGCGCTTCTTTTTACTGGGGGCAGAAGGAGAGGCTTCAGAGCTCTTCCTTTTTCTGGCTTCAGCTTCTGCAGCTCTTGTCTTCTTTAGCTAAGAAGCTGTTGACCGGCTCTTTGGCTTCGAGCCAGTCGTGGCGGTTGGGAAGACAATGGAAGTGGCTGCTTGTCTTGATGCCTCTGGTTCACTCACAGCAGGCTGCTTCTTCTTCTTTGCGTCCATCTTGGGGTCGATGCCTGGATGCCCAAGTGCCTTGCGCTTTTCAGCCTCGTTGTAGGCTTGAACACATTTGTCAGCCAATGACTTCATCCTTTCATGCGAGCCCTGAGCTTCAGCACGCTTCTTCAGAAAGTTTTCTTTGAGATCATGCAACATGATTTTGAAGCTTCTCACTTCCTGCACGCTGAGACTGGCCATGTGCTTCTTGAACTGAGCTTTTTCGTGATCAATTTTCTGCTTCAGCTCAACAATGCGCTGAGCAATGGCCAGTTCTGAAGCAATTGCGCCTTGGAAGGCGACGCTGAGTCCAACAGGCAGCTGCAGATCATTGAAGCTTATATCTGGTGTGTCAAACCATTCATCGATGAAGCTGTGGATGATGGCGACATCAAAGAGAGGCAGATTGTTGAAGATTTCCGCTTCCTCCTTGCTTTTGATGAGCTGTTCTAGTGCGTCATCGCCCAGATCTTCATCGCTTGATAGATCAATGGCTTCACTGCGCAGCATGGCAGTAGCAGTGAGCTCTTTGCCTGTGTATTGCTGGGGCTCCTTATCCTTCAGGGGCTTGGAGATGCGGGATACATCTTTAGACTGCACACTGACTTCAGGAGGTGCAGTTTTTAATGGGTTCGCCCTTGAGATTTTTGAGGCAGGGGCCGGCTTCGAAGCTTTTGGTTTCTTTGTCTGCTTTGGCTTCGGCACAGTAGGAGCTTCATCAGACTCAGAATCAGCTGGAGGGTCATTCACAGCAGTCCCTTGGACTAGGATGTGGGTGATCAGGCCCTCAAGATTGGCAAACGGACCGATGATATTGGGTTCCGCATCGCGTGTGCCATCTGCCCTTGGTGAGGAGGGACCAGGATTGAAGTCAAGCCCAAATTTCTTCTTGTTTAGCTTCGCAGACTGTTGAGCAAACTGAAAGTTGCGTTTGAAGAGATTGTCGTCAGGACACCAGAGAAGTGACGACAGATGTGCATCATCAGGCTGTGGTCCTCGGACCATACATGGGTAGAAGCCTTGAGCAATGGCTTCATCTCTGGTTCTGGGTACAAGGTTCTTGTATGAGATATCCCCCCATGGACTCTTGATTGCATTCTTTTCAGCATACTCCTGGGTGACGAAGCGGTATTTGAACCACTGTTCTGCCCAATAGCGTCGAATCCATTGGATTCAGGTTTTGCGCTGCCCATAGCTCTCTTCTGGATCTGTTTTGTACATTTCTGCCAAGTCTTCAGGCAGATCCTTGGAAGTTCCCTCACGTCTCTGTCTACCCCCCTTTCTTGCTGCTGCAACTGAAGCCATAAACTTTAACTTGAAAGGCTTCAAAACTTTCAAAGGCTTCAAAGGCTTTCTTTTTCTGGACAAACAGGAACTGGCTTCAGGAGAGTTTATGTGATGCTGTAGGAATTCTGCAAATGAATGCAGACTATGAGAACCGAAGGATTCTCCCACGGACATGTACCTGTGATAGCATTAAGGTGCGAGGGAAGGGGAAGAGGTCATATGCATTCTCAGAAGGTTTTGAAGATTAATCAGTTTAGAAGACATTGACCTCATTGTGCGAAGACATTCACTTATAGATAAGAAGTTGGTTCCAGATTTGTACGAACCCATAGATCAGTACAAGTGAGGAATCTAACTACTTTATGAAGCACAAGTGAATATACTAGGCATGTTATGAGATGCAGCGAGAGATCTAACTGGTGTGAAGAGAAACTTCTTATGGTTGAAAGTGACAGAACCAAGAGATCAAAAGAGGCTGTAAAAAGAAGTTTTATTTACCACACTGGAACTGCTAGACGGAAGGAAGTTGATGCCGAGCAGTTCAGTCCTCCGTGCCCTAACTTGGCGACGGAAAACACCTACGGCGACGGCGGAGAGGACGATGTCCGCGGTCGGCGTGAGGACGGCGTTGGAGAGGTTGCGGCAGCGAAGCGCTTCGTCTCCGGCGTCGTCGAGTGCTAGCGGTGGCGCTAGGGTTCGTGCGAGGATGGAAGAAGGAGATAATGACTGCGGTAAGTGTGAATTTATAGACTCAGAGGCGGCACTGTGCTATTACGCAGGTGCCCCTGGCGGTTCGCATTTGAGGCACGCGTGGCCAGTTAGCGGAAGTTTGGGGTTTGTTCCACGTCCCACGCACGCCTAAATTGTCGGGCGGTCGTTCCTGCTTCTCCGGATCTTATGTGGAGGAATGAGCATTAAAAACGGACTTTTATGGTTGTCTCTATGTCTTCAGCTGACAAGGACACAGTGAAGACATTCGACAGTTTTAACAGAATACATATGACTTGGAGAGATAGAGTTTGAGATAGAAAGCATAGAGAGGTTAGGGTCCGATCACATTCACTTAGTTCAAAAGATTCAACCAAGAAGACATAGCTATAAGTGAATGTTGTAGACGATAGAACACTTAGAGCATATATATATATATATAATCATCGTAGTGAAGATAATCATGAAGACATGTTAAGTTCGAAGCCAAACCAATGTGAAGATATTGCAAGGTAACGCCATGAGTTAAACACTTCAAAATGGAACGTTTGGTGGTGGCGTTACCCACCGTATAGGAAGTATTAGACCCAGACACGGCACACAATTATTGTGGCGCTCCGAAGTCAAATTCCACATTAATGTATTCACACTTAGAATGTATGTCTTCATTGATTGAAGATATACTTTACTTTGTGCGTTGCACATCTAAGTCATCAATATGCATAAGTGTTAGGATGTGTGCCTGATCACAGGACATTTGAGGATTCCAAGATATTTAGCTCACACCGTAACTTGCAAAACCTCTTCTCATCCAAGGGCTTGGTGAAGATAACTGCCAATTGCTCTTCAGTGTTGACGTGTATGATATCAATGTCTTCCTTCACAACATGATCTCTGAGAAAATGATGGCGAATTTCAATGTGCTTTGTCTTCGAGTGCTGAACTGGGTTGTTGGCAATCTTGATGGCGCTTTCGTCGTCGCAGTAAAGTGGCACTTGCTTCAGATGAATGCCATAATCCTTGAGTGTTTGCTTCATCCACAGAAGCTGACGCAGCAAGATCCAGCAGCAATGTACTCAGATTCAGCAGTGGAGAGAGATACACAGTTCTGCTTCTTTGAAGACCAATATACAAGTGATCGTCCCAGAAAGTGACATGTGCCTGATGTAGACTTGCGATCAACTTTGTCACCAGCATAGTCAGCATCCGAAAATCCAACCAAATCAAACTCTGAGCCCTTTGGATACCATAATCCTAGAGTTGGGGTGTGAGCCAAATATCGAAGAATTCGCTTCACAGCTAAGTGATGCGACTCCTTTGGTGCCGCTTGAAATCGAGCACACATGCAAACACTAAGCATGATATCTGGCCTAGATGCACATAAATAAAGCAAAGACCCAATCATGGAGCGGTATACCTTTTGATCGAACTCTTTACCAGTGTCGTCAGGACCTAGACGATGTTTGGCTGGCATTGGTGTTGTGAAGCCTTTGAAGTCTTGCATACCGAACTTCTTCAGGCAATCTTTGAGATACTTCTCTTGAGATATGAAGATGCCATTGCGCTGTTGTCGGATTTGAAGACCAAGAAAGAACTTCAGCTCCCCCTTGCATCATATATCCAAACTCTTCACTGTACTTCCGATTGGTGCAGCCAAAGATAATGTCATCCACATATATTTGGCACACAAACAGTTCACCATCGTATGTCTTCGTGAAAAGAGTGGGATGCAGGGAACCAGGTATGAAGCCTTTGCTCTTCAGAAAGTACTTGAGTGTATCATACCAGGCCCTAGGGGCTTGTTTGAGGCCATACAGTGCCTTGTTGAGCTTGTATACCATATCAGGATGTTTTGGATTTTCAAAACCAGGTGGTTGTGCAACATACACTTCTTCTTCAATCTTGCCATTGAGAAAGGCACTTTTCACATCCATTTGATATAGAAGTATGTTATGATGATTTGCATAGGCCAGCAGTATGCGTATGGCTTCAAGCCTAGCCACAGGAGCAAAAGTTTCATCGAAGTCAATGCCCTCTACTTGAGTATATCCTTGAGCAATGAGACGAGCTTTGTTTCTGACAACTTGACCATGCTCATCTTGCTTGTTGCGGTATATCCATTTGATGCCTATTATGTTGTGCTTCCGTGGATCGGGACGCTTAACCAGTTCCCATACATTATTCAGCTCAAACTGTTGAAGCTCTTCTTGCATAGCTTGAATCCATTCAAGTTCCATGAAGGCTTCTTCAAATTTCTTGGGTTCTGATATTGAGACGAATGCGAAATGCCTACAGAAGTTTGCTAGCTGAGTTGCCCTTGAACGAGTGAGTGGACCAGGTGCATTGATGCTGTCAAGTATTCTGTTAATCTGCACTTCATTTGCAACACGAGGATGTATAGGGCGAAGACTTTGCTCTTGCTGATCTGCGTTGTGGTTTGGAGGAATGTCTTCATGCTGAGCATTGTCTTCATGTTGATCAGGTGCTGAGATGATGAGTTCTTCTTCAGGATGAGCTTCAGAAGGCATAATCTCTCCAGTTCCCATAAGCTTGATTGATTCACTAGCTGGGACTTCATCTAGCACATTTGGCAGTTGCTCTCTTTGTGAACCATTTGTTTCATCAAACCACACATCCACTGTTTCGACCACTTTGTAATGGAAGAGATTGAAGACTCTGTAGGAGTGTGAATCCTTTCCATATCCAAGCATAAAGCCCTCATGTGCTTTTGGTGCAAACTTTGAGGTGTGATGTGGGTCCTTGATCCAGCACTTTGCGCCAAATACTCTGAAGTATCTGACATTTGGCTTCTTGCCAGTTAGGAGTTCATAAGTTGTCTTGTTCAGAAGCTTGTGAAGATAAACACGATTGATTGTATGGCATGCGGTATCAATGGCTTCAGTCCAGAATTTTCTTGGAGTCTTGTATTCATCTAGCATTGTTCTGGCCATTTCAATGAGTGTTCTGTTCTTGCGTTCGACGACGCCATTCTGCTGTGGCGTGTACGGAGCTGAGAATTCATGTGTGATGCCCAAGGTATCAAGATATGTATCAAGGCCAGTGTTCTTGAATTCAGTGCCATTGTCACTTCTAATGTGCTTTATCTTGGCCCCAAAATTGTTCATAGCTCGATTGGCGAAGCGTCTGAAGACATCCTGCACTTCAGTCTTGTAAAGGATTATGTGTACCCAAGTATATCTAGAGTACTCATCAACAATGACGAAGCCATAGAGGCAAGCAGTAGTAGTAAAAGTTGAGTAGTGAGTGGGACCGAAAAGATCCATGTGGAGCAGTTCGAAGGGTTGTGTAGTAGTCATGATTGTCTTCAAAGGATGTTTTGCCCTTGTCATCTTCCCTGCTTCACAGGCACCGCATAAATGATCTTTCTTGAACTTGACGCCCTCGATGCCTATGACATGCTTCTTCTTCGCAAGGGTGTGGAGGTTCCTCATGCCAGCATGCCCAAGCCTCCGATGCCAAAGCCAGCATTCTGAAGCTTTTGCAAGAAGGCATACCGCAAGTTGTGGTCCTGCTGAGAAATCTACCACGTACAAATCACCTTTCCGATACCCTTCAAACACTAGAGATTTGTCAGATTCCATTAGCACCAGGCAGCGATATTTTCCAAACATTACAATCATATTCAGATCGCAAAGCATTGAGACAGACATTAAGTTGAAGCCAAGGGATTCAACAAGCATGACTTTATCCATGTGTTGATCCTTTGAGATTGCAACTCTACCTAGACCCAATACCTTACTTTTACCAGTGTCAGCAAATGTGATGTGGCTCTTGTCGGATGGACGTAATGTTGAGTCCATAAGAAGGCTTCTTCTGCCAGTCATGTGATTTGTACACCCACTGTCAATAATCCATTCTGAAGATTTTGAAGTTGCTGGTGTCGTACCCTACAGTACAGTTAGGGGGATAGGCTTCACGAAGAGAATTGTGAAGCATAAACATTTGACGAACCAGTGGGTTATGAAAACTTAAATCCAGATTAGGACTAATAGGGAGAGTAGCATGCGATTCAGGAACGAAGTACATATTGATCCCATTCGGGCATTTTATCTTGCGCCCTACAAGATTTTTAAGGTCCCCAGCAATAGCATCAGAAGATTTTGTTTTTCTGCTGGAGACCTTTCCCTGCAAAAGAGAGTTAAGCTTTCTTAACCACCCACATATTCAAGGGTGGCTTAGAAGCAATAAGTCTAAGTGCAGCATCTGAGAATTTTGGCTTTGAAGCCTTAGAAACAGTCTAGCAGGTGGACAATAATACTCATAGGAATAAGCAGAATAATTTTTGGTCACATGAACACGGTTCGATGAACCGCTCTCATACTCATGTGCCTGAGTATGGTTTCCCTGCAAAACATTTGTGTTAGTGTGACTCAGGTGAGTCCTCTGTTTGTATGAAGCCATTGGACCGTATGAAGCCTTTGGTCTGAAAGTTGTCTTCTTCAAGTGAGGTGTCATGAAGACGTTCACAGGAAGATTTTCCAGACACTTTTTGGAAACCCAGATCTTCTTCATAGGCGGTCCATTCCTGCAGTTAGTACCAATGTACCTGGCAAACACTTCACCATTCTGATTCTTAAACAGTTTATAGTTTGCACCAAATGATTCATCAATGATAATGGGGTTAGCACAAGTGAAGCCAGATAAGTTGGATGGATATGCTGAAAGTTCCTTTGTAGCAACCCATGTGGTTTTGGGGTACTGCTCAGGTTTCCAGTAAGAGCCATCTGCATTGATTTTCCTCACAAATCCAACACCCTCTTTCCTAGGGTTTCGATTCAGGATCTGCTTCTTGAGGACATCACATAGGGTCTGATGTCCTTTAAGACTTTTGTACATCCCTGTTTCAAGTAATGTCTTCAACATAGCATTCTCATCAGCAATAGCAGTGGTATCCTCAGCAGAGGGGTTAGTTACCACGTCAACAGTTGAAGATATTGCAACAGTAGTAGAAGTGGAACATTCAGCAACAGAATTAGCATTATCACGCTCAATGCATTTAAGACATGGTGGTTCAAATCCTTCCTGAGCGGGACTGATCTGTTTGGAGCGAAGTGACTCGTTTTCCTTTTGAAGATCTTCGTGAGCCACCCTCAATTTCTCAAGTTCTTGCTTCCTTTGAAGATAATCATAGGAAAGCTTTTCATGAGTTGTTGAGAGAGTATCATGACGATCTTCAAGTTCCTGATACTTAACGTGAAGGTTTCTTATGTCTTCAATTAAGGATTCAGATCGAGTCATTTCAGCACCCAACAGATCATCGCTTCTGTCTAACAGTTTTTGAATATGTTCCATAGCTTTCTGTTGTTCTGTTGCAATTTTAGCAAGTGTTTTGTAGCTAGGTTTTGAATCACATTCAGAGTCATCGTCACTAGATGTTTCATAGCGAGTAGTGCGTGTGTTTACCTTGGCACCGCGTGCCATGAAGCAGTAGGTAGGAGTGGAGTCGTTCTTGTCATTTGCGTTGGTGTCGGTGATGCAGTCATTGTCTTCAGTGTTGAAGATGGACTTGGCGACGTATGCTGTAGCTAGACTCGCAATGCCAGAATCAGACTCCTCCTCAGACTCCACCTCTGCCTCCTCAGATGCGGACTCCTCCTCTGAATCCATCTCCTTTCCAACAAACGCACGTGCCTTGCCAGATGAGCTCTTCTTGTGTGATGAAGACTTTGATGAAGACTTGGAAGAAGACTTTGAGTATTTCTTCTTCTTCTTGTCTTCAGAATCATATTCCTTGCTCTTCTTCTTCCTTCTGTTCTCATTGTCCCACTGTGGACACTCAAAGATGAAGTGTCCAGTTTTCTTGCACTTGTGACATGTTTTCTTCTTGTAGTCATGAGCAGAAGCTTCATCATTCCTTGAGCTTGATCGTGAAGATTTTCTGAAGCCTTTCTTCTTGGTGAATTTTTGGAACTTCTTCACTAGCATTGCAAGTTCTCTTCCAATGTCTTCAGGATCATCAGAACTGCAGTCAAATTCTTCTTCAGATGAGGAGACAGCTTTTGCCTTCAAGGCGCGAGTTCGCCCATAGTTTGGATCGTAGATATCTCTTTTCTCAGAAAGCTGAAACTCGTGTGTGTTGAGCCTCTCAAGTATGTCAGACGGATCGAGTGTCTTGAAATCAGGACGTTCTTGAATCATCAGGGCCAGGATGTCAAACAAACTGTCAAGTGATCTCAGCAGCGTTTTGACGATTTCATGTTTGGTGATTTTAGTGGCGCCGAGGGCTTGAAGCTCATTTGTGATGTCAGTGAGTCTATCAAATGTGTGCTGGACATTCTCATTGTCATTTCGCTTGAAGCGGTTGAAGAGATTGCGAAGGACACTGATTCGTTGATCTCTCTGGGTTGAGATGCCTTCATTGACCTTGGAGAGCCAGTCCCAGACCAGTTTGGATGTCTTCAAGGCACTCACACGGCCATACTGACCTTTGGTCAGATGACCACAGATGATGTTCTTGGCAGTAGAGTCCAGTTGAACGAATTTCTTGACATCAGCAGCAGTGACACCTTCTCCAGCCTTGGGAACGCCGTTCTCAACGACATACCATAGGTCGACGTCAATGGCTTCAAGATGCATGCGCATCTTATTCTTCCAGTAGGGATATTCAGTTCCATCGAAGACGGGGCACGCAGCGGAGACTTTGATTATCCCTGCAGTCGACATAGCTAAAACTCCAGGTGGTTAAACCGAATCACACAGAACAAGGGAGCACCTTGCTCTGATACCAATTGAAAGTGCGTTATATCGACTAGAGGGGGGGTGAATAGGCGATTTTTATGAAATTCTTCAAAACTTGGGAGTTATGAAGACAAACAGTGAAGATTATGCCTATTACTATGCAGCGGAAGTTGGATTACACTAGGCCAGCCATGGTCATGTATTCAATAGAGTGAAAGCACAGTGACAAACAGCTTCAGTGTAATAAGGATCAAGTAGGAAGAAGTTACGAAGCCAAAACAGATCATGCATTCACGTTGTGAAGACAAATGATAAAGCAAGCACGCAATGACTTCACAATGAGTAACAGCAAGAGAAGGAAGTGAAGATGAAACCAGTGACTCGTTGAAGACAATGATATGTTGGACCAGTTCCAGTTGCTGTGACAACTGTATGTCTGGTTGGAGCGGCTAGGTATTTAAACCTTAGGACACACAGTCCCGGACACCCAGTCCTGAACACACAGTTCAGGACACCAAGTCCTCACTGTAATCTCCTTGAGCTAAGGTCACTTAGTCCTCGCCCAATCACTCTGGTAAGTCTTCAAGGTAGACTCCCAAACCTTCACAGACTTCGTTCACTGGCAATCCACAATGTCTCTTGGATGCTCTGAACGCGACGCCTAACCGTCTGGAGGATTCACAGTCCTCAAGTGTAATAAGTCTTCAGATCACACAGACAAGAAGACTTAAGTGATGCCCAATTTACTCTGGCTCTGGGTGGTTAGGGCTTTTCTCCTCACTAGGAATTTTCTCTCAAAGGCTTCGAGGTGGGTTGCTCTCAAACGACAAAAGCCGTGCACTGAAATCTGAGCAGCCAACCGTTTATGGTTGTTGGGGTGGGCTATTTATAGCCACTTGGCAACCCGACCTGATTTGTCCGAAATGACCCTGGGTCACTAAGGAACTGACACGTGTCTCAACGGTCAGATTTCGAACTCTCATGGCAACTTTACTTGGGCTACAAGCAAAGCTGACTTGTCCGGCTCTGGACAAGATTTGCTCTCATTGTCTTCACTCGAAGACATAGGTTTTTGATTTAGGCATCACTTAAGTCATTCTGACTTGTTCTCCTGGACCCCACTTAACAGTACGGTGGTTCCTATGACTCAACAAAAAATAAAAAGAACTAGGAAAGATCTAAGTCTTCGAGTTCCATAGGCTTCATAACGTGTCTTCTGTTGTCATAGTCTTCAATGTGAATATCTTCATATACCACCTTTGACTTCAATGTCTTCATTCATTTTTAGGGGTCATCTCTGGTAGTAAACTGAATCAATGAGGGACTTCTACCTGTGTTTTCCTGCAATTCTCACAAACACATTAGTCCCTCAACTAGGTTTGTCGTCAATACTCCAAAACCAACTAGGGGTGGCACTAGATGCACTTACAGGTTGCAGCAGCCTAAACCTGTTTTATCAGGATACGGTGCGCAAAATGGGTATCGACCCCTTGAGGATCAAACCCACAAAAACCACCTTCAAAGGTGTCATACCAGGTGTAGAGGCCTGTTGCACGGGCTCAATCACACTGGAAGTGGTCTTCGGATCTCCGGATAACTTCCGAAGCGAAGAGTTAATCTTCGATATCGTCCCCTTCCGCAGTGGCTATCACGCACTACTCAGACAAACCGCATTCGCTAGATTCAATGCGGTACCGCATTACGCATACCTCAAGCTCAAAATGCCAGGACCTCACGGGGTTATAACAGTTAACGAAAACACAGAACGCTCTCTCCGCACGGAGGAGCACACTGCGGCCCTTGCAGCAGAAATGCAAAGAAGCCTGTTGAGGCAAACCGCCAATTCGGCGACAAGGTCCATAGACACATTCAAGCGAGTCTGGAATAACCTGCAACAGAATCGCCAGGCGCGTTCAGAGCTTACCTAGCAATTCGGCCTCCGTCCTAGTCCCAGTCAAGCGACAATATCTACGCCGCGCGTACATAACTACGCACTAAAGATACCATGGGTATAAGCGGAGGCACGACTATGGCACGTCCCACAATGCGGTTCAACCGCCTCAGGACCAGTATATCTTTATCATTTTCTTCCTTTCAGGACCCTATTCTCTGGAGGCCCTCTCCGATAGCTAGATCATCGGACCCATTATGGGAAGGAAGCACCAAGGGAGCAAGAAGCTTTGACATACAAGGGAATACCCAGGTGGTTTCTCATACCGATCGTTATACCTGTTTTACATACCCGCACGTAGCTCGCCCTTGGATCGGACATGTCAGATAGTCCTATTTTTGCTTATTGTACTACTTATACACATACACTTTGACGTATCCTATAAATAACAATGCACAGCGTCAGCTTATTATTACATTTCTTCACCTTTTTTTCTTTTCCTTGTTTGTCTATTCACGACAAGTTACCCCGTACATTCTGGTACGTTCAGTACGCCAGGGGCTTCAGTGTACCCCATAACACGACAAGAAAAGTCTGAACACTTTCGACAGTGCGACACCCTGAACTTATATCATTATATGCATGAGCTCCGAATCATGTCTTGGGTCAATAGTTGGGTTTGCCCGGCTCCCATGTTTTGGTGCCTTACGTTCCGCTATATCGGCTAAGGTAGCACTGGAAGAACTACTGCGATTGTGTCCCGGTTCTTCCGGACGAGCACCTCAGTAGAGAAAGCCGAAAACTGACTGTCATGATGCGGCGAGAGCTGGTCATTGTTTGAGAGGTCCCAAATCCCTAAAGATTTTTTCCGCTTCAGGCAAGGAGTCGACCTTGTCCGATTTAGGCATTCATAGCGCCCCAAGTTCGGCCTTCCGAATACTAGGGGCTTCGCCAAAATTTAAAATTGTAGAATTCTATGGCTAAGTGAGAGTGATAAAGCCTTATAGTCCGATTGCCTGGTTCGTTCTGCTGAACACCTCCTTCGAAGGAGCCAAAACTGTGATAAAGAGTGATCAGATTTATCCCGAACACCTCAGTACTAGCTACATGGGGGCAGAAGCCGACGACTGGCCAACTCTCAGATTTCATATACGGCCGCACATAAGGTAATATGTTAAATCAAAAAGCGTTATATAGTGCAGACGAACTCGTTTTCATATTACAGGATCACATGAGTACATTCATTCAAATATTACATCCTTAGAACATTCCTCCGCCACAAGGTGGGCACCCTTCAGGATGCTGTCATAATAATTTTCAGGGCGGCGATGCTCCTTGCCCTCCGGCGGCCCCTCCTTCACCAGCTTCTCGGCGTCCATTCGCCCAGTGCACTTTCGCTCGGGCAAAAGCCCTACACGCACCCTCAATGCAGACAAACCGCTTTATGACTTCAAGCCGTGGGCATGCATTCACAAGCCGCCTCACCAGGCCGAAGTAGCGGCCAGGCAGGGGCTCGCCAGGCCACATCCGGACTATGAGGCCCTTCATGGCCTGTTCGGCCGCCTTGTGGAGCTCGACCAATTGCTTCAAATGGTTGCTCAAGGGCATCGGATGTTCGGTCCCAGTATACTGAGACCAGAACAACTTCTCCGTCGAGCTCCCTTCCTCGGCCCGGTTAAATTCCGTGGCATCAGACACACTGCGGGGAAGATCTGCAAACGCTCCTGGAGAGCTCCGAACTCGGGTAAGTAAAAGGAAAATTTCCTTCACATGCTTGCTTTGCATAATGAATTCCTTACCCGCCGCTATCTTCTGGACCTCTTGAAGCTCCTGGAGGGCCTTGTGGGATTTAGCCTTGGCATTTTTTGAGTTCTCAAGGGCCTTCGCAAGCTCAGACCCTTGCGTCTTAGAGTCACGCTCCAAGGACTCGTATTTTTTGACGAAATCCTGGAGCTCTTACCGCACCTCGCCGACTCGAGCTTCATGCTTCTCGCGCTCGGTGCACTACTTGGCCGCTTTGTCTTCGGCCTCGGACAGCGCCTCCTTCAGGGCCGCCACTTTGGTCGTGGACCCTAGCAAAATTCATGATGATCCTGTGACTTAACAACCACATTCCTTTTTATTCCTTATCAATATACGGACGGGTATTACTTACCTTTGTTCTCTTCGAGCTTCCTCTTGGTAAGGCTGAGCTCTTTTTCGGACCGCTCAAGGTCCCGCTTCAGTGCGGAGACCTTCGCAGTGCGAGCGACAGTGGCCAGTAGCGAAGCCTGCTTATTCACATAAGACACATTCTGATTAGACTCATGTGATTATTATTTGATCCTCTGTTTGGCCTTTCTTTGCGAACGCCAAACAAAGCATCAGGGGCTACTGTCTATGTTATAGCATTTTCTTATAAATTAATTACTTACCTCAAAGCCTGTTAAGAGGCTGGCACAGGCTTCAGTCAGTCCGCTTTTAGCGAACTGAACCTTCTCTACCACCGCACTCATGACAGTGCGGTGCTCTTTGTCAATGGAAGCACCACGAAGCGCTTCCAACAAGTTGTCTGGTGCCTCTGGATGGACAGAGGCCATCGGCACAAACGGCTCGCCCCCCTTTGTGAGGGGTTGCCCGACAAAGTCCGGAACCACGGGAGGTTCCGGCGCAGTATTCGGCCAGGGGCCGGACTTGCTGCCCCCGTCCTGAGGGCCCACGAGAGCCTTGCCTCCCATGCGCCCGGCGTTTGGGAGGTCGCCTTGGGGCGCCCCTAGAACTACCTTCCCTTGGCTTGGTGCCCTTCAGGACAACACCTCGGCATCGTCCATAGGGCGGGGGGAGGAGGCAGCCGGGAGCGAATCACTGTTCAACTCTGACAGGCCCAGAGACCCATCCGAAGAGGATACGTCGAGACGATCCTTGAGTGGGCTGCATGATCATGTTCGACATGATAAGAAACAATAAAACAAAATATTCCGGAACTATTATGGTATCTGGATACTTATAACTTGGCCAGGGGCTTGTCCCTGGGCAACCACTCCTCGTCGTTGAACGTGACCGTGGTGGAACGGTCGGGAAGGAGGGCTCTTCCCTTCTTGGACCCTTCGGCCTCCCCGGGTGGGGCGGCCTTCCTTTTCTTATCCCCCCAGCTGGATGGGGAGAATTTTCCTCTTCCTCCTCCCCGTCTTCGTGGGAGGAGGGCGTCTCGGTGTTATCGGATGACGATTCCGATACAACCTTGCGCCGGAGACCTTTCCTGGTCCCTGCGGCCTTCTTTTTGGCCTTCTTCTCCGGCACCTCATAGGGCACCAGAACCAGCATCTCCATCAGGAGAGTACTTGCTGGATATTCGGGCAGCGGGGCCAGACAGTCGATCCGCTCCGCTGTCGCGACCCATTCCTGTCAAAAAATGTGGAGGCTCAGATCCCTCACATAATTATACTAGGGAAAGAAACACCTTATGAGATATAAGGAGCTTACCGGATTAGCAGGGCGCTTTGCGCTGAGTCCGCGGTCCTCGGTAAGGGGAGGAGGTACCTCGGCAGACCTGAACAACACCCTCCATATGTCCTGGTGCATCGTGTCGAAGAGCTCTTGCAGCGTCTGACACGGGAGGATCCGGTGGAAGAGCATGACCTGGACCATGTTGCCAAGCTTGATTTTCTTGCTTATCATGTTTTTAACACAGTTCTGGAGTCCGGTCAGCTCCACCGATGAATCCCAAGATAAGCGCTTCTCTTTCCAGGAGGTGAGCCGCATGGGGATGTGTAACTGCATCTAGTGCCCCTTAGTGATTTTGGTGTATTGAAGACTTATAGGTTAAGGGACTAATGCGTTTGTGAGTGTAAAGAGGACAATGAAGAAAAACGACGGAAACTGTGAAGACAATGCAAAGTTGAAGAATATGAACAATTGAGGAATTTCAACTTTTGTTGGTGGCGTGACCCACCGTATAAGCATGATGATTTCAGACACCGCGTACAATTATCGTAGGGTTCTAAGAATCAAATTCTTCGTTAATTTCTTCACACTAAGAGTGTTATTCTTCATTGATTGAAGAAAAACGTTTCTTCATGTGTTGCACATCTAAGTCATCAATTTTGCATAAGTGTTAGGATGAGTGTCCTTTTCAAAGAACATTCGAAGATTCTAGGATATTTAGCTCACAACGCAACTTGCTAAATCTCTTCTCATCCAAGGGCTTTGTGAATATATCGGCTAGCTGTTCTTCAGTCTTCACATGCTCAATAGAAATGTCGCCCTTCAACACATGATCACAAAGAAAATGATGACGAATCTGAATGTGCTTTGTCTTCGAGTGCTGAACTGGGTTGTGAGCAATCTTGATGGCACTCTCATTGTCACAGAAGAGAGGCACATTCTTCATGTTGACGCCGTAGTCCTTGAGAGTTTGCTTCATCCATAGCAATTAAGCACAGCAAGAACCAGCGGCAATATACTTAGCTTCAGCAGTAGATAGTGATACGCAATTCTGTTTCTTCGAGGACCAACAGACCAACGATCGTCCGAGGAAATGACATGTACCAGATGTTGACTTGCGGTCCACACGATCACCAGCATAGTCAGAGTCAGAATATCCAATGAGATCAAAAGCCGAGCCCTTGGGGTACCATAATCCTAGTGTTGGTGTGTGAGCTAGATATCAAAGAATATGCTTCACAGCCTTATGGTGTGATTCCTTCGGTGTAGCTTGAAATCGGGCACACATGCAAGCACTAAGCATTATATCTGGCCTAGATGCACATAAGTACAATAAAGAGCCAATCATGGAGCGGTATACCTTTTGACCGAAGTCGATACCATTTTCATCAGTGCATAGATGGCCATTTGTGGGCATAGGAATTTTGACGCCTTTGCAATCTTGCATGCCGAATTTCCTCAGTACATCCTTGAGGTATTTCTCCTGAGATATGAATATGTCATTGCGTTGTTGACGAATTTGAAGACCTAAGAAGAATTTCAACTCTCCCATCATAGACATTTGATATTCTTCACTCAGCATATAGGCAAATTCATCACTATAACGTTGGTCAGTACAGCCAAAGATAATATCATCAACATATATTTGGCACACAAACAATTCACCATCATAATATTTAGTGAAAAGAGTAGGGTCGAGTGAACCAGGTTTGAAGCCTTTATTCGTGAAGAATTCCTTCAAGGTATCATACCATGCCCGTGGGGCCTGCTTGAGGCCATAGAGGGCCTTGTTGAGTCTGAAGACTTTGTCAGGATTCTTTGGATCTTCAAAACCTGGGGGTTGAGCAACATATACTTCTTCCTCAAGCTTACAATTGAGGAATGCACTTTTCACATCCATTTGATATAAAGTGATATCATGATGGTTAGCATAAGCAAGTAATATGCGAATAGCCCAAGTCTAGCAACAGGTGCAAAAGTTTCATCGAAATCAATTCCTTCAACCTATGTGTAACCTTGAGCTACGAGCCGTGCCTTATTCCTCACCACAAGGCCATTTTTATCTTGCTTGTTGCGGTAGATCCACTTTGTGCCCATGATATTGTGCTTGCAAGGATCTGGACGTTTGACCAGTTCCCAGACATTGTTGAGCTCGAACTGATGTAGTTCTTCTTGCATGGCCTGAATCCACTCAGGCTCCAGAAATGCTTCATGTACCTTAGTGGGCTCTGTGATAGAGACAAAAGCATAGTGCCCACAAAAGTTAGATAAATGTGAAGCTTTTGAGCGTGTGAGAGGACCTGTCGCTTTGATGTCATTGATGATCTTTTCAACTTGCACTTCTTTTGCAATGCGAGGCTGAGCTGGTTGTCGTTGAAGAATTTGATCAGCATTCTCTTCAGCACCATTTTCTTCAGTATTTTCTTCAGGTGCATTAGCTCGACGTTCTTCATGTTTAGGAATGAATTCTTCAGCAGATTCTTCAGTAGGAATGACATCCTCAGTAGCCTTGAACTTGATAGTTTCCTCATGTGCTGGTTCATCTATCACAGTAGGTAGGTGCTCTCTTTGCGAGCCATTAGTTTCATCGAACTGCACATCTACAATTTCAACAACCTTGTGAAGAACGTTGTTGAAGACTCTGTAGGTGTGTGAGTCCTTTCCGTAACCAAGCATAAAACCTTCATGTGCTTTCGGTGCAAATTTTGAGTTGTGATGAGGATCTCTAATCCAACATTTAGCACCGAAGACTTTGAAATAACTTACATTGGGTTTCTTATCAGTGAGGAGTTCGTAGGCAGTCTTCTTGAAGAATTTGTGAAGATATACTCTGTTGATGATGTGGCACGCAGTGTCAATTGCCTCAATCCAGAACCGACGAGGTGTTTTGTATTCATCAAGCATTGTGCGAGCCATCTCAGCAAGGGACTCAACCCAATCTTTTCACAAATTCTTCATGTGCGTTCTATTTGAAACTCGTTCAAAATCTTCACTGTGTCCTTGTCAGCTGAAGAAATTGCGAATGGAACTTTAAAACCTATCTTATCTTAATTTTCGGCTTTGCCGCTCAAACCATTCCGCATCCCACGATACACTTATCCGTTCACCCACGATGGCACACGATCTCCACCTCTCAGTACATGGGTGACACATGTCAAGCGAATGAGAAGGGTCAGGGGCACGTTCATGCAATTTCTTCAGGCGAACAGTTTTTCACCGTGGCTATAAAAAACCCTCTTCCCTTTCTTCACTTCCTTTACTCCGCTCGACCTCTCTCCAGCTCGAGCTTCTCAAACCCTAGCACCGCCGCTACTTCATCGTCGCCGGTGTGGAAGAGCTTCACTGCCTCGACCTCGTCACCGCCGTACTCGCGCCGGCCGCAGAAATCTTCACTCCGCCGCCGCCGTAGCCGTCTTCCTCCGCCGAGTTAGGGCGTGGAAGATCTACACAGACAAACTTCACCTCTCCACCTCACTGTTCGTCGTGTTCTTCATCCAGGGTAATTAAAAGTTACTTTTACTACCCTCGTTGATTCGAATGATTATCTACATAATCTTCAAAGGTGTTTTTCTTCATATCTTCACACACTAAAACACCTCTCATATCATTTGTTCTTGATTCGTTTCTCTAAGCTATGTTTTTCTTCAAGATTCCTCAAATGTGTGGATTTTTTATCTACACATCTCCGGAACCTAAGACAAAGAACCCTTAGTTCATCTGGTCAAATTCCTCAAACTTGTTCTTTATAAAACCTTCTGAGAACACATATGACCTCTCCAAATTCCTCACAACTATACTCTATTCACAGGTACTCATGTCAGCTGCTGAATCACTAGGTTCTCATCAACTTAACTCATTTGCAGCGTTCCTCGAAGAAAAGTTGCATTCTTCTTCAGAGAATTCGATTGTTCAAATTCCTCAACTGAAGAAAATGGCTGATGGTAAAAGGCCACAGAAAGGAGGAAAGAAGCCTGAGGTTATGACTGCCTTTGAGATCCCTGATGACATATACAAAGATTACTGCACTCCTGATGAGGCCACGTTTGGAAAAGAGGACAAAAATCAGCGCAAGGTGCGCATACAGAGGATAGAAAGGAGATGGGCAAGAGAATGGAGGGAGTACAGGTATGTAACTCCAAAGTACATGAAGAAATTCGCACTCAATCCTCCATGCCCAAGAGCTCCATTGGCACCTGGCCAAATAGCAGATCCCACCAGCCTCAAGCGTGGTGAGGACTATCCTGATGAATGGGCCAAGCGCCAAGCCAAGTTGGCTAAGTAAGCCAGAGAAGCAGTGAGGAAATTCAATGAAGACTCTGCTGCTGCTGCTGCCTCTACTGTCAAGCCGAGGAAGGCTATGTCAAAGAAGCCTGCGCGCAAGCCAAGTGCTTCACCAACAGTGCCCTCAAGGCCAAGTACCTCAGCAATGCCCTCACGGCCAGAATCCTCAAAGCCCTCACGGCAAATTCCTCATACTGCTCCTGCTCCTCCAAAGTCCTTAGCTGTTCCGACAAAGTCCTCAGCACCTGTGCATCTTGCCTCGTGCCAAAGGACTTCATGCATCTCCATTGCCTCAGGTGTCTCAACTAGTTCCTCAGCTGCACCAAATTCCTCAACGGGACCCTCTCTACTGAAGACAAAGACCACTGCTGGACGAGGTCCTTCCCCAAGTCCTCAGAAGAAGCAAATCGCTTTTCAAGTGCCCTCTGAAGAAGACGAAGCTAATGATGATGAACTTGCAGAAATCATCAGAGATAGGCAAGTCAGGGCCGCTAGAGCCAAGGGAACAAATGTGCCACTTCTTTTGGATCCCAAGTTGATCCTCGAATATATTGATGTTTGGCACAAGCACCCCAACACTCCCATGCCTGATTTCAAGCTGACTCTTGGCCAAAGTCACATGCTGACCCACTTCATCCAAGTAGAAAAGTGGAAATTTGAGAAGGCCAGGCAGATCAAGAAAGCGCAATACAAGAAAGAGCGCTATCTGAAGAAAAACGTTATCTCTATGACAACTGAAGAACTTGTCGCTGTTCAAACTGAGATCAAGAAACTCAGTGATGAATTTGACGCATACCGCGCTGACTGGCTTGGAGCCAAGGTGCGCTTTGTGAAACTTGCAGATAACTTCACCTCAAATGTTGCAGCCCCAACGCAACAGGAAGTTCCTCAGGCTGAAGCATCTTCTCAGCCGACTGAAGAACATGCCAGCACCGCTGATGAAAATCAGGCTTCTGAAGAAAACGTGAGTTCTAGGGCTGATGACTGCATTCCAGCCGCTGAAGAAATTGCCACGGCATCCACTAGTGGTGCGCTTGAAGAAACTGAAGAAATCAGGGCAACTGCATCAGTTGTGCCTGAAGAAAATCAACCAGACTCCTCTGCTGCTCCTGCGCCAACACCAACTCCAATCCTTCCATCTGCATCAGATGTGAAGAAGACCAAGGCTGCAAAGCGTGCAACAGTGAAGAAAAGGAGAACATCAGCTACCGCAGATTCTTCAGCTCCAAAGAAGATGAGGCCTTTGATAAGCTCATTTGAAAATCCCATTGCTGCTATTCCTCTCTCCACTATGCCATCAAAGGACCTTGGTCCTTTCGATGAAGAATATGAGATCCCTAGCGGATCTGATGAAGAAAATAATTCTGGTGCTTTGTCAGAGCAGATTGATGAAGAAATTGAAGTGGATATGATCCCCTCAACACCTGTTATCTCCTCTCCTATGCCTCAGTTCACAGCTGAAGAGGCTGGCATTGAAGAAATGGAAGATGAAGATGTGGACGTTGACTGCTCCACACCAATGATGAGTAATGACTTCTGGGAAAGTCAGCATCCAAACTCTCCAATGTTCACATCATTGCAGCAAATACCTCAGTCCCCCGCACAAACTGTTCAAATGGGCTCTGAAGAAACTCACCCCACTTCATCTATACATGAGGAAATTCCAGCCACTAGCGCTGAACAAACTGCTGCTGCTGAACATCTGAAGACGCAGACTGCCACTGAAGAGGAACCATAAATTCCTCAGCCCGAAGAACCTGAGATTGCGATTCCTGAGGTCATGCTGCAACTCACTGACACTCCTCTGCCCAAGCCAAAGGATCCATTCTCACGCAAGCAAAAGTTTAAGGATGATGACTTCTTCGGCGAGCATGTATTCTTCGAAGACTACAACCCTTATAACTCTGCTCGCATTAGGAAGAGGCGTTTCTGGACTGCTAGTCAAGCCAATTTCTATTCCTCAGGGCTGTTCAACAAAGAGAAAATCTTCTACCATGAGCACATTCCTCACGTAGATATGGAATCTCTACTGTGCTTCATACCATTCCTCAGTGTTCTTCACGACGCTGGACTGCTAAACTTTTGCTCTGACATCTACGATTGGAATGAAGAACTGATTCTTCAATTTTATGCAACGCTGCACATCACAGGAGATTCTTAAGATGTGAATTCATGGGTGCTGGACTGGATGTCTGAAAACACTCACTACACTACACCAGCCTCTGAATTGCTTCGTGCCTTACCACTCAGTCCTCCCGTTGAAGAAGCTCATTGAATCTACAGTGAACCTGAGCTTACAAATCACTACATGCAGGTGCTGATGAAACCTTTGAAACCAGGTCAGGCACCAAGAACCAAATTCCTCATGAAGGAATTGCTTTATGTGCCTAGAACTGTCTATCGTATTCTTACGAGGATAATGAGTCCTATCAAAGGCCACGACTCATCTGATGAGGAAATTGTTGGCATCATGAAGAATCTGGTATTCAACATCGTTCATGGCATTGCTGTCAATTATCACGATTTCTTCATGAGGACTCTGGCAAATGTTGCACTGTCTCCGTTTGAGCTGAAACCTTATGCACCTTGGATTACGAGATTCCTTAGGACAAGGTCTTCACTCAACTACAAAGCTGATTTTCATAATCACCTCAGCTACTTGCCCCCGATTGAAGTTCTCAAGCAGACCTATTCCTCAGTTGATGAAAAGGGCAAGGCACCGGCTATTATATATGAAGGCATTCGTCCATTGGATGGTCAGTTTCGCTAAGCTGCATCTTATTCCACTAATGATGACTCTGCCACACACGATTCTGCCAATGCACCCAAGTCTACTCCTCAAGCCACTGCTCCTCGTGTGATGACTGATCGTGAGCTTCTGCTTAGTCTTCACCAGAAGGTGGATCGAAATCATAAATGGGTTAAGCGTCAGTTTGGTTCATTTCTTCACAACATGACTGCTACACACAATGCAGTGAAGAAAAACCATTACTACCTCCATGAAGTTTTCGGTCGCACCTAGGCAATACTGTCACATCTGTATGGTGAAGACGATCTGAAGAAAATGGGTCTCAAGGAAGATTTTGACTGGTCTGCACCTCCACCGAAGAAATTCAAGTAGGTCAAGGTTCCTTCTCTGGTGGCCAGCTCATTTTTTTCATCGCGCGACACCAATGAAAATGAAGACTTGGACGACACTGCGGCAGGCCCTACTACGACAAACGACCCTAACAACGCTGGCGCTCCTTCATCAACTTGATATTCTTTAGGGGCGTTAGTCCTCATATTCGATCCTTTTGGTCATTTGATGACAAAGGGGGAGAATTTTGAGTTAGTATTCAAGCGGGTCTTTCTATATGGGTGTTTTTTTGTTAAGTTACAACTCTCGTTCTTCTGAGACTTTATTGGATCGAGTTGTAAACTTAAACCCGATGGTGCTATGATACTTTTTATATGTTTTTCTGCATGCTTATTCCTCATATTCGATCCTTTTGGTCATTTGATGACAAAGGGGGAGAATTTTGAGTTAGTCTTCAAGTGGGTCCTTCTATATGGGCGTTTTTTTGTTAAGTTACAACTCTCGTTCTTCTGAGACTTTATTGGATCGAGTTGTAAACTTAAACCCGATGGTGCTCTGATACTTTTGATATGTTTTTCTGCATGCTTATTCCTGATATATGCTAATGCACACATGCTGAATTACACCAGTCACCATATTTCATCATCAATTTCAAATTCTTCATTATGATATGTCAAATGCGTGTATGAATTACAAGATATAGGGGGAGATCTCCATGATTCTACTCTTCAAGTGTGCATTGCTTCAAAAGCAAATTCCTCACTATGCACATCTTTAGGGGGAGTTCTTCTATATCTTGCAATCAAATTCCTCAATATCAGTATTTACACTTCATATGTTTATCCCCGTTGAAAACTTAGCCTATATTGTCATCAGTCACCAAAAAGGGGGAGATTGTAAGTGCATCTAGTGCCCCTTAGTGATTTTGGTGTATTGAGGACTTATAGGTTAAGGGACTAATGCGTTTGTGAGTGTACATAGGTATATAAGTCTATGAGGAGTTTGATATTTACAGAGAAAGTCGACTCCTAAAAATGAAGTTCTTCGACTGAAGACTTCGAATCTCTGAAGACTTTCTGAAGACTTTGAAAGTGAAGAAATTGGTGTGACTGTGAAGACTTGGTATTCATTCGAGGAACATGAAGCGTGAAGACTTTTGTTTTCGTAGTTTTATTTTCTCTTTCTTGAGTCATAGGAAACACCGTACTGTTAAAGGGGGTCGAGGAAATACTAAGGAAAAATTTCCATGTGATGCTCAACTCAAAATCCTACACCTACCAATCCCTTCGAGTGAAGCCATTGGAAATCTCATACAGTTTAATCAATTTCTTCAGTGACAGAGACGAAGTTCTTCTGGTCTCTGAGGAATTTGTTCTGACTGAGGAGTTAGGAATTCACTAGTGCGGATTGCCTATACAGTGAGGAACATGATAGCCCTGAGGATTTTGCTACTCAAAATTCCGACCGTTGCTGTGCTATGTGCCAGCTGTCCCAAAATATCTATCCACCTAACGGTCATATCATTGAAGGGCATTTATCTCTTATCATGTCGGGCTGCTCCCTAGGCTATAAATAGCCGCCCCCTACAACCACTAGCTGGTTGGCTGCTTCGAGAGAAACTGACACTTGTCATTTGAGAGCAACCCATCCACCGAGGACTTTGAGCGAAAATCATCAAGTGAGGAAAAACCCAAACCCAAACACCTACAAACCCCAAGTGATTGAGCATCACTGAAGAGATTGATCATGCGTGGATCCGATGCTTGTTACCTTTGAAGACTGTTCTTCTTCCAGACGGTTAGGCGTCATGGTCTAGAGCATCCAAGAGGAATTGTGGATCGCCGAGTGACCAAGTTTGTGAAGGTTCAGAAGTCACCTGAAGACTTACCACGAGTGATTGGACGAGGTGTGTGTGACCTCAGTTCAAGGAGAATACGGTGAGGACTGGGTGTCCTGAGCTGCGTGCTCAGGACTGGTTGTCCGGGACTGTGTGTCCTCGAGTTCAAATACTCAGCCGCTCCAACCAGACGTACAACTGAGATAGCAGTTGGAACTGGTCTACCAAATCATTGTCTTCACCAATCTTACTGGTTCTATTTCCTCAACTCTTTCATTTCCTCATAACTGTGTTGTGTGCTTGTTCATATCTGTGTTTGAAGACTTTGACTTAAGACTTTCTCAATGTCCTCAGTTCAATTTCTTCAGTCTGTTTGTCTTCATCCTGTGTTATCATGTGCTTACGCTACCTGTACTCTGTGCCTGTCTTCATTTCATCATGATGACCATGCTTGTATTCGGTTATGTTTACTTTTAAGTACTTATTCCGCTGCTAGTAGTTATTTGCTAAGGAATTTCCTCACCGGCGAATTCCTCAGTGAAGATTTTCATAAAAATCGCCTATTCACCCCTCCTCTAGTCGATATAACGCACTTTCAGGATGCCCAGTCGGAATTCGGGGGGCGCCACCTAGTTGATGTCGCACGGCTCGGTGATGTAGAACCACCCCGATTGCCACCCCTTTACGGTCTCCATGTAGGAGCCTTCGAGCCAGTGACGTTGGGCATTTTGCCCACCATGGCGCCTCCGCACTCCGCTTGCTGGCCGACCACCACCTTCGGTTTAACATTGAAGGTCTTCAGCCACATGCCGAAGTGGGGCTTGATGCGGAGGAAGGCCTCGCACATGACGATAAACGCCGAGATGTTGAGGATGAAATTGGGGGCCAGATCATGGAAGTCCAGCCTATAGTAGAACATGAGCCCGCGAACGAATGAGTGGAGGGGAAATCCCAGCCCGCGGACGAAATGGGTAAGGAATACAACCCTTTCGCGGGGCTCGGGGGTAGGAACAATCTACCCCGCACCTGGGAGCTGGTGCGCAATATCTGCGGCCAGGTATTCGGCTTCCGGAGCTTCGTGATGTTCTCCTCCGTGACGGAGGAGGCCATCCACTTGCCTCTCGCTCCGGACATGTTTGGAGTGTTTTTGCGGGGAAAGATGCGAGCTTGGACGCTGGAGCTCGAGTGCGCGAGAATGGATGGGCAGGGAGGAAGAAGGTGTGGGTAAAAAAGAGGAGTCCTCCCTTTATAAAGGCGGTAGAAACTACGTGCCTCCCCACTTGCCTGGTAAAACTCGCTTATTCCCCAAGTGTCGTGATTGATGGCGCGGTTGGGTTACCCACACCCGTATTGATGAGAATCCCGTGATAAGGGCACACAATCTCTGCTTCAACATGACGTGCCAAGAAAACCGCCTCGCAATATGTGCAGTAGCTAGTTGAGAAAAACGGTTCGAATAATAACCGGGGCCGTGGCGTGATGTCACATTATGAAAAGTTGTCAGCAGATTAGATTTGTGGAAATATTATACTCTCTACGGTGGCATGTGGAATTTTTTTTGCAGAGCCGGACACTACCCTTGTGTTCAAAATCTTCTATGGAGTATTTGGAGGAGGAACCCGCCTTGCAATGCCGAAGACAATCTGCGCACCGGACTTATCGTCATTGAAGCCTGGTTCAGGGGCTACTGAGGGAGTCCTGGATTAGGGGGTCCTCGGACAGCCGGACTATATACTTTGGCCGGACTGTTGGACTATAAAGATACAAGATTGAAGACTTCGTCCCGTGTCCGGATGGGACTCTCCTTTGCGTGGAAGGCAAGCTTGGCGATTCGGATATGTAGATCTCCTCGCTTGTAACCGACTTTGTGTAACCCTAGCCCCTCTGGTGTCTATATAAACCGGAGGGTTTTAGTCCATAGGACAACAACAATCATACCATAGGCTAGCTTCTAGGGTTTAGCCTCTCTGATCTCGTGGTAGATCAACTCTTGTAATACTCATATCATCAAGATCAATCAAGTAGGAAGTAGGGTATTACGTCCATCGAGAGGGCCCGAACCTGGGTAAACATTGTGACCCCGTCTCCTGTTACCATCCGCCTTGGACGCACAGTTCGGGACCCCCTACCCGAGATCCGCCGATTTTGACACCGACAGTCTATGAAGAACAACTCGCGCATTATCGGAGAGGCACCAATGGAAGTGGTGAACCCCTCCGTGATGGTGTCTAGATTGGATCTTGTGGTTCTGGACTCTGCGACCGCTGAAATTGATTTTCGTCGACTCCCCTAGGGTTTATGGAATATTGGGGTATTTATAGAGTAAAGAGGCGGTCCGGGGGGCACCTGAGGTGGGCACAACCCACCGGGGAGCGCCTGGGCCTCGTGGCGTGCCCTGGTGGGTTGTGCTCCCCTCGGAGCACCTCCCAGGCGCTGCCTTGGCCATTGGGTGTCTTCTAGTCCATAAAAAATCTCCGTGAAGTTTCGTCGCATTTGAACTCCGTTTGGTATTGATTTCCTGCGATGTAAAAAACATGTAGAAAACAACAACTAGCACTTGGCACTCTGTCAATAGGTTAGTACCTAAGAATTATATAAAACAACTATACAATGATTATAAAACATCCAAGATTTATAATATAACAACATGGAACAATAAAAAATTATAGATACGTTGGAGACGTATCAATCTACTACTATTACTGCACACATCGACCTCTATCCAGCATGCATCTATGTATTAAGTTCATGGAGAAACAAATTAATGCAATAAGAATGATAACATGATGTAGATAAGATCTATTTATGTAGAAATAGACCTCATATTGTTATCCTTAATAGCAACGATACATACGTGTCGGTTCCCCTTCTGTCACTGGGATCAAGCACCCTAAGAACGAACCCATCACAAAGCACCTCTTCCCATGGCAAGAAAAATCGATCTAGTTGGCCTAACTAAACCAAAGATTCGAAGAAGAAATACGAGGCTATAAGTAATCATGCATATAAGAGAATAAAGAAACTCAAATAACTTTCATGGATAAAAATATAGATCTGATCATAAACTCAAAGTTCATCGGATCCCAACAAACACACCGCAAAAAGAGTTACATCAAATAGATCTCCAAGAGACCATTGTATTGAGAATCAAAGAGAGAGAGGAATCCATCTAGCTACTAACTACAGAACCGTAGGTCTACAATGAACTACTCATGCATCATCGGAGAGGCACCAATGAGGATGATGAACCCCTCCGTGCTGGTGTCTAGATTTGATCTGGTGGTTCTGGAACTTGCGACTCCTGGAATTGATTTTCGTCGACTCCCCTAGGGTTTCTGGAATATTGGGGTATTTATAGAGCAAAGAGGCGGTGCGGGAGGCCACCGAGGTGGGCATAACCCACCTGGGCACGACTGGGCCCACAGGCACACCCTACTGGGTTGTGCTCCCCTCGGAGCCCCCTCTGGTTCTTATTTGGCCCAACAAGTGTATTCTGGTCCAAAAAAATTCTCCAAAAAGTTTGGTGTGTTTGGACTCCATTTGTTATCGATTTCCCGCGATGTAAAAAGCAAGCAGAAAATAGCAACTGGCACTATGTCAATAGGTTAGTCCAAAAATGATATAAAATGATTATAAAACATCCAAGAATGATAATATAACAACATGGAACAATCAAAAATTATAGATACATTGGAGACGTATCATAGACCGGTTCCACCGACTGACATGCAACTTGTTTTGCACAAAGGTGGCTGGCGGGTGTCTATTTCTCCTACTTTAGTTGAATCAAATTTGACTACGACCAGTCCTTGAAAAAGGTTAAAAGAACAAACTTGATAATCACTGTTGTGGTTTTGCATAGGTAAGAACGGTTCTTGCTAGTTTCCCGTAGCATCCACGTAAAACTTGCAACAACAAAGTTGTGGACGTCTTTGCAGGGTATGTTGTGATGTGATATGGTTAAGACATGATGTGATATACGTTGTTGTATGAGATGATCATGTTTTGTAACATCGACAACTGGCAGGAGCCTTAGGGTTGTATTTTAATTATTGTATGAAATGCAAGCGCCATGTAATTGCTTTACTTTATCGCTATGCGTTAGCAATAGTTGTAGAAGCAATAGCTGGCGAGACGTCCCCGACGCAATGATGGAGATCAAGGTGTCGAGCCGGTGACGAGATCATGACGATGTTTTGGAGATGGTGTTCAAAAGCACAAGATGATGATGGCCATATCATGTCACATATTTTGATTGCATGTGATGTTTATCCTTTATGCCTTTTATTTTGCTTAGACCGATGGTAGCATTATAAGATGGTCCCTTTACTTAATTTCAAGATAAAACTATTCTCCCTAAGTATGCACCATTGCCAAAGTTCGTCGTTTCGAAGCACCATGTGATGATCGGGTGTGATAGCCTCTACGTTCACATACAACAGGTGTAAGCCAGTTTTGCACACGCAGAATACTTGGGATAAACTTGACGAGCCTAGCATGTACAGACATGGTCTCGGAACACTAGAGACCGAAAGGTCGAACATGAGTCATATAGTAGATATGATCAACATAAAGATGTTCACCAATGAAGACTACTCCATCTCACGTGATGATCGGACATGGTTTAGTTGATTTGGATCATGTATCACTTAGACAACTGGAGGGATGTCGATTTAAGTGGGAGTTAATTAGTAATTTGATTAATTGAACTAAGATTTATCATGAACATAGTCAAAATGTCTTTGCAAATTATGTTGTAGTTCAATAGCCCGCGATGTAGTTTCCACTTTTTTTTGATACGTTCCTAGAGAAAACTAAGTTGAAAGATGATGGTAGCAATAATGCAGACCAGTTCCGTGATCTGAGGATTATCCTCATTGCTGCACTGAAGAATTATGTCCTTGATGCACCGCTAGGTGACAGACCTGCTGCAGGAGTTGATGCAGACGTTATGAACATTTAACAGGCTCGATCTGATGACTACTTGATAGTTTAGTGCGCCATGCTTTATGACTTAGAATCAGGGCCCTAAAGACGTTTTGAACGCCATGGAACATATGAGATGTTCCAAGAGCTGAAATTGGTATTTCAGGCTCATACCCATGTTGAGAGGTATGAGACCTCTGAGAAGTACTTTACCTTCAAGATGGAGGAGAATAGCTCAGCCAGTGAGCATGTGCTCAGAATGTCTAGGTAGTACAATCGCTTGAATCAATTGGGAGTTAATCTTCCAGATAACATAGTGATTGACAGAGTTCACTAGTCACTATCACCAAGCTACTAGAGCTTTGTGATGAATATAATATGCAAGGGATTATGAAAATGATTCCCAAGCTCTTCACGATGCTGAAATCGGCGGAGGTAGAAATCAAGAAAGAACATCAAGTGTTGATGGTTAACAAGACCATCAGTTTTAAGAAAAAGGGCAAGGAAAAGAAAGGGAACTTCAAGAGGAACAACAAGCAAGTTACTGCTCCTGTTAAGATGCCCCAAAATGGACCCAATCCTGAAACTGAGTGCTTGTACTACAAAGAAAATGATCAGCTTGAAGCGGAACTGCCCCAAATACTTGGCAGAAAAGAAGGATGGCAAAGTAAACAAAGGTATATTTGATAGAATGTTATTGATGTGTACCTTACTGGTACTTGTAGTAGCCCCTGGGTATTTGATACTAGTTCAGTTGCTAAGATTAGTAACTTGAAACAGGAGTTGCAGAATAAACAGATACTAGTTAAGGGTGAGGTAACAATGTGTGTTGGAAGTGTTTCCAAGATTGATATGATCACCATCGCACACTCGTTCTACCTTTGGGATTAGTGTTGAGCCTAAATAAATGTTATTTGGTGTTTGCGTTGAGCATGAACATGATTAGATCGTGTTTATTGCAATATGATTATTCATTTAAGTCAAAGAATATTTGTTGTTCTGTTTACATGAATAAAACCTTCTATGGTCATACACCCATTGTAAATCTCGATCGTAGTGATACACATATTCATAATATTAATGCCAGAAGATACAAAGTTTATAATTATAGTGCAACATACTTGTGGCACTGTCGTTTAGGTCATATTGGTGTAAAACGCATGAAGAAACTCCATGCGGAGGGACTTTTGGAACCACTTGATTATGAATCATTTGATACTTGCAAACCATGCCTCGTAGGCAAGATGACTAAAACTCCGTTCTCCGGAACAATGGAGCGAGCTAATGACTTATTGGAAATAATACATACCGATGTATGCGGTCCCATGAGTGTTGAAGCACGCAATGGGTATCATTATTTTCTCACCTCACAAATGATTTGAGTAGGTATGGGTATATCTACTTGATGAAACCCAAGTCTGAAACTTTTGAAAAGTTCAAAGAACTTCAGAGTGAAGTGGAGAATCATCGTACCAAGAAAATAAACTTTCTACAATCTGATCGTGGAGGTGAATATTTGAGTTACAAGTTTGACCTTCATTTAAAACAATCACTACAAAAAAAGACACATCCGTGACATTTTGGGCCGAACGAATTTTTTTGTCATACATATGACACTTCTATGACGATAATTGTGACAAAACTCGGTATCATCATAGATGTGGTGGGCTCCTACTTCTATGACATGACATTCTTTGGGCCGTCCATGACGGAAAAAACCGTGGTAGAAGCAAGGGCGAGGAAAATTTTGGGGAATTCCCGGTTACGGTGGGAGGTCGGAGGCCGAGCGATGCGCGTTTCTCTCGTACATGTACGCGCGTGTGTGCGAGGCGTTGGCTCTAACTGAACCCGAGCGAGGCGTTGGGCTCTAACTGAACCCGAGTGATTGCACTGCAGGCTACGCGTTACTGAACTCGAGCGATCGATCGATGGCTGTTAACTGAACCCGATCGAGCGATTCCTTCGCTACTGCTGCTAACTGAAGCCGATCGATGCTGCCTCTGGGATGAAT
>NC_041380.1:390423223-390461613 GCF_002162155.2 Triticum dicoccoides
GTTGCCTTTGGCTGAACAGGACCCCGTGGTGTGGTGGAGGGCTGGGTGAACAGTAGATGGTGGAGGGGTGCCCGTGGAGGGGTGGTTGAACAGGACCCCATGGTGTGGAGGGCTGGATGAATAGTAGACGATGGAGGGGTGCCCGTGGAGGGGTGGTTGAACAGTAGCCGATGGAGTAGCGCATGGTGGAGGCTAGATGAAAAGGAGCCCGTGGAGGCTGGAGGAGGTTGATGGTAGCCCGTGGAGGCTGGAGGAGGTCGACGGTGGAGATGAACAGTATCCCGTGGGGTCCCGTTTTGCGGTACGCCACACCCCTCCCGATGAACAGGACCCCCGTTTCGACCGTAGCGCTCCAACACAAGTCCGTTTTGTCCATTTTGCGGTACGCCACACCCCTCTCGATCAACAGGACCCCCGTTTCAACCGTAGGAGGTCCGTTTCGTCCATTTTGCAGTACGCCACACCCCTCCCGATCAACAGGACCCCCGTTTCGACCGTAGGAGGTCCGTTTCCTCCGTTTTGCGGTACGCCAAACCCCTCCCGATCAACAGGACCCCGTTCCGAACGTAGGAGGTTCGTTTCCTCCGTTGTGCGGTACGCCAGGCCTCGTTTCCATCGCCTGTTCCGTCCAAGCCCTCCCGATGAACACAACCACGCATTCCATTCCGACCCAGCCGGTTGGCTCCCACGCGTTCCGTTGCCTCCTGATGAACACAATGCATTCCGTTGCCTCCCCATGAACACGACGACGACGCTGTTTCTCCGTTCCGACCCAGCAATGTACACGAGCCCTGGCCGTACGTAGGCGCGAGTAGGCGTTCGAGACCCCACCCGTATGTACACATACGTGGCCGTATTTTCTTTCTTGCACCCTGGCTGTTGTACGTACGTGTACATGCTACGTGTGTGCCTCTACTACTACACGTGCGCGCCACTACATCCACCAGTATATATGTACATACACGTTCGTGACCAGAATGACAACGCTACGTACGCTTCGACCAGGTGGGTCCCGACTGTCAGGCACTTCACTACTAGGGAAAAGGCTAGCAGCAGCGAGAGTTTTAGGTGTATCAGTAGCGCGGGGACCGGCGCTACTAATAAGGCGCTACAGCTAACACGTAGCAGTAGCGCGTGCTCACCAGCGCTACTGCTACACAAGTGTAGCAGCAGCACGCTTAATGGAAGCTCGCTACTGCTAATAGCTATAGCACGCTTCTCCTGTGCGCACTACTGCTACTACCGCGCTGCTGCTAACTTTTCTCCACTCGCTACTGCTAATTTTAGTAGTTTTTTGTTTTTTTCGGCATATTTGTTTTGTATTTGAACAGGCTTTATAGAAGAATCTTTAGCACATCCAAATTTCATCATGATACACAAAAAAATGCCCGCGAACCACAAATCTAATCATATCATATACATAAAAATAGTCTCATCATAATCATCATCCAACACAAAGTGGTATCTTGTCATCATATCGAAAATAGCGATACATGCAAGTCTCGAATACTTGCAACTACAACGTCATCCATCTAAACAAAGGTATACGTGAGAAGAGCTATCACTATGAGTGAGAGCAGAACTATGCAGTACATGAGGTGGCGGTTACGAGTCCTCTCTCGTGCTAGCGTGAACCTCAAGTAACTAGCTTCTCCTTCTTGTCTGCTTTTGAAGCCTTTATGGCTGGCGCCCGAGAACCCATTCACTTGCGCCCGACACTCATGCCACTCGTTGTACACCCCCGGAACCTTCCCTTTGTACACGACATAACACTTCCATCTCGCCATCAAGAAACTAGGTACCTGTTAGAGATGCATGTTCATGAAGAGGATGTACAATCATATATATGCAACAAAATATACTAGAGCAACACCGAAAAAGAAAGGGTTAGCAACTAGATGCAACATACAGTATGCAAATTAATTAACTAGAGGTACGCAGGTCATCGTACACAAACTAACAAAGTAGCGTTGCGCAAGTTCGGCAGGGACCGTGGACATCACAAAGTTTCATCGCTACAAAAAGTATACAAGTTCAACCGACACATATCATCATCATTGGCATCATAAATCACTAGAAGTTCCATCCTTCCATACCATCGAGGATGGACCCTAGCTTCTTGAACGGCATGAGGTCTAGACGTTGCATGCCTATGCAAGTTCGGACATCAGCTCGCGATATAGTGCCATGGTGGAACATCCCCTTCTCATCGATGACTTCTTTCATGATGATCGTCGCAATGTCGCTTTGGATGCGAAAGAAGTCATCTCTAAGTTTATAATCCGCTTCTCCATGAGATTCTAGTCACTTGTGGATATGATCATCATTTCTGCTTCTCATGCGAAGCTTTGGGTGATCTGTGTTGAACTGAATCATGAGATGGACGATGTAGAATCCATACTTCTTGCTTGGTTTTGGGACATGGATGCAGGAGAAGGTAGTTTTATGCGCGAAACCCATCTTCTTGTTCCTTTGTTTCCTAATCTTCATGTGGCCACCTCTAATGCTGAAGCCTTGGAGAGTATCATCTAGAATATTCATTATGTGGGTGTAGTCTTTTTTCTCATAGTCTCTGGAAGGGTCAAAATACACGGCGTGGGAGACTTGCAGGTAAAGAACGATAAGGACGGCGCACCCGTTGCTGCGGGGAAAAGACACCTCAAATTATTCCCCATATGAGAGAGAAGGAATGATTGAAATGTACGAAAGGGTTGTCCGGAACTAACTTACTTTGGATGATAAGGCACGAGGACAATTTCCCGGTCCTTATTCTGTACCATGAAGTTTTGGAGGTACTCCCTAGCAGTTTCACGCTCAAAGTCGTTGAGACTCAAGAAAGACTCGTGCATGTAGTACGGATCCGCCACACAGATTTGCGAGACTTCTTCACTCTTCATGACAGAGCTCATATGTAGCGCAAAAGGCGGACGATTGTAAAATCGAGCCGCCTTGTCAGAAACATCTCAAAGATATGGTGAAATCGCAGGAAGAAAACCTCCGCGGGCCATGTCTTGATGTAGCACTTCCCGTCAGGCACACGAGCTGCGTATGTCGGATATCCTGGATCCTTTGAGGCTAGTAGGCTTTTCTCAGTCGACAGCACATGGTCGTGCAGTCTCCTGAGATCCCCTGATAGTGCCTCCAGCGGTTTCGGCGATAGCATCGGCTCGCCCGTGAGATGGAGCATGGCTGGACCTTTCACGGGTACACACTCTTCAGAATGCATCGTCGGGCTACTTTGTGCTCTGGCTTGTTTGGAGGCAGTTATCTTCCCCGATATCTTTCTCTCCTTTTTCTTGGGCACACCTTCCAGACCCTTCCTTAACCCCTGCCCCAGGGTTCCCGGGCTAAGCACTATACGACCCCCGGCTAGTTGAGCCTGTGTTGAGGCGACATCTTCAGGCGTGTCCTGTGAGGAATTCATGAAGAGAGACTTTTTGCAATCCTTCCAACGACCTTCCTGCCCGGGCATATCATCCATATCCTCATTAGCATGCTGATAGCCCGATTCGTCATATGGTTGACTCATCATATCTATGTCACGGTCATATGCGTTTTTATTGAGGAAACCCATAGGGTCGACCTCCGTCTCATCATCCATTTTCTGTTCTACAGGACCAATTACATCAGCCAGTACTATTGCACCCCCTTCATCACGTCGTCCGCCGCTCTCACTGGGCAATACAGGAGCTGGTAATTGCGTAGGTGGGGTGGTGGTCTTCGCACATGCTTGTTGATGTGTGGTTATTGGTGTGCTCTCGGCCGGCTCTAGACGAATAAGATTCTTCGGCCATAGCAGCACCCAACCGTTGCAGCTTCCAATCCGCGACGGGGTCTCGTCGTCCTCTCCCACATGCTGTACTGGAGGAGGCAACGCCTCGTGCCCCGATTTCACACCGGACAAGCTAACCCTGAAGTGCCCAGCGGGGATTGGCTGGTTGTGGAACGCGGGTTTCAAGGGGTTCAATATCATCCCCTTTCCCACGTCGACCTTCTGGCCTTTTATCAAGTAGAGTATGGTGCACGGGGTTTCTTCACCCTGCAAACACATATGTCTGTGCCATAAAACATCCGAAAGGCAACGAAAATGGAATATTCTATATATATATATGTTGGTGCGACATGTAATTACCATGACGGCGTCAAGCTCAGCCAAAGACGAAGGCCCACCTAGCGCGCCAGAGACTGAGGACGCGCTGCTATGAGCGGGAGCGACCGTGAGAGGAGGCCCAGTTGCGTGAGCAAGTGATGGTGCGTTGTTGTTGTTCATGGAGTTGCTCCCGACGAAACTGGGCATCGGGAAATCATGTACCGTCTTGTCTGGATTTTCCTTCGTCCAGTTGATGATAGCTGGAACCAAGTTAGTAGCGAAATCATTTCTACAGGCAGTTACAGCTGCATTGACTGCCTGCTGTAGCAACTCATTTTTCTCCTCGGCTATTTTTTCCGCGTCCTCAGCTGCTTTTTTCTCGACCGCAAGCTTCACCTTCGCGTCGATGTCCGCCTAACTAAACTTCTTTTTCTGCTTCTTGGCCTTCGGGCCCTTGTTGTAAAACACCTTCCATGTGGCGCCATCTCCAGCGCCGTGCACACGACCATATTGCGGCCGCTGGCCCAAAGGGAGTCCCTTAAGTTCGTTCAAGGCCTGGTTGAGAGGGGTGTCCCACTTGGGCCTCGTCGGAGAAGTAGGGCTTTCGGCTGCAAGCTGGTGATGCTTCTCCAGTAGTCTAATCAACTTCCTCATGATCTGGTCCGTCTAAAAAACCTTTTTCTCCTTGTCCCACTTGTAGCGGGCCCTGATGAAGTCACGCTCCAAGGGGTTGGTGAACTTCGCGAAGGGGTCTGGGAGACCCGCGGCTTCATGTTCCACGTCCTCCTTATCCCATACGGGCCTTTTACCGAGGTAGCCACGGCTTCCGAGGCGATGCTTCCCCGTGTTCCTTTGCTGAAGGCTCTTGAATTTCGTAGCCTTAGCCTTGGCTGCCTCGGTAGCGCAAGTTTCCTTGAAATTTTCGAACTCCTCTTCCGTAAGTGTCGCATTTTTCCTCCAGAATCTTGGACAGGGGTTCCTCAGCCTCAATAGCTCGTTTCACCCTCCCTTTCCAGGAGGCCAAATCATTGCTAAACATGCCCATGGCGTGATTGTTAATTTTTTCATCTTCGGATCATCCCACGGTTGTTCTATGTTATCATCCCGGTCGGGGAACTTGAATCTCTTGTACAACTTCGTTAGGAGCAACTGCGTCAAATGTTCTTTACTCCTTAAGTCATCGTCGTTGATGCTCGCGCATTCCCGTAGGATGCATCCTAATTGGTTCCCATAGCACTTGCGAGGTTCTTCTGGCTCTAATGGCTCAAACTTGCCAGGTGCCATCTTTGTGATCACAAGTCGTCCAATCCCTAGTTTGTTAGGTTTTCGTATCCTCTGCTTCTTATGCTTCCTCTTTTCGGTAGCGGCATCGGCGCCGGTACCTTCCCCGCTGGTCTCGGTGCCACCGTCGGTGTCGATGTCGGCGTCAGTACCATCATCGAGGCCGACCTGCAAACCTTGCTTAGCAGTCAAATAGTCGAGGTACTCTTGTTCACCCTCATAATCTATCTCGTCTGCATCTTGGTCAGAAGGCCCAGTTTCTTCGTTGTTCGACATGTTTCCTATGATTAAGTGTCCTCGTTTATTTCTAAAAGTATGAATAAATGAGAAATGACATAAAAAAGAAATCTATGTGCCAGCACTCGATATGCCAACTATGTAGCACAAATCATGCCTTTATTCACGGCAAATTTCGGCATGACCTTTGCTAAAAAATGGACATATCGAGCGCCTGAAATTCACCAGAACGGAAATGAATCAACATTCCGGTGTAACATAGGCCACTCAGATCATTTACCAAAATTGAACCAAAACATCACATGTCCAAATGACATGTTCAAATTCCAAACATGACATGTCCAAAACATGACATATCCACATATCACATGTCCAGTTCAAATTTGCATATAAATTTAGCCTACCTAAATTTGCTTTAACAAGGGATGTTGATTTGGACAATTGCTTAAATGCTGCCTTTTCTTTTAACTACAATTGCTTAACCCTAAATTTCTGTCCTATTTTAAAACCTAGCTAAATTCATAACTAAATAGATAACCTAATTAACCTACTGCCCTAACTAAAACCTAAGTAAATTAACCGAAGAACCCTAGCTAGCAGAGAGAGGGGGAGGGGTTTACAGAGGGTGCAGGGGCGAGGAGGCAGGACTGACGACGGCCGAGGTTAGGAGGGGAGGAAGCAGAGGAGGGAGGCGAGGGCCGACGGGTCGGGGGCGAGCGCGTCGGGGTCGGGGGCGAGCGCGCCGGGGTCGGGGGCGAGCGCCGGGGCATGGCGGTGCGACGGGGGAAGAGAGAGTGGGGATTTGGGGGGAAAAGAGGCGGGATGAAGCAGGGAGAGTGAGAATTTTGGGTTAAGTGGACGTAGCAGTAGCGCGTTTAGACAAAAAGTGCTGCTACTACCTTCACTAGCTGTAGAGGTTTAGATAAAACGCGCTGCTACTACCTTCACTAGCTTTAGAGGTTTTATAAGGAAATCGCTACTGCTAGCTTGACTGTAGCTGTTTTATAAGGAAATCACTACTGCCAGTTTTCCTTTTTCTTTTCCTTTATTTTCTCCCACTTTTATTTCCCGAGAGCAGTGAACGAAGGGAAGGCGATATATATTGCATCATTTGACGGTTAAATATGTATACAAAATAGGAACATATATATTACATCATTGGACCCATGCATAATAATGGCTAAGTGTGTATACAAAATAGGAACATATATATATATATATTACATCATTTGACCAATAACATACGGTTCCTTAGCGCTGACGTTTTCGTTTTTCAGCCAGCTTCTTTCCCTTCTTGTTCGTCGAAGAATAATTGAGCCCCTCATTGTGACTTTGCCTTTTCCATGGAGTACGATTTTTCTTAGGTAATGTAGTATTGATTCTTCTTTTGACGTATACTTCATCATCATCGTCATCTTCCCTCGTTGGGTTGCCGTACTGATCATAGTCTTCCTCGTTGGCGCCTCCATCCATTCCAATGATGTTCCTTTTGCCTCTCCTCACGACAACACGACTGGGATTGCATGGGTCGGTTATGAAGAAGCATTCTGTCATGTGCTTAGCGTGTACCCATGGCTCGTTTTTGGCGATAGCGTTCACGGTAGCGCTCTTGGCGTCGGGTATAGTCATAGTAGTGAAAATCCGGTTTTCTCTTTCGACATTCTTAGCCCATCTGACACAGAACATCGTCGTGTGGTGCAGTCCAGAGTAGTCAAGCTCCCAGATCTCCTCGACCCTTCCACAAAATCATTCAGTTGCGCCGTTGTCACTGCCGGTCATGCATTCCATCGTCACCCCTGAGTTCTGATCATCACTGTCCATATCTTTGGCCTCCGTGTAGAATGTGTATCCGTTGATATCATATGCCTGATAGGTTACGAGGTTGGGCGAGGGGCCATGTGCTAAGGCGTATATGAGCAATCTGTCCTTAGAGCCCTCCTCCGGAGGATTAGCAATAATATGCTCTTTGAACCAATGCAGGGAAGTGGAGTTGTGCTCTCTAGTAACTTCGGCGTCCGTCCTGCATACCCCCCGGTCACGATACTTCTTTGCGATAATTTCTTTCTGCAGTGCCACGAAAGGATCTACCTCGTCTAGGTGTTGTAGCACTACCAAGTTTGCTCTGTCAAAGTCGTTGCGTCGATCTGAGTATGCCACGTGCAGTTCCCTGCGACCGTTGCAGTGACCTTCTCCTTCGAGCCTCCCATTGTGCTTGTTAACGGGCAAACCTACACTAACACCAGGCGGCTGGTCTGCGCCATATAGAAAATTCTCACAGAAAGAGATGCACTCTTGTGTCACATAGCCCTGGACGATGCTTCCATCCGGACGGGACATGTTACAAACGAATCCTTTGATGATCCCATTCATCCTCTCAAATGACATCATGTTGTGCAGGAATGACGGCCCCAGGTCTATTATGTCATCCACAATATGGACACATAGATGCACCATCATGTCAAAGAACGCGGACGGGAAGTACATCTCAAGCTCATTCAGTATCACAATGATCTCTTCCTGTAGCCTTTGGAGCTGCTTCACACTAATCGATTTTCGATAGATGACGTCGAAAAAGTTGTAGAGACCAATAAGTGTGTCACGGACGTGCTTGTCCATTATCCCTCTAAGGGCAACATGTAGTATCTGCATCATCATCACATGACAGTCACGAGACTTCATCCCGCTGAACCTTTTCTTGTCCGTGTCTAGATATCTGTTTATCTTGCCACAGTAACTGGAACTAACTTTGACTCCGGTAAGGCACTTAAATAATTGATCGATCTTAGCCTGACTTAAGGTGAAGCAAGAATGGGGGCAATAATCCTCTTTGTTTATTTTCTTGCCCTTCTTCTCCCGTGCCTCTGTCTCCGTCTCTGTCTCGTCTGACATTTTACAGGGTGGCATGTGCAGATCTTCCCTGATTTTCAAATCTTGCAAGTCTTTTCTTGCCTTCAGCCCATCCTTGGTCTTATCCGGCATGTTCATCAGTGTTGCGAGCAAGCTCTCAAAGACATTCTTACAGATATGCATTTGATCAAGGCAATGAGGTGTATCGAGTTTGTGCAAGTACTCCAAGTCCCAGAACACTGACCTCGTCTTCCATACCTTCAGCAGCGGTGCTGGCGCCTTTCTCATCGTCTTTCCCGGCGCGGGGCACTCCTTCCAGTTTATCAACAGCTCATCGATTTCGGCACCGCTCCGCTTACGTGGAGGTCCTCGATGCTTAGCATGACCATTGAATAGATCTCCACGGTTTCTCCACGGGTCGTCCTATTCGAGCCATCTTCGATGCCCCATGTACACGATTTTCCCAGACCCGCCATCTTTCCTTGATGTTAGCTGCTGAGACGTCGTATCATCCATGCACCGCGTGCATCCGCAATATCCATGGCACACCTGGCCTGCCACATATTCGTAACCGAGATAGTCCTGCACTATCGTGATCAGCGCGACTCTCGTGTTAAAATACTCGTCTTTGCTAGCGTCCCATGTCTTGGCCGGTGTTTTCCATAACGTGTCTAACTCCTCTTGAAGTAGCCCCAGATACAAATTAATATTATTTCCTGGTTGTTTCGGCCCTTGAATAAGCATGCTCATGTGAATGTACTTTGATTTCATGCACAACCAGGGGGAGGTTGTACATCCATACAAACACACGGGCCATGTGCTATGGTTGGTGTTCAGGTTGCCAAACGGATTCATGCCATCGGTACACGCGCCGAGCACGATGTTCCTTGCATCACATTCAAAATACTAATAGAAGCTGTTCAACACTCTCCACTGGCTTCCATCCTTGACGTGTCTCAGCTTTGGATCATCTCCATCGCCGGGCTTCTTCCTCTCCGCGTGCCAGCGCATTAGCTTTGCTTCCTTGGGATCTACAAAATACCTCTGGAGACGGGGAGTGATCGGTAAGTACCATACCACTTTCTAGGGACATTTCTTCCCGGCCTTCTTGTATCGAGAAGCATTGCACACCGGACAACTTGTTTTTTTTGCGTGCTCCTTCCGATAAATTATGCAATCGTTGATGCATGCATGGTATCTAACGTGTGGCAGATCAAGAGGGCACACGATCTTCTTGGCCTCATCAACACTACTAGGACATAGATTACCCGTGGGAAGAACATCCTTTAGGTACTTGAGATGCTCATCGAGGCTAGTGTCGGTCCATTTGTTTTTAGCCTTCGTCTTCAGGAGTTGGAGCGTGAAACTCAAGCGGGTCACCTCAGGATTGCAACCATCATACAATGGAGTGTTCGAGTCTACCACCAGTTGCTCCAGCTTAGCCTCCTCTCTAGAAGCAGCTCTCTCAGTACTCGTCTCCTTGCGAAGCAATGCTTGAACATCAGGGTCCCACACGGTTGAACTTAGTACCGAAGAACTCTGCTGCGTGGAGTCCATGTCGTTCTCTCCGCCGCCATGTCCGGCCCCTTCTCCGTCGCCATGTCCGACCCCTTCTCCGCCGCCATGTCCGGCCTCTACCCCGCCGCCATTATTGATCATCTCTTCGTCTTGCCCCGTGTCATCATTGCCTGCCCCGTCGGCATCCTCAACATCGTCATCCTCATCTTCAATTATCCATCGAGTATAGCCATTCATGAAACTAGTCATGAGCAGGTGCGCTTCGACACGACCATCGTCATGGGGGTCGAGCTAAACTAGTCCTTTGCATTCTCGACACGGACATAAAACCTCTGTCCGGTTATTGTCTTTCATGTCCTGCACCGCCAACCGCAACCACCTATCCACCATCGTTCCACTGACCATCGTCAACTCTGCACGGTAATAATAAAAAAATTGATTATAAAAATGCGTGGATGCATCAAAGTCATACAAAAATTTGGCATGACCGTCCTTAAAAATAGGACATATATAGATCTAGAGTTTGCCCGGAATTCGCCAAAACGGAAATAAATCGACATTTCGGCAAAACATAGGCAACTCAAAAGCACAATTTGGCATCAACTCATGCCACACACACACAATTTCCATAAACATATCACACACACATAAACATATTTCCATTTTGCAAAAGCATGAAATTTTAATCACCTATATCTCGAGATCGAGCACACGGTGGAGATGATGTAGGGAGATCAAAAGTGCACAAAGCTCTTCTTGAAAAAGATAGATCTAGTTAGGGGGCAAATAGGTCACTTAACTAAATGCTACATCTACCTAGCTACCTAATTTGGGAGGAGACAACTTCAACTAGTGGAGGGGGAAGGAAAAATAGAAAGGAGATGCATTAATGGAGGTGGTGTAGTTAGGTAGGAGTAATGAAGAGAGAGAAAGGTAGGTAGAAGATGGAGAGTAATGGGGGAGAAGTATTGAGGAAGAAGAAGAGTGAGAGTGGGAGAGGTAGGGGAAAGGGACAGGAGGGGGAGGGGAGGGGGAGGATGGGCGGGGAAATGGTGGTGGGTGCGGATTAGCAGTAGCGTGGGACGTAAAATGCGCAGCTGCTAAGAAAGTAGCAGCAGCGCGCTTTCGATACAAGCACTACTGCTAACCGGGACCAAAATTGTGCCCGATTTGAAAATTAGCAGCGGCAACCTCAGAAAAACAGCGCTACTGCTACAGCTATAGCACTAGCGCAGCTCGCGGCGCCGCGCTTCTGCTAAATGGAGTTGGGTGGGCAGTGTCGGTCGATATTTGTAGCAGCGCGGGTTACGCCAAGCGCGCTACTGCTAAGCACTTGTCAGTAGCGGGTTTTCCACACCCGCGCTACTGCTAATTAGCAGCAGCGCTCCTTTTTGAGCCGCGCTGCTGATAAGATTCTGTGTATAGGGTTTTCCCTAGTAGTCACTTCCTTGTGTGCGAAGATGTAGCTGGTGGGTCCCAGCAGTCAGGGGGGCGAATCGTTTTTTTTTGCCCGGACGCACTTCCTTGCGTGCGAAGATGTAGCTGGTGAGTCCTAGCAGTCAGGGGGCGAATCGTTTTTTGTTGCCCGGACGCACTTCCTTGCGTGCGAAGATGTAGCTAGTGGGTCCCAGCAGTCAGGGGGAAACATTTGTTTTGCGAAATACGGTGGCCCGTCCGGTGGGTCCCTGCTGTCAGGAGGAGGAATCATTATTTTGCGCGTAATAAATTGGCACTTCCTTGCTGCGGCCGTGGACCCAACTGTCAGCCTCTCCATGTACAGTCCACGTTCGATGGAAGTCGTTTCTTGACCACGTTGACCACGCTGCGCCAAGAGCACCACGGCGGTGGACGACGGCGAAGACTAGGAAGGGGATGACTCGGAGTCGGGGAAGACGTAACAGTGGATGCCCACGCGAAGAGGAGTACGAGGGCTCACTGGTTCGGCTGCGGTGTGAGGCTGCTGTCGTCGCAGAATAACAGGGGGTGTGGGTGAGTAGAGGGATGGCCTGGCCAGCGGTGGGAGTAGTAGGGGGCGATGAGGCCTCCGCGGCATCACAGCCAGCCACGGGAGGCAGGAGCACGCGGCACGACCGACGCTGGTTTGGGCGGCTGGAGCAAGAAGACCAGAGGTTGAAGAAGCACTACGGCCGTTGGATGAACATCGTACGATAACAGGAGCTAGAATCGTTCATATTGACTAAGTTGACAAAGCCCTCCGTCCCCGTCAACTTGGTAGGCCCACAAGTCAGCCTCCCACTATGGTGGGTTCCAGCTGGCAGGGGAAATATTCATTTTTTGTGCGTAATAAGGAGGCACTTCCTTGCGTGCGAAGATAGCTGGTGGGTCCGACATGTCAGCGGGGGGCACGTTATTTTCGTGAAATACAGAGACCCTTCCGGTGGGTTCCAGATGTCAGGTGGAGGAATCATTATTTTGCGTGTAATAAGGAGGCATTTCCTTGTGTGGGGCCGTGGACCCAGCTGCCAGCCTCTCCACGCACAGTCTACTTCTGATGGTGTCGTTCGTTGACCACGTTGATCACGCCGCGCCGAGCGCATCCAAGATGGTGGACGACGGCGAGGCCCCGGATAGCAACGAGCCGGAGATGGGAAGACGCGGGAGTAGAGTCACATACGGAGAGGTGTACGAGGGTTAACTGGTTCTAGTGCGGTGTGGTTCGTCAGTTGGTGGAGAAGAACAGGAGGTGTGGAGGGGTGGAGGGATGACCTAGCCAACGGTGGAGTAGCACTTCATAGCGAAGCGTGCTAAGCAGAGCTGCTAGCAGCAGGAGGCGCGAGGTGGTCCCGGCGGCGCTGGAGGAAGAGGACGAGAGATTGAAGATGGATGCTGGTCGTTGGATGTAAATCCAACGGCTAACATGTCAGAATCATTTGCTGACTAGATTGACAACGACTTGCGTTGGCTTTGACCTATTGACCCACATTTCAGCCTCCAAAAATCTGGCACGTATTCAACCCATTTTTTCAAAATTTACAGTCTTTTTTTACGCGATAGAATTTATAGTTAATTTGATTTTTTTTAAATTATAGCCATTAGCTGGGCTGGGTGAACAAATAATGTAGCGTCCATGTAGCCCATTTATTTTATTTTCTAAAAAATTACAGGTCATTTGCACTTTCTCGAAATACATGATTTTGCTAGGCTGATTCTAATTATAATGTTGGATTGGGCCACCAATGTTATCAAAAAATAAAAAGGGACTGAGCATTTTGTTATAAATATATTTAAATAATAAGTGATATTATTACATTCGTCCTTAAATCTTACCAAGCTTTTGTACACAATCACTAGGATTTTCGTGCCAAAACAATCCAGGATTTTATTTGTTAAGAAATTATTTTATAAGTTAATAAGATGTGGGATATTGTTTTCTTACATATGTAAGTATCTGTTAAATATATGATGACAATAAAAATAATATATAATCTATACCTACTAATAAAGCAAGGTGCGTTTCACCAATTTTTTAATCCGTTCACCATATAAATTATGTTATCCCGTACTTAATTGAGGTGGTACTAAGGCTGGTCATAGTGGAGAGTAACTTAGACTAGTAACATACATATGTTACTAGTCTATGTTACTACCTTCATAGTGGGTAGTGTCATAGATGTGGTAACATAGTTGCCTTCATTTATTACTTTGTAGACTCATTATGCATTGGAAACCGCTATGTGATGGTAACATATTATGTTACTCTATTTGCCTCTCTCCTCATTAACTACTTGCCACATCACCAATTTTGCTTATGTGGCATCTATGTTACTACCTATGTTACTCCCACTATGACCAGCCTAAAGCATTCATGAGACATCTCGGGAAAGAGCTACATGTGCTACCCGCCTAGCCCACATCTTATGGGCCGAGCCTCACGTTTGTCTGCCTCATCTCAAAAGGAAAAATACCTGAGTTACGATGCATATTTACAATAACATAGTCCCACCTGAATTGTTTAGGTGGAATCCTATCAATTTATATAGGTAGGTAAAATTGGGAAGGACAGAAGACACACAGACTTCGACCTGACCTGACGCAACAAAAGAATGGAACCAAGAAAAGGGCTTGCCGTCAGCTCTCGGTGCGGCACGGCACGAGGCAATGGTGGGGAAGACGTGGCCGGACCAGACCACCCCGGTCCGGGCCGCGGCAACGCGTGCGAAGCAAACGAGATCTGCTCGTGGTCCTCTTCGTTGAGGACGACTGATCTTTGGCAGCGGAGGATCAGGGAGGCATGGGGCAGGCCATCGAGGTTGGGTGGACGCCAACCTTGAGCTCAAGGAAGGGAAAGGGAGCGAGGCAGCTCGGCCTCAAGGAAGGGAAAGGGAGCACCGGCGGCTGAGACTCTACTTCTCACGGCGAGGGCGCTCGCGCTTAGGTGCCATGCGCGACTTCAACGAGGTGGGAGACAGGGAGTGAGGCAGCGAGGCAGCTCGGCCTCAAGGAAGGGAAAGGGGGGAGCACGGACGGCTGAGACTCTACTTCTCACCGGCGAGGGTGCTCGCGCTCAGGCGCCATGCGCAACTGCGGCTCCGGGCGGTAGGAAACAGGGAGCGAGGCGGCGAGGCAGCGGCTCGCGGTGGCGGGGCTTCGCAGGCATGGCCGGTGCCATTCTTGGGTGGCAGCGACCGCGAGGAAGAGGGAGAGAAAAGATAAGGAGAAGGGAGACGTGGCAGAGGGAGCGATGGTGGACGAGGTGATATGACAGAAGGGCTCGATGTTTCCACCGAACGGAGTACATGACAAACGAAGCCTACAGAAAACCCAAGAGTTTTAAGTGTGCATGCAAGAAAAATAAATCTTTCACGTCTTATACATCAAACACACCCTTGGTTCCTAAATATAGAGATGGAGTGAATCTACACTATAAAACACACGTCTATATATATTCGTATTTAATCTTTATAAATGTATATATCTAGAAACAGAAGGAGTATGTACTAATTAATACTTCGTCTAAGTATGTCGTAAAGCTTGTAAATTAACGAAGTCACAACTAATGCCCCATTCGATTAGCATGCAGCTCATGATAAAAATGTAAGGGGTAATAGAATTATATACACTTTTTAACCAAATATGTTAGAAATTACTCCCTCCGTACGGATTTATTAGGCCCTCTCTTATTTTTGTTCACAGTTTAACCCTAAATTTAACTCATAATTCATATACTATATGTCATAAAAATTATACGATGGGAAACATATTTCAAATATAAATGAAATAATATAATTTCTATGACACATAATTTATATTCCGTTAATCTTATAGAGGGTCAAAATCTTAGCCAAAATATGATGGGGCCCAGTAATCCCGGACAGAGGTAGTAGCACAACACCGCATCGTTATTGCATGTAATTGCAAAGGAGTTATAGCAGAGATAAAGAATGGATCGGAAGGAAGGCACGGTGCTATTATCAAGGAAAATTGTGCTCGAGCGAGAGACTTTACTATGCGATTTTATTTTTGAAGGACGTGCTTTGATGCTCATAATTTAGCTAAGTTTTCTTCTTCTTTAGATGTGAGTCGGTACTTGTGTATGGATAATAGCACCGTACTCCAAACATTGACTAAAGTGTGGTTTACCCCTAAAAAAGTAGCACAACACAAAAACCGATTATGTGTATTCTCTCTCTTTTCTTTATTTTCACTTATGAACATAATTTGTAGATAAGGATCTCGTAGGGAATGAATAGGGAAGTGTGTGTACTATTTTTTCTCCCGTTGCAACACACGGGCCCATTTCCTAGTAACATATAAAATAATTTAAATATATATAATATAGTTAGAAGGGAAATATAAGTTGGACCTGGCGTTCCTATTCTTATATAGAAAAATAGAACAGACCTGTGTGTTTTCTTCAAAAAAATACATAAATTGGGCTGCCAAAAGTAAAACCTCGGGTGGGAGGTCCATAGGCCGGTCGATACATGACGGCCCTAAGAAAATACAAACAGACCTATGGACCTCCCATCCGAGGTCGTGGGCTGCGCATGTTAAAATGAAAGCCTAGACGGGGCAGCCCAAAACCACGTCCAACACTTTCCAAAACTTCGTCCCTCGTTTTCTCTGTGTTTCGCACACTCAACATTGTGTGGGCATTTTGACTGTGCATCATATGAAGATGTGCTATGCATGAATGTTGATCAGCATGATGCTAACTGGCTGGTAGTTCCATTTTCGACCATGAATAAAACTTCCAACATGATGTTAACCCTGTTTGAAAAGGCCGTGTTAATATAAATGCTCTGCCTCTGAAAGTTGCAGTTTCTTATCTGAAACTGAACTTGCAGTTTCTTATCTGAAACTGAAACTTGCAGTTTCTTCTCTGAGAATCACATTGTCTGCACTTTTATACTCCTATGAAACTACATTTTTAAGTGTTAAAAATAGATCTCCAGAATTCATAAAATACTTCATATGCTCAATACTGCAAATCTGAAATTCAAAAGACATTCATATCTGAAAGTACTCTCAAAATACACAACATAAAACACAATTCACAACCTGCAAATACTGACAACCCTAAGCTCCTCCAGACAATTCACAACCTACCTGACTATTGGGCTGGGGGGGGGGGTGCAGCCCCCTCCTATTCCTCGGCGGCAGACAGCCTCCCCGTGAGACGATGTGAATGGCGAGGGAGACGATGGCGGGGAAGCGTCGTCGGGCCAACTGCTTTTCTCCTCTTGCAGTTGGGTTCGGTCGACGAAGAGTCCACCGTCTCGCTTTGGTAGGACACCCTCACAAACGACACCCTATAGATGCTCGATTCTTCAATCTCTGGTGGATGCTCCATCTGGGATTGATACTCCCACCACCGCTCCCTCACGATCGGATTCGGTGAATCTGTTTGCTCCATGGCCCAGAGGAGCAGCTCTATGTACTCCGGTGCGACTCCCTCCGGGAGTATCGCCGCCTTTTCGCTCTATTGCAGATATTTGGCCATGGATGTCGCCGTCGCCGCTAGTTGGTCCTTGTTGTCAAACCAAGACTGTATCTCCAACATCCTAGCTAGCTTCACAGGGTCGCCATCTGCGATCATCATGTATCGGTTGTACTCCTCCAGCGATCTACTTCTCCACAACACCTTCACTCGCCGACGGTGGTTTTTGAATGGAAGAGGAGAGGAGCATCGCTGGTTTTGGATTAGAACGGGAGAGGAGCGGCGCTGGTTTTGGACTGGAACAGGAGAGGAGGGGCGGTTGGTTTGAAATGGAAGAGGAGAGGAGCCGCGCTGCATTTAGATTGGAACATGAGAGGAGCGGCGGTGGTTTAAGAGGAGAGGAGCGAAAGAGCGGCGCTGGTCTTGGAAGTATTTCTTTTGTTGTTTTGCGTATTTTGGGTCAAAGTTTGACCACGTACTGTATTTGACAACTAAAATGTGAATGCATGTCACAAAAAATTGTATTGTTTGTTTCGAATCTGAATCTACTTTCAAATTATATTATTTTTGCAACGTATAACATATATTTTATGTGCGAAAATCATGGTCAATTATGACCCAGAATAAAAGGGAGACTAGTTAATGTGGGGTCGCTTTCTTAATTGAAGGATAAATTGATTTTGATTTTGATCCAGTCACAGCGCGCCGGCCCTCTCGTCCAATCCTAAATCGCTACTGCACGCTCCTCTCCCTCTTCTCCATTGCAAAACCACCTCCTCTCCTCTCCATCATCTCCATTCCAAAACCACTATCTCGCCTCTCCCTCTTCTGATCTTCTCCATTGCAAAACCACCTCCTCTCCTCTCCATCATCTCCATTCCAAAACCACCGTCTCGCCTCTCCCTCTTCTGATCTTATCCATTCCAAAACCACCTCCTCTCCTCTCCATCATATCCATTCCAAAACCACCTCCTCTCCTCTCCATCATATCCATTCCAAAACCACCGTCTCGCCTCTCCCTCTTATGATCTGGAGAGGCCAAGACAGTGTGAAGAGAGAAACACTAGCAAGCAAGCGCGGAGGCTCCCGCCTATATAGTGGAGTAGTACTAGTTTTCTTTTGTCTACCGGAGCCGGCTTGACCTCGTTAATGATTGTCGAGAAGTCTTCATGCACGTGACCCGGAGGCGCACTTGTCAACATTTTGATCTGAAGCGCCGGATTATAACATATAACACGAAAAAATGCCACATGACAAGAAATCATAACCTCACTTCCCAAAGGAGACAACATGAATCCCGACAGACAAACTAGATGAGGAACAAAGCTCAAATTAAAGATAAACTCGTAGAAAAGGCGTCCATCGATAGATGTCCTAATTAACATAGCCGGCTTAACCTAGATGGCAGCCGAGTAGTCACTGTTCGTGCATGTGCCCCCAATGACTAGCCCAACTCAGTTGTCGCTGTTTAACCCTCGCAGTGATCCGAAGCACATGACACCTAATTTTGCGAGATGACAAGAAACCTTTTTTTATATTTCTCACCACAACTACAGCCATGTACAACATAGCCTGCACGATATGTAGATGATAGTCAATCCAGGCGTGTCTGCTGGAGTCTGGTCACATGCATGGACGAACTGATCTTCCGTGTCTTGCAAGGATCGTCCAGGCACCAACGTAGTACAACACTTCTCTAGTACTATCGCTCGTCTCCCTGTTCTATTAAGTCACCCGACTTGCGGGGCTGGGGAGTGTGCCTATGGTCGGTTCTCAATTGCCGTCCCACATGTGTGTGCAAACGCAATATGACGCGTGTTCCATTCGGAGAGCAGCGTGCCAGACCGACCGACCGTCCGGGGTGCGACGCGAGGGGCGTGTTGTATACTTCGTACATGTGTACCGTCGTTTTCTAGACGCTTTGCTCCATGGCGCGGGCGCAATCCATGGATACAAAATTAGTATACTGTATACTATTTAAAAGTTGTGGGCGGGGCTTTTCCTGCGCGGTAGGCGGCGGGGCAGTTCCGCCTAGTTGGTTCGACAAAGATGCGAGAAGACGAGGGAGTAGGCTGCTGCAAACGTAGGGCTGTGTGATTTGACAGTGAGTTACTGCTGGACAGGTGGGCCCCCGTGATTTGACTTGCCATTATCATTTTAATTGCGGCCCTACGACCGGCGTGAGTCTCTCGATTCCTGACCACCTCCATACAGGTGCCTCTCCCAATGCTCCACCATGTAGTAGAGGCTGGATCTTGCATGAGAGCCCACTTCTCCACTTTTTCCTTGCCTCTCTTTCCTCCACATATGCAAAAATGCCATGTAAAGCGCACTATTGTACTTACTTTTACTTGCTCCTACAGGTGCTTAAGCTTGCCACATATGCATAAAGTCTGATGTGGCAAGTTAATCAAGAAGAGAGAGACTAGTTTGGTGACCCAAGGAAGAAACGGTGCTAAGTGCGTGTACCTAGGTGAAAAAACAATTTTGAGTCTATAGCTAATTAAATGAAGAAAACTTAGGAACACCATTTCATTGGAAGAGGTCACTCCTTGGCAAATGCAATAAATACTAGTACTCCTTGTGTCCCATAATATAAGAACGTTTTTGGCACTACACTAGTGTCAAAAACATTCTTATATTATGGGACGGAGGGAGTACGAAGAAAGAGATAGAGAGGAGTAAAAAAATACACTTATTGCCAACCTTGTTGTAGTATGAGTGACTAAGTGATGACTATGTATGACATGCCAACATCAGATAGCCTAACGCACCGCTCCAAGGGCGCGACCGCGCGAGCGATGCGGCGGTCGTGGTAGGTGCGACCATGATACGGGCTGCTGGCAGCCCTTGGATCTGAGATCAAACGGTCGCATGCTAAGTTGCTGAAAATTTACAGAATAACCCTCCAGGATAGGATATTCACCCATAGGTCTAGAATCACGCCATGCAACCGTTCGATCTCAGATCCAAGGGCTCTCGGAAGCCCGTCTCATGGGAGAATGGAAAGCCACTACCCTGCCATTCGCACGCTGGCAGTTCGCTCCTACTCGTCCCCGCACGTCCTTCAATACTACGGCGGTTCACTCCTAGTCATCCCGTCCATTCACATTACGACAGTTCCATTAATCCTAACCCTCCTCCCAAATCCATGGCGTCCCAAATCTCCACGATCGGCGGTGAGTACAAGGTTAGAACCATCACCGACGATGAGTTCGACGTCATCTACACCCGTTCTTCCGCAACGGTGAAAGGATGCCTTTCTCGCTTCAGACGCATGTTCGAAGACTCAGATGATGAGTGGGTTGCTGGGCTAGATGTTGAGTACACCACAGTCCTAGGACGAGAGAAGGATCAAAAGGACGAAGAGATGAAGAAGCCCACCGTGATCCATGTTTGCGTGCATGACTTATGCTTGGTCTACCACATATGCCATGCCGACGTTGAGTGCCAGGATTTTAAGGACTTCCTCGAGAGCAACCTAGTCAAATTTGTTATAGTAGACTTTGGTAACGATAAAGAAGTCCTCATTGTAGGCAACCCCTTCGACCTCCAGAAGAATCGGCTGGTGTCCTCTTGTCAGCCTTCAATGCTGACCCTGGCAGGAGCCATGGTTCATCCTTCGTACGGTAAACTAGAGAAACCTCATTACACGTTTCATCGTCATGCATGGCAGTGGAATGTACTAGATATAGACCACATCCACTATGCTGCAATGGATGGCTACCTTTGCTTCAATATCTACAAGGGTTGGATGAAGAGCAACAGCCAAGTGTGCGGTTCAAGCAAAGAAGTATCGGCCAAGAGGAAGAGGGGCAAGGACGAAGTCGAGGACGTGGACGAGGACTCCGAGTAAGGTGGCAGTGTCGTTGCTCATGGTGGTTCTAATGCAGTGTTTACCGGAATAGTTGCAAAGTTTAATTTCAGGTGTGCTTAATTTAATTTGAGGGGTGTGTTGTGCTGAGCCCCCAGCAGAACTATGTTATGTTTCTTCTCGTTACTTTAACTCTTCAGTACGCACATACTAGTATTTCTTACATTTCATCTTTTAGTTGGTATAGTACTTCCACTCGTTTCTTCACATTATATACGTACAATATATATGGCCAACATCATATAGCCAGCAGTTAGTTGTCAAAGAATTTCAGGGTGCTTAGTTTTGTCAAAGAATTCCAGGATGCTTAGAGGGTTCTTGGATCCAAGGGACTTATTTTAGTCTTACTAAGAATAGTCTCTTTAAGAGGCTAAAGTTCCAAGCACCCCTGACTAAAGAGGGGCTAAAACTAGTCTGGAGACTAATTTTTTTAGTCAGGGGTACCCCTACTAAAATGTGGATTAGTCCTCTCTCTACTTATTTAACTCCTCTCCTTTAACACAGGCGAGTTCTGGATTGGAGGGTTTGGAGGATAATAAATGCTCATTAACTTGATTTTAGCCTTTTTAGTATTTGGATCCAAGCATGGGTGAGGCTAGCATGTTTTAGTCCCACTACTTTTAGTCATGGGACTAAAACGTATCCAAGCACCCTCTTAGTTTTATTTGAGGGGTGGGTTGTGCTGGACACCATTATTGTGACTAGCCTTTTTAATAGTACTATATGCATAATTTGGCGAAGAGCGCTCTCTATATGTACCACCTTTTTTTTAATTTCAAGTTTTGCTCCATGGCGCAATCCATCGATACTACTGCTGTACAAAAGTATACATTTTTTAAAAGGCTAGAGGGCGGGGTAGTCTAGCTTGGTCGGTTTCACGAGAGGCGAGAGCCTTTGTGATTTGACGGCTCATTACTGCTGGAAGGCGGGGCCTTGTGATTTGACTGCTCGTATAAATGCACCGACGACCTGATCGAGGAGGAGCAAAGAACCATGCTGTATACTCATGTTTTCCACTGGAGTAGTAGTGCGACGGAGGAGCACGAAACACGGCAGCCCAGTGCCATATGGCGATAAAAAATGATCTAATTTGCTAGTCATCTCATTGTTAGCATTGTTCTATTCATTCCCTCAAAAAATCATTGTTCTATTCATGCCTCGCAGAGAACGTGACACGTGCGGTGAAACACCCGAAGCAAAAGATTAAACACATGAGCAAAAGAAGAAGAAAGATTATCACCCCAAATAATCTAATTCGCCGCGGAGCCGTAACTGCTTCTTCATCTCCTCCACGACCTCCATCTCCTTGCGCGTCTCCTCCGCCATCTTCTTCATTCTGTCCATGACGCGGGATTTCTCGACGCGAGCCTTCATCATATGTTCCACGGCCGCATTATGTATCTTGACAGCAGCCGGGTTCAAGATGCGGAGCTTTGCCAACTCCTCCTTCTGTTCCATGACGAGAGCCTGCAACATCTTCATCAAGGAACTACTATTCTCATGTAGCTTCTTCCAGCCGGCGTTCTTCTCCTTCAACAGGTCGATCTTGTGGCAGAGCTTCGCCTTGTCCTCCTGAAGTCGCAGGATTTTGCCGGTCGCCTTCTTCTTTGAGGGAATGCTCTTCTTCAGCAGCATCACCAAGCCGGCGGTCAACTCCCCCTGCTGATTGACCTCAGCGGGCATGTCGTCGAGGCTCTCCTTCAGCAACTCCATCAAGCCTTGGATGAACTCCTTCTGCTTATTGAGGTGCTTAATGAGCTGATCCGGCATGTCGTCGAGGGATAACGACTCCAGCTCCGCCGGCTCGGCATGTTCGCCTCCGCGGCTAGGGCGCTCTTGGGAGCCATCGCCTGCCCGTGAGAGATCTTTCAAGGTCTCTGCGTGGCGGCGAGCCCTCTTTTTTTTCCGCAGCCTTGGTTGTTGCTCCCTTGTTACGAGTAGTTCTCGACCTAGAGCTCTGCTCACCGGCCATGGCAACGACGGACGAAGAAGAAGCACTTATGAGGAGGAAAGGTAGAGTAATTTTCGGTTAGGTAGTTCCCCTTTTTATAACCTAAGTACTAGCACTAGTACTAATACCTGCATAGTGGGAACACGTTCAGGTTTTGTACATACTAGTAGGTGTGAGCAGGCTTCCGAATGTAATGGGAACAAGGTAAAGATTAATTGATGGTTTTGGTTTTGAGGCCCGAAACGGCTCCCCATGAGTTTAGCGGAACATAAATTTCAAGTACTACACTGCTCAAATGCGTAAATATTATGTTACTGTCAAACATTGGCACAAAATACGAATGAGACCAATGGAAGTACTACTAGCAACCCACGATTTAACTACTCGCATGCGCGCAATGGAGTAATAATGTCTTTCTTCCGCCCTCACGTCCACTCAATTTGCACGCGCTATATTAATTGACCATCAATGAAGTGAATGACTTTACACGTGTCAAATTATCACATGGGCTGGATCTTGGTACAAAATTGCGTCCACCCATGTACCCGAGTGTGCGTGCGAGGGAATGAATGCATGCATGGCGTGCGTGCACATCTTTGCTTCGTGCATGTACCGCCAGTATGGCACAGGGAGGACGAGTACATTCTTCTGGAACTAGCAGCATGTCACTGTGATCAATCCACGCAAGGAGGTCGCGACAACGCCTCTGAAAGTGCGTTATATCGACTAGAGGGGGGGGTGAATAGGCGATTTTTATGAAAGTCTTCAAAACGTGAGAGTTATGAAGACAAACAGCGAAGATTATGCCTATTACTATGCAGCGGAAGTTAGATTACACTAGGCCAGCCATGGTCATGTATTCAATAGAGTGAAAGCACAATGACAAACAACTGCAGTGTAATAAGGATCAGGTAGGAAGAAGTTATGAAGCCAACCAGATCATACATTCACGTTGTGAAGACAAAAGATAAAGCAAGCATGCAATGGCTTCACAATGTGTAACAGTAAGAAAAGGAAGTGAAGATGAAACCAGTGACTCGTTGAAGACAATGATATGTTGGACCAGTTCCAGTTGCTGTGACAACTATACGTCTAGTTGGAGCGGCTAGGTATTTAAACCTTAGGACACACAGTCCCGGACACCCAGTCTTGAACACACAGTTCAGGACACCAAGTCCTCACCGTATTCTCCTTGAGCTAAGGTCACTTAGTCCTCGCCCAATCACTCTGGTAAGTCTTCAAGGTAGACTCCCAAACCTTCACAAACTTCGTTCACTGGAAATCCACAATGTCTCTTGGATGCTCTGAACGTGACGCCTAACCGTCTGGAGGATTCATAGTCCTCAAGTGTAATAAGTCTTCAGATCACACAGACAAGAAGACCTAAGTGATGCCCAATTTGCTCTGGCTCTGGGTGGTTAGGGCTTTTCTCCTCACTATGAATTTTCTCTCAAAGGCTTCGAGGTGGGTTGCTCTCAAACGACAAAAGCCGTGCACTGAAATCTGAGCAGCCAACCATTTATGGTTGTGGGGGTGGGCTATTTATAGCCACTTGGCAACCCGACCTGATTTGTCCGAAATGACCCTGGGTCACTAAGGAACTGACACGTGTCTCAACGGTCAGATTTCGAACTCTCATGGCAACTTTACTTGGGCTACAAGCAAAGCTGACTTGTCCGGCTCTGGACAAGATTCGCTCTCATTGTCTTCACTCGAAGACATAGGTTTTTGATTTAGGCATAACTTCAGTCATTCTGACTGGTTCTCCTGGACCCCACTTAACAGTGCGGTGGTTCCTATGACTCAACACAAACGAAAAAGAACTACGAAAGATCTAAGTCTTTGAGCTCCATAGGCTTCATAACGTGTCTTGTTTTGTCATAGTCTTCAATGTGAATATCTTCATATACCACCTTTGTCTTCAATGTCTTCATACATTTTAGGGGTCATCTCTGGTAGTAAAACCGAATCAATGAGGGACTTCTACCTGTGTTTTCCTGCAATTCTCACAAACACATTAGTCCCTCAACTAGGTTTGTCGTCAATACTCCAAAACCAACTAGGGGTGGCACTAGATGCACTTACAATCTCCCCATTTTTGGTGATTGATGACAAACTAGTCGAAGTTTTCAACGGGGAATAGTGTGTGAAGTTTGTAAAGGATAGGGAATTGTCTTCATAAGTTGCAAGGGCTCCCCCTGAAGATGTGCATATAAGTTAATTTGCTTTTGGAATGCAAATGCACATGGCAGGTTGTACTTGTGGAGATCCACTTCAGCTTATGATGACAATCCACTATGCATGTGAAAGTATATGAAGATAATGACATGCATACTGGAAAATGGACGTCTGCAGAATGAGATAAGTGAGGAATTTATCGTCGCACATGTGGAATTTATCTTCGCAAACAGAGTGGCAAACAAGTAGCAGACGACCATCGAGTTTTAGTGTTTACAACTCAAAGAACCAAATGAAGCAAAAACAAGAGTTGTAAACACGAAGCAAAATATAACAAAACATAAGGCACCCGCCCATATTGACCCGCTTGAAGACTATAAACATCATATGCTTCTCCCCTTTTTGTTAGTAATGACCAAAAAGGTTTGAAGACATAGAGTTTTCTACGCGTTCCCAGGCGCGGCAGGGTCGGTGGAGTTGTTTGGCGGTGTAGAAGAGCTTGGAGGTGCTGAAGCAGGTGGCGGTGATGTAGCATCGTCTTCTTCATCAATGATTCTGGCAGTGACTATGGCAGCAGATGAAGAAAACTCAGAGTCTTCAAGTGATGGTGTGTTGCACATCACAGCCTTTCTAGGAGGTGTGGTGTCAAACTTGAAGCGCTCTGTGAAGCCATCATCTTCAAGTTCAGCTTCAGTGCATATCATTGAGAGCCCTTTCCATGTACGACGACACGTTTCATGTGTAACGAAAGCATTCTTGGTGGCTAGGTTTCAAAGACGATTGACATCCACCAAGAGGCTCTTCATCTGACGCTTTAGCCAGTCGTGATGCCTATCTTGCTTTTGGTGAAGGGCCACAAGAAGCTCTCGGTCAGTGAGAACACGAGTGCGCTTCTTGGGTCTTGAAGCAGGTGCACTATCAGTGGCTTCAGTTGAAGCAGGGTGTGGCGCACGTGTAGTGCCAGCCAATGGATATACCCTGGATATGGCTTCAACACCTTCAACATTCTGTGTGAAGCTCTGGTGTTCTGCATTCTGAAGACTTATCGGTTGCTTGGCAGGCTCAGGATATATTGCTTCAGCAGAGGTATCCACATCTGGCAAGAAGATCCGATGGTTTCGGGCAGAGGGCTGATACGAGATCGCAGAGTGCAGTTTGATCAGCCTCATCACCCAAGGAGCATAGAACTTCAAACCAAATAATTCTGAGCCTGACGCTGCAAGTTGGCGTATGAAGAAATCCTGGGCGTTGAACCATTTGCCATGAAGGATACAGAATATCATAGTCTTCATTGCACCTTCGATCTTGGCATTTGGAGAGTGCCCTTTAATGGGCCAGAGAGTCCGTCGGATGATGTGATATATGGTCCTGGGCAGGAACTCAAAGTCTTCAACGAAGAACTCTGTTGGATAAGGAGCATCGTGGGGCAATGGCTTCATCATTGAGAGCATCTGACTCATATTTGGTTCAGGCCTCTGGAATATGCTCTCAATAGCTTCAGCATGTAGTTGGCAGCCTTCCTCGTAGAATTCGCCAGGAGTGGGCAGGCCGGTGAGCTCAATGATATCAAATGCATTGGCTTCATGATGGACATTGCCGGTCATCCACTCCAGGACCCAAGTCTTCGGATCTCTGTTGTATCCTTTTATATGGGGGGTGGCATAGAACTGAAGCAGAAGCTCTTCATTCCAGTGCTCTTCATCTGTGACAAACGGCAGCAAACCCACTTGCTTAAAGCAATCCAAGGCTTCCTCAAGACATGGCAGACCAGGAATGGCTTCAACCTCAAGGCGCTTGTGCGGGAAGATGCGACCTTGGTTGTATAGGATGCTTGAGTAGTAGCTGCGCTGAGGATAGCTCCAGAACCTCTCTGATTCAATCCTTTCCCTTGAATAGGGGTTCTTGGAGCTACTGAAAAATGTATTGTGTGCCTTGAAGCTATTCATGTCGAAGGAGCCAGGTGCTGATGCAGGACCTGGGAACCTTGGAAGCCTTGGGACTGGCTTCTGGACATGAGTCCTGCGCTCAATATGATAATCGAATTGAGGACCTGCAGCAGACTCAGGAACAGAAGTGTCTGGCTCAGTAGCTTCGCTGTCTGTTGAAGCATTTGGTGGGGCGGGCTCCACATTGGCTTCAGTATTTGTGGTGGCAGCCTCAACAATTTCTTCATCTTCTTGTGTAGTTGGAGGGACAGCCTCAGGCACGTTCTCCTGGAGAACTGCATCTTGATGGAGCGGGGGAGTGGGTTCTGGTGGTGCTTCTTCATTGTATTCGGCTGATGCAGCCGGAATTTCTTCAGTATGGACTTGAGGCCGCGGACCTTTACGAAGCCTACGGAACGCAGACGACGCTTGTGGGGTCGGAGTGGGCTGGGCCTCAAAGTCTTCTTCCTCCTGAGGGCGATCCGCCCATGACTCATCTTGTGCCATTGGCGTCAGAGGACGACCAATACTGATGAGTTCGCTTGTTTGAAGCTGAGGAAGGGCTGCATCATCTTGTACATTGTCTTGGTGACCAATGTCTTCAGCAGCTATGGGGTCGGCTGCTGAAATATCTTCAGCTTCAGGAGCCTTTGTGGGAGCAGGCTCATGAACTGTCAGTCGTCTTTCTGCATTGGGGTGAATGACAGAGAGGGGTTCAACCATCAAGGGCTCTGTGAGAGCAGCCCGAGCTTTCTTGATCTTGCGCTTCTTCTTGGTTGGGTCAGAAGGAGAGGCTGCAGAGTGTTTCCTCTTTCTAGCTTCAGCCTCTGCATTCCGTGTCTTCTTGAGCTCAAAAGCGGTTGACCGGCTCTTTGGCTTCGAGCCAGTCGTGGCGGTGGGGAAGACAATCGGAACAGCTTCTTGCCTTGGTGCCTCTGGTTCATTCATAGCAGGCTGCTTCTTCTTCTTCGCGGCCATCTTGGGATCGATGCCAGGACGCCCAAGTGCCTTGCGCTTCTCGGCCTCATTGTAGGCCTGCACACATCGTTCTGCCAGAGACTTCATCCGCTCACGTGAGCCCTGAGCTTCAGCATGCTTCTTCAGAAAATTTTCCTTGAGCTCATGCAGCATGGTTTTGAAGCTCTTCACTTCCTGCACGCTGAGCCTGGCCATGTACTTCTTGAACTGAGCCTTTTCATGATCAATTTTCTGCTTCAGCTCAACAATGCGCTGAGCAATGGCCAATTCTGAAGCAATTGCGCCTTGGAAGGCGACGCTGAGGCCAATGGGCAGCTGCAGATCTTCGAAGCTGATGTCTGGTGAGGCAAACCACTCATCGATGAAGTTGTGGATGATGGCGACATCAAAGAGAGGCAAATTGTTGAAGATTTCCGCTTCTTCTTTGCTTTTGATAAGCTGCTCTAGAGCGTCATCTCCCAGATCTTCATCGCTTGATAGATCAATGGCTTCGCTGCGCAGAATGGCAGCAGCAGTGAGCTCTTTGTCTGTTTGTTGCTGGGGCTCCTTTTCCTTCTGGGGCTTGGAGATGCGGGAGACGTCTTCAGACTGCACACTGACTTCAGGAGGTGCAGTTTTCAATGGCTTCGCCCTTGAGATCTTTGACGAAGGGGCCGGCTTTGAAGCTTTTGTCTTCTTTGACTGCTTTGGCTTCGGCACAGCAGGGGCTTCATCAGACTCAGAGTCAGCTGGAGAATCATTCACGGCAGTCCCTTGGACTAAGATGTGGGTGATCAGGCCCTTAAGATTGGCAAACGGACCGATGACATTGGGTTCCGTGTCGCGTGTGCCATCTGCCCTTGGTGCGGAGGGACCAGGGTTGAAGTCTAACCCAAATTTCTTCTTATTCAGCTTCGCGGATTGTTGGGCAAACTGAAAGTTGCGTTTGAAGAGATTGTCGTCACGACACCAGAGGAGTGACGATGGATGCGCATCATCAGGCTGTGGTCCTCGGACCATGCATGGGTAGAAGCCTTGAGCAATGGCTTCACCTCTGGTCTTGGGTATGAGATTCTTGTAAAGGATGTCCCCCCATGGCTTCTTGATGGCAGATTTCTCTGCATACTCCTGAGTGACGAAGCGGTATTTGAACCACTGTTCTGCCCAATAGCGTCGAATCCATTGGATTCGGGTCTTGCGCTGCCCATAGCTCTCTTCTGGATCTGTTTTGTACATTTCTGCCAAGTCTTCAGGCAGATCCTTGGAAGTTCCCTCACGTCTCTGTCTGCCCCCTTTCCTTGCTACTGCTTCTGAAGCCATAAACTTTAACTTGAAAGGCTTCAAGACTTTCAAAGGCTTTCTTTTTCTGGACCAACAGGAACTGGCTTCAGGAGAGTTTATGTGATGCTGTAGGAATTCTGCAAATGAATGCAGACTATGAGAACCGAAGGATTCTCCCACGGACATGTACCTGTGATAGCATTAAGGTGCGAGGGAAGGGGAAAAGGTCATATGCATTCTCAGAAGGTTTTGAAGATTAATCAGTTTAGAAGACATTGACCTCATCGTGCGAAGACATTCACTCATAGATAAGAAGTTGGTTCCAGATTTGTACGAACCCACAGATCAGTACAAGTGAGGAATCTAACTACTTTATGAAGCACAAGTGAATATACTAGGCATGTTATGAGATGCAGCGAGAGATCTAACTGGTGTGAAGAGAAACTTCTTATGGTAGAAAGTGACAGAACCATGAGATCAAAGGGGCTGTAAAAAGAAGTTTTATTTACCACATTGGAACTGCTAGACGGAAGGGAGTTGATGCCGAGCAGTTCAGTCCTCCGTGCCCTAACTTGGCGATGGAAAACACCTATGGCGACGGCGGAGAGGACGATGTCCGCGGTCGGCATGAGGACGGCGTTGGAGAGGTTGCGACAGCGAAGCGCTTCGTCTCCGGCGTCGTTGAGTGCTAGCGGTGGCGCTAGGGTTCGTGCGAGGGTGGAAGAAGGAGATAATGACCATGGTAAGTGTGAATTTATAGGCTCAGGGGCGGCACTGTGCTATTACACAGGTGCCCCCGGCGGTTCGCATCTAAGGAACACGCGGCCAGTTTGCGGAAGTTTTGGGTTTGTTCCACGTCCCACGCATGCCTGGATTGTCGGGCGGTCGTTCCTACTTCTCCGGATTTTATGTGGATAAATGAGGATTGAAAACGGACTTTATGGTTGTCTCTTTATCTTCTGCTGACAAGGACGCAGTGAAGACATTCGACAGTTTCAATAGAATGCATATGACTTGGAGAGATAGAATTTGAGATGGAAAGCATAGAGACATTAGGGTCCGATCACATTCACTTAGTTCAAAAGATTCAACCAAGAAGACATAGCCATAAGTGAATGCTGTAGAGGATAGAACACTAGTATGTATATATCTATATAATCAACGTAGTGAAGATAATCATGAAGACATATTGAGTTCGAAGCCAAACCAAATGGGAAGATATTGCAAGGTAACGCCATGAGTGAAACACTTCAAAATGGAACGTTTGGTGGTGGCGTTACCCACCGTATAGGAAGTATTAGACCCAGACACGGCGCACAATTATCATGGCGCTCAGAAGTCAAATTCCACATTAATGTATTCACACTTAGAATGTATGTCTTCATTGATTGAAGATATACTTTACTTTGTGTGTTGCACATCTAAGTCGTCAATATGCATAAGTGTTAGGATGTGTGCCTGATCACAGGACATTTGAGGATTCCAAGATATTTAGCTCACACCATAACTTGCAAAACCTCTTCTCATCCAAGGGCTTGGTGAAGATATCTGCCAATTTCTCTTCAGTGTTGGCATGTATGATATCAATGTCTTCCTTCATAACATGATCTCTGAGAAAGTGATGACGAATTTCAATGTGCTTTGTCTTCGAGTGCTGAACTGGGTTGTTGGCAATCTTGATGGCGCTTTCGTTGTCGCAGTAGAGTGGCACTTGCTTCAGATGAATGCCATAGTCCTTGAGTGTTTGCTTCATCCACAGAAGCTGAGCGCAGCAAGATCCAGCAGCAATGTATTCAGATTCAGCATTGGAGAGAGATACATAGTTCTGCTTCTTTGAAGACCAACATACAAGTGATCGTCCCAGAAAGTGACATGTGCCTGATGTAGACTTGTGATCAACCTTGTCACGAGCATAATCAGCATCCGAAAATCCAACCAAATTAAACTCTGAGCCCTTTGGATACCATAATCCTAGAGTTTGGGTGTGAGCCAAATATCGAAGAATTCGCTTCACAGCTAAGTGATGCGACTCCTTTGGTGTCGCTTGAAATCGAGCACACATGCAAACACTATGCATAATATCTGGCCTAGATGCACATAAATAAAGCAAAGACCCAATCGTGGAGTGGTATACCTTTTGATTGAACTCTTTACCATTGTCATCAGGACCTAGATGGTGTTTGGCTGGCATTGGTGTTGTGACGCCTTTGCAGTCTTGCATACCGAACTTCTTCAGGCAATCTTTGAGATACTTCTCTTGAGATATGAAGATGCCATTGCATTGTTGTCGTATTTGAAGACCAAGGAAGAACTTCAGCTCCCCCATCATGGACATCTGATATTGCTCTTGCATCATATATCCAAACTCTTCACTGTACTTCTGATTGGTGCAGCCGAAGATAATGTCATCCACATATATTTGGCACACAAACAGTTCACCATCATATGTCTTCGTGAAGAGAGTGGGATCCAGGGAACCAGGTATGAAGCCTTTGCTCTTCAGGAAGTATTTGAGTGTGTCATACCAGGCCCTAGGGGCTTGTTTGAGGCCATAGAGTGCCTTGTTGAGCTTGTACACCATGTCAGGATGTTTTGGATTTTCAAAGCCAGGTGGTTGTGCAACATACACTTCTTCTTCAATATTGCCATTGAGAAAGGCACTTTTCACATCCATTTGATATAGAAGTATGTTATGATGACTTGCATAGGCCAGCAGTATGTGTATGGCTTCAAGCCTAGCCACAGGAGCAAATGTTTCATCGAAGTCAATGCCTTCCACTTGAGTATATCCTTGAGCAACGAGGCGAGCTTTGTTTCTGACAACTTGGCCATGCTCATCTTTCTTGTTGCGGTATATCCATTTGGTGCCTATTATGTTGTGCTTCCGTGGGTCAGGACGCTTAACCAGTTCCCATACATTATTCAGTTCAAACTGTTGAAGCTCTTCTTGCATAGCTTGAATCCATTCAGGTTCCATGAAGGCTTCTTCAACTTTCTTGGGTTCTGATATTGATACGAATGCGAAGTGCCCACAGAAATTCGCCAGTTGAGTTGCCCTTGAATGAGTGAGTGGACCAGGTGCATTGATGCTGTCAATTATTCTGTCAATTTGCACTTCATTGGCAACACGAGGGTGTACAGGGCGAAGACTTTGCTCTTGCTGATCTGTGTTGTAGTTGGGAGGAATGTCTTCAGGCTGAGCATTGTCTTCATGTTGATCAGGTGCTGAGATGATAAGTTCTTCTTCAGGATGAGCTTCAGAAGGTATAATCTCTCCAGTTCCCATAAGCTTGATTGATTCATTAGCTGGAACTTCATCTAGCACATTTGGCAGTTGCTCTCTTTGTGAACCATTTGTCTCATCGAACCGCACATCCACTGTTTCAACCACTTTGTAATGAAAGAGATTGAAGACTCTGTAGGAGTGCGAATCCTTTCCATATCCAAGCATAAAGCCCTCATGTGCTTTTGGTGCAAACTTTGAGGTGTGGTGTGGGTCCTTGATCCAGCACCTTGCTCCAAATACTCTGAAGTAACTGACATTTGGCTTCTTGCCAGTTAGGAGTTCATAAGATGTCTTGTTTAGAAGCTTGTGAAGATAAACACGATTGATTGTATGGCATGCAGTGTCAATGGCTTCAGTCCAGAATTTTCTTGGAGTCTTGTATTCATCTAGCATCGTTCTGGCCATCTCAATGAGTGTTCTGTTCTTGCGTTCGACGACGCCATTCTGCTGTGGCGTGTATGGAGCTGAGAATTCATGTGTGATGCCCAAGGTATCAAGATATGTATCAAGGCCAGTGTTCTTGAATTCAGTGCCATTGTCACTTCTGATGTGCTTTATCTTGGCGCCGAAATTGTTCATAGCTCGATTGGCGAAGCGTCTGAAGACATCCTGCACTTCAGTCTTGTAAAGGATTATGTGCACCCAAGTATATCTAGAGTAATCATCAACAATGACAAAGCCATAGAGGCAAGCAGTAGTAGTAAAAGTTGAGTAGTGAGTGGGGCCGAAAAGATCCATGTGGAGCAGTTCGAAGGGTTGAGTAGTAGTCATGATTGTCTTCGAAGGATGTTTTGCCCTTGTCATCTTCCCTGCTTCATAGGCACCGCATAAGTGATCTTTCTTGAACTTGACGCCCTCGATGCCTATGACATGCTTCTTCTATGCAAGAGTTTGGAGGTTCCTCATGCCAGCATACCCAAGCCTTCGATGCCAAAGCCAGCATTCTGAAGCTTTTGCAAGAAGACATACTGCAAGTTGTGGCCCTGCTGAGAAATCTACCACGTACAGATCATCTTTTCGATACCCTTCAAACACTAGAGACTTGTCAGATTCCATTAATACTAGGCAATGATATTTTCCAAACATTACAATCATGTTCAAATCGCAAAGCATTGAGACAGACATTAAGTTGAAGCCAAGGGATTCAACAAGCATGACTTTATCCATGTGTTGATCCTTTGAGATTGCAACTCTACCTAGACCCAATACCTTACTTTTACCAGTGTCAGCAAATGTGATGTGGCTCTTGTCGGATGGACGTAAGGTTGAGTCCATAAGAAGGCTTCTTTTGCCAGTCATGTGATTTTTATCGACTAGAGGGGGGGTGAATAGGCGATTTTTATGAAAGTCTTCAAAACGTGAGAGCTATGAAGACAAACAGCGAAGATTATGCCTATTACTATGCAGCGGAAGTTAGATTACACTAGGCCAGCCATGGTCATGTATTCAATAGAGTGAAAGCACAATGACAAACAACTGCAGTGTAATAAGGATTAGGTAGGAAGAAGTTATGAAGCCAACCAGATCATACATTCACGTTGTGAAGACAAAAGATAAAGCAAGCATGCAATGGCTTCACAATGTGTAACAGTAAGAAAAGGAAGTGAAGATGAAACCAGTGACTCGTTGAAGACAATGATATGTTGGACCAGTTCCAGTTGCTGTGACAACTGTACGTCTAGTTGGAGCGGCTAGGTATTTAAACCTTAGGACACACAGTCCCGGACACCCAGTCCTGAACACACAGTTCAGGACACCAAGTCCTCACCGTATTCTCCTTGAGCTAAGGTCACTTAGTCCTCGCCCAATCACTCTGGTAAGTCTTCAAGGTAGACTCCCAAACCTTCACAAACTTCGTTCACTGGAAATCCACAATGTCTCTTGGATGCTCTGAACGTGACGCCTAACCGTCTGGAGGATTCATAGTCCTCAAGTGTAATAAGTCTTCAGATCACACAGACAAGAAGACCTAAGTGATGCCCAATTTGCTCTGGCTCTGGGTGGTTAGGGCTTTTCTCCTCACTAGGAATTTTCTCTCAAAGGCTTCGAGGTTGGTTGCTCTCAAACGACAAAAGCCATGCACTGAAATCTGAGCAGCCAACCGTTTATGGTTGTGGGGGTGGGCTATTTATAGCCACTTGGCAACCCGACCTGATTTGTCCGAAATGACCCTGGGTCACTAAGGAACTGACACGTGTCTCAACGGTCAGATTTCGAACTCTCATGGCAACTTTACTTGGGCTACAAGCAAAGCTGACTTGTCCGGCTCTGGACAAGATTCGCTCTCATTGTCTTCACTCGAAGACATAGGTTTTTGATTTAGGCATCACTTCAGTCATTCTGACTGGTTCTCCTGGACCCCACTTAACAGTGCGGTGGTTCCTATGACTCAACACAAACGAAAAAGAACTACGAAAGATCTAAGTCTTCGAGCTCCATAGGCTTCATAACGTGTCTTGTTTTGTCATAGTCTTCAATGTGAATATCTTCATATACCACCTTTGTCTTCAATTCTTCATACATTTTAGGGGTCATCTCTGGTAGTAAAACCGAATCAATGAGGGACTTCTACCTGTGTTTTCCTGCAATTCTCACAAACACATTAGTCCCTCAACTAGGTTTGTCGTCAATACTCCAAAACCAACTAGGGGTGGCACTAGATGCACTTACAACCTCCACATGTGCCACGTGGCTTCATGAACTGTAAGAGAGACACTATGTAGCATGCCATTGGTATTCTAATTTATGTGTTTTGCACATACTCGAAGTACTAGTAAGGTACACGTCCATTGCACGCATCAGATTTTGCAACCAAATTATGAATAAATACCACACTATAGCATGTAAGCTCTGAGTCATATATGCCTGATGTAGCCCTTCGTTTAATTCTTATAGTTCATCTCATTCAAAATCAATTAGTTTTATAAAAAAGCTAAGAATGCGGGAATAGGAAAAACATGGGATTATAGTGGAATGTCATCTTGAATCCTACAGGATTGTATGAGTGTTTGATTGTGCATAGAAAAAACGCAGAATTCTTTCAAAGAGGTTTGTGTGGATGGGATGTTTCCTATGAAATCTAGTGCAAATGAATCATATGGAAAAATTCCTATGGTTTACAATCCTACGAATCAAACAACCAAGATAGGAAAAATTCCTAATGATTAGAATCCTCCAAAATTCCTTTGAGAATCCTTTGAATCAAAGAAGCCCTTAATCTATTTTATGATTCATGGAATTGTGCACTGTAAAGCATAAAGTAAAAACAAATAATGGCAATTCAACTAGAAAAAAAGTTTGGGCAGTTATGATACGGAAGATTCTAGAACAAAAGAGAACCACTGTTGTTTTGAGGTTTGTGCATTATGCTTAAGTTCAACCATGGAGTCTGCTAGATTGTACATGTGGCAAAATCCGGTGGGGGCTAGAAGATGGTGTGAGGGGCCGAGTGGAGGGAGACTATGAAGGAATGCACAAGTGCGAGATCGATATTTAGAGACAGGGGGCGAACACGTGCGCTGTTGCGCGCAGTGGTGGATCCATGAAAAATAAATGAGCTAGGGGGCCAAGCATTGCTAATCCTTTACGAGGAGGGTCAATTCATGAACTTAAACCATTTTTAGCAGCAATTGTCTAATGATCACATCCATATTAGCCTCGATATATAGTGATGTTAGGGGGGAGGGGGCAGGGCCCTTAATGCCCCATGTCTTCACCATTGTGCACGCGTCTGAGAGATGAAGCAGAAGGCATGGATGATGAGAGGGGACGTTGGATATATAATTAATGTGGGTGTATTAGCTATATATGTTAATCCTATATAGAGAGGTATAGATTGATCGATGTGGACGTGGGAAAGAGGGTGAGACCTCACTGGATATATCGATTGATCGGTTTGTGTGGAAAACTATGAAAGACCTAGCTATATACACACATACATAGAGGAACATCGATCGTTGCGCATGCACACGTGAGAGATAAAGAATGCCCGATATGATGGAGAGGGGGATGTGTGTGGGTGTGTGCCTTCATGGGAGACCGACCTGAAGAAAAAGATTGCATGCGTGCGATGGATAATGCCGACTGGTAGTGTGTGTGCATGCATGCACGAGAGAAAGTTAGTGGTACAATTATAAAGAGAAGACTATTGTGTGGGTGTAAAAGAATAGGTGAGGTCATAATCAATGTAAAGTTGAATTCAAATATTTGAATAAGAGATCCTGATGTTTGAAACCCATGCATGCATGAATATAATAGAGATCTGCGCGGTGTGGTTTGGAAATGAGCATGTTGTAATGTATATACATTGAACAAGTTCAAACTGATTTGAATTTGAAATACCGATGGCAGACATCATTTGGCCACGTCGCATCCGTGCATGGACACACTATTCTAATTGGAGATGATGGGCGGCTTTCGCATCACATATCTATATCTATACCCCTATATATATTATATTTTATATTTTTTTATATTGTGTGCGGGTAACTTTAACTTTGAAAGATGGTCGTTGGATGAGGTGAATCCGATGGTCCAAAGATGGCAAATTTGAGCACTACTGGTCGTTGGATATCATCTAGATTCCACCAGATTTCGCCACATGTATAATCTAGAAGACTCCATGGTTGAACTAAAGCATAATGCACAAACATCAAAACACAAGCACTTCTTATTTGTTCTAGAATCTTCCGTATCAGAATTGCCCAAATGTTTTTGTACATGATTTGCCATTATTTGTTTTTACTTTATGTCTTACGATGCACAATTCCATGAATCTTAAAATAGATTAGCTTTCTTATAGAAACTAGATGATTTTGAATGAAATGAACTATAAGAATTAAACGAACATCTACATCATGCATATATGACTCAAAGCTTGCATGCTATAATGTGGTATTTATTCATAATTTGGTTGCCAAATCTCATGCGTGCAATGCACGTGTACCTTACTCTAGTCTAAATGGTGTTTGTGTGTGTGTGTTGTGCGTATTGAGGTGCAAATTGTCTTTTTTGGGGTACACGTTAAGCTTGTTCTTCCGAAATTTCAAGCCGCGCCTTGTTATGCCGAAAATTCAAGCTAGCGTCTCTGTCTATCATGCTGCGAAACTCCCACCTCTTCAACCCGCGCCTTGTTAGCCCGAAATATTTAAGATATATTTTTGTCTCGTTGTGCTCCGACAACTCCCTCCATCTCAACCCGCGCCTTGCTATTCCGAAATTACAACGCGCGCGAAAACTCCCACCTCCTGTGAAATCCCGACACACGAAATGCCCGTGGTACCCCTGAACCAAAATAACTGCCTCAAATCGGTGGGGGTACTTTCGTAAGTTACCCCACATTTTGGACGAGCTTGTCTCTAAGCCATGGTTCCCCACTGCCATCCCATCCGCCCACCCATTCGTACACCGAGGTCGTGAAAGCCCACGACGAAACCCCACACCCTGCTCCGTTCACCACCCAGCCGGAGCCTCTTCCTCGACGATGTCGTCCACAGCAACACCTCGACGTCCCTCATCCACCGTACCGAATGAGGATCCGTCGTCGATCTCATCGTCCCGCCGGTTCAGCCACAACATCCTCCACCTCCAAGGAGCTGCCCGATGTTCCCCTCGTCTTTCGTGCCACCTCAATTCCCACACCACCGTCTTCACCTGCACCACCGGAAGAGCATCATCATCACTATTTTCTCGGATGAAGCTGCGGCCTAATTGGAGCCACCAAAGAGGTTGTACACTAATCGCCGCATTTTCTTCTTGATTTGATCTCACGGTGCTGCCGGCGCTCGGTCCCGAGCCGACACGGCACGGCTCCATCCACGGCGGCATCGCCGGCCACTTCCTCCACGGCATCGCTCCATCGGCGGCGATGTCCACATCAATAGGAGTTGCTGTTGCTTTAGGTCTCGCTCGCGCTGCTGCTCTGCTCTTTCTCTTGGTCCCTTGCCTGGTCTACTCTTGATATTGCTCTTGCTCGCGCTGCTGCTCTCGCTCTTGCTCTTGCTTGCGATGCTGCTCCGATTTAGCTACACTTTAGTCGACCGAATCGACTTTTGGGTCATTCGAT
>NC_041380.1:390461821-390468229 GCF_002162155.2 Triticum dicoccoides
GGCTCAACGGAGAGGTACCCCACTATCTATTTTAGGGTTCAGGATGGGGGCGGTGGTCGCCGGCGGTGGCAGGGCGTTGGCGTGGCGGTGGCGTGGGGATCGCCGGAGAAAAAGCTCGACACGGGGGTGCCTAGAGGGATGGCCGGGGCGGTGGCGGACCGGCGGTGGGGATTTTTTTCGGGGCGGGCGGGGCGGCGCACCGCCGGCCGCGGGCGGCGGGGGGCTGCTGTTTGGCCGGTGGTGGCTGGCGGCTCATGGGGGTGGAGGTTGAAGATGAACCGCAGTCCCTTGATTTCGTATCCAACGGCTGCAAAATCGACTGACCAGATATGAAAAAATCAATCGACCGATGTGTAGCCTCACCTTGCTAGTGCGTTCAGTTTTGACAGCAAAATTAAGTTTCGACAGCAAAATTTAGTTTCGACAGCTAAGTTCAGTTTCGATAGTTAAATTCAGTTTCGACAGTTAAGTTTAGAGATGAGCGGGTGATGTATTTTACATCTAGCACTCTGTGTTTATGTATTTTACCTCATATATTGGAGATGCTATTAGAATTCCACTCAGGTTAACGTTGTTCGTTGTCTCTCTTGTCAAGCTTCAGCCTCGGCATCGTACAACTCACCGGAGCTGCTCCGACGACGAAACCCTCCATCACAGCGGAGCAGTACCTCGGGCTCCATCTCCAGACGCCTAAGATCTTCTTCCCCTCCTCCGACAGCCAAGTCAGCCGGAGCATCCTCACCGGCCAACCCAATCACGCTGAGATCGACATGGCTTCGCCAAAGAGGTTGTACACTTGTTGCATCTCTTTTTTACTCTACATGTTATATATATTGTCCACTAAGTGTCGTGGTTCTATGTCTGACAATAGTGTAGGGGGGTAAGTATGGAGAGGCAAGATCTTAGCTATGGAGAAGTTGTAAGCACGCAAGGTTTACGAGTTCAGGCCCTTCTCGGAGGAAGTAATAGCCCTACGTCTCGGAGCCCGAAGGCGGTCGACTGGATTATGCGTTTATGAATTACAGGGGTGCGAACCCTTGTCTCGGAGGAGGGGGGTGGCTTATATAGAGTGCGCCAGGACCCCAGCCAGCCCACGTTACAAAGGGTTCAATGTACATTAAGGCAGGGCGTTACTGGTAACGCTAGTAATAAAGTGCTATGATGACCATAAAAGCTACTTAATAACCGACCGTTAGCATGCGGAGTGCCTTTAGGTCTCCTGACTGTCGAGTGGCTTGGTCTTGGTCGAGTGGTTGCTTCTTGGTCGAGTATCTTCGAGTCTGTCGAGTGGAACACCTCCAAGTCGATTGAAAGATGATTTCTTCTGGAGATGTCCTTGGGTAGGTCAGTTTGGACAGGTCCATGCCCCTACCCTAGGTACATAGCTTCATCATTAGCCCCCGAATGGATCGAGGTTTGAGTGGGAAAGGGATTGAGCACTTCTCCGACTCATTTTTCATGCCGTGAGCATTTCTTGTTTTAGATCAATGAACCTGAGCGATGGCAGCGACTTCCTTTCCAGTCGCCTTGATCCATTCTTAGGTTTTTGTCGAGTGAGTTTCTTTACTTGAAAGGCTCTGAGTGATGGTGCGGAGGAGATCTTTGGTCTGACAAGTTGTTCTGCTGCCCGCAGATTTCGTGGGATCCGAATTTTGGGAAGCGCGCGGGACGGGGGAGGCCGCAGTAATCGGATGGGATATAGCGGGGCCGCCTCAATCCCCGCACCACCTTTTTCGCCACGTATCGCGCGCGTGATTGTTACGAGATTTGATAGAACCGCCCGGGCCTACCAGTCAGCCACTCGGAAGCGGCCTCATATAAGGCGTTGGACCGGGGTCTCCCGAACAGTGCGTCCCCATTGTCTCTTCTCCTCTTCACGCTCCTCCGCTGCGCTCGCTCTCGCCCTCGCGCCACTGTTCCGTATGCATCTCGCCGACGATGATGGGGAAGGAGAAGATGGCGGCTCTGGAGCAGGCAAAGAAGGCGACGACGAGGTCGAAGGGGAAGGCGACCAGTCGGGATGGATCCTCCTCGCGAACCGGCCTGCCGAAGGGCTGGATCGAGGGTGACTGGATCCACTCGAAGCTCACCCAAGAAGACCTCGACGACCTGGCCGAGGGAGGGCTGATCCCCTATGACTCGGCGCGGCTTCTGGGGAAGGAATCCGAGCCGCAACCCCGGGAGGGTGAGCGCGTTCTTCCTGCCACCCACGTCGACCGTGGATTTTCCTTGCCTCCTCACCCTTTATTTCGAGGATTTCTGAACTTCTTTGGGGCACAACTCCACCATTTTACTCCCAACACAATCGTTTATCTCGCCGCTTTCATTTCTTTGTGTGAGAATTTCCTGGGTTGCCGGCCTCACTGGGGTCTTTTCAAGCATATTTTCACTTGTCGCTCCCAGACAGTGAAAAAGGCTAATCCGAGTGATGAGAGGACTCAAGTGATCCAGATGTGTGGGGGTCTTGGTATCCAGATGAGAGGGAAAAGCTCCTTTCCGGCCATGATTCTTCCCGACTTAGTTTGCGGATGGCAGTCGACCTGGTTTTACTGTAAAGACCAGTCGACGCCAGGGCAGTCGACTGGCCTCCCTCCCTTTACCATGGACCGAGTGAGGAAACCATCCCCTTTGAAGGTGCTCCTGGAGGAGAAAGCGCAGGTGAGGGTGCTGGTCGAGCGAGTGGTCCAGCTTATCCGTGACGGGGTCACCGGTATGGATCTCTTGGAGGTATTCCTTCAGCGGCGCATCCAGCCTCTTCAAGCCCGAGACCATCCGATGTGGATGTATTCGGGTCTTGAAGACTCCACTCGGATTCACCCGGAGGAGGTCGATGAAGACACACTGGAGAAGTGGCTGTCGGGCATTACCGGAAACAAGGATAACCCCAGGGGAGCCAGGAGAGTTCCCCCATTCGACCAGTCTCATGCACCAGAGAAGGTCTGATTCTGAGTTTTTGCTTGTAATCTGAATTCACTCGCGCAGCTGCCTATACTGCGTCGACTGACTTTGTTCTCCCTGCTTTCTTTCAGGCCATTATTGAAATGTATTCAATGCCCAACGGAGAGCAAGAGCAAGCTCTGGAAGGCGAGGCGAGTGGCGGTGACAGTGGCGAGTGGACTTCTGACGGTGAAGGGGATGGAGGAAGCAACGACTCAAGCGATGGAGAAGAAGTCGAGTCGCCCCCTCGCAGGGAGAGGCGATCCAAGCTTAACCAAGAACGACCGAGCACCCGCGAAAAGGCAACTTCTCAGGCTAGTCAGTCTTCGAAGCGTCCTCGGATCTCTTCACCAACCCCGACTGAGAAGGCGCCAAAGCACCCCAAAGTTGCAGAGCCGAAGACTCGGAAGGCGTTGCCGAAGATCAAGATTGATATCCCCGTCGCTTCCACGTGAGTGTCTCTCTTTGTATTCACTCGATGCTCCGCGCTGTTTGTTTTTCTTGTTTTAACTGGACGAACTTTGGAACTGTCAGCACTGCCACTTCTGGGACCTCAGCTTACAGGGACGATGATGAGGTGATGGAGGATGCGGTCACTTCTAATCTGGGTATGATTTCTGCCATACTATCTTTGTTTGGTCGATTCAACTGCAATGTGCATCATTGGGTGACATGATTTTGGCAATTGAATTTTGTATAGCTCCCAACATTATTGACCTCCCCGATGATGATGAAGAGCCCGAGAGGTCTTTGACGAGGAAGAATAGGCAAGCTCCTGCAAGCGAGGCGCTATAGTCGACGCCGAGGGCGGAACTAGTCGTTCAGGACACTGGCGACGCCAATCAGGGTTCTGTTACCTTCGCTGTGCCACTGTCGAGTGCCTTGCCTTCTTCGTCGACTGCTCAGGCCCCTGTCGACCCACCTTCAGTTTTTGTGACCCATCATGTCCCAGAAGACGAAGTGAATGCTGCCAGGGAAGCTATACGCCAGGTGGGCGTCATGATGGAGAAGATGAAGATGGTGCGGGACGCCAGTCAGGCTGCCTACGACGCCAGCTCGGCTCTCCAAAGCAACGTTCAGGTTAGTTTGTCGCCGCTTGTTCTATTAGGATATGATATCTGAAGACTCTTTCCAAAAATCTTTGCTCCGAAAATCTTTGCGTTAGTACACCCACTGGGTGTGTTGATTTCACTTTGAATTAGTGGGGGCACGCTGAGTGCACCCACTAGGTGTAGTCCCCGAGACTACGGTGGACTGCGGGCAGTCAACTGTAGTCTTTTTATTTTGTCGAGTGTAAACCGAACTGATAGTTTGTCTCTTCCACTCGGTCTGGTCGAGTGGGGTCAGAACCAGTGGGGGCACGCCAAGTACACCCACTGGGTGTAGTCCCCGAGACCGCGGTCGACTGCTGGCAGTCGACTGTGGTCTGAGTTCTTTCTCTCTTCTTTTTTTACTCCCTGCACTCGACTCCGGTGGGCCGGTCGAGTGGGATCAGAACCGGTGGGGGCACGCAAAGTGCACCCACTAGGTGTAGTCCCCGAGGCTATGGTGGACTGGGGGCAGTCGACCGTAGACTTAGTACTTATTGACTTTGTTGTTTTTCGCTGTAAAAATAACTTCTCCCCTTTGATTTCAGAAATCTTGTGATCTTGGAGCTCGCTTTGCTGACTTGGAGAAACAGCAGATCCAACTGAACCTTGACTTGGAGCTGGCCAAGACAGAGCTGCAAAGGGTCATGGACGACGCTACTGGTAAAACGAATTTGTCAACTGGTATGTCTTAGGCTTGAGTACCCTTCTGCTCTTTCTGAATCAGGCATCATTTCTTTGTAGAAAAATTGAGAGAAGCTCTGGTGAAGAAGGATCAGGATTTGGATGCTGCTCGAAAGGAGGCTGACGACAGAACCGCTCTAGCTGAACAAAAACTGGCTTCGGTCGGCCAGTTGGAAGAAGAGAATACCAGGCTGAAATCTGCTCTGAATGACGCCAACAAGGAGTGCTCGCGCTGGAAGAAGGAGAATCTCATCCGGGGCGAGAAAATGGAAAGCATTGCTCGCAGGAGGGACGATCTGGAGAGCTATATGAGGATCCTTGTCAAGAAGTTGTTCATCAAGCTTGAAGGTGCACATTTTGTTCCGACTGATTTTTTTATGTCGACTCGGTGTACGAAAATTGACTTATCCTTGGATCGTGAATGCAGAGTTTTGCCAGAACTTCGAGGAGGAGACTGGGCGGATTGAGCCAGGTTTGGACCCAATCAATTCTCCCGTAAAAGATGAAACTGCCATGAATCTGCTCCGACTGGAATCCCGCATCGACGGTGTCGTGGACTACTTGGCTCGACTGAAGGTCGCCATGTCGCGGATCAACCTGGCACTTTGGCCAGAGACCACGCCCCAAAATGATCTTGAGTCCCTGATGACTCGACTTAACGAAATCCCTGATCGAGTGCAGGAGTGGAAGAAATCTTCTGCCCGGTGTGGAGCTGATGTGGCCCTGTCTCTGGTTCGCGTCCATTGCAAGGAGGTGTGTCAAGATAAGCTAGCGGCAATCAAGGTCGCCAACACCCAGAAGCATGACTTCTGATCTTTTACGGAGATGTTCATTGCTGCAGCCACTCGGATCGCCGACGGCGTCGACCTAGACGAGTTCGTCGAACCTGCTAGTCCTCCTCCTGCAGAGTGAACAAACTTTTATGCCTCACCTTAAATTTGCCTCGGGATGCCGAGTGGTTTTTGTAACCGTTAAACTCTTTCGGGCTGAAAGCCCGAGCACTTCGATCCGTGGTCCGGAACCTTTAGGGTTTACCTGAACTTGGTTTATCGTTAAATATCTTCATGAATCCCCTGTTGAGTGGGAATCGTTCTTCATTCGAGACAACTTTTGTATTTGTGGTGCAGCTCCGAAGGAGAAGGTGGTAGTCGACCTGCATCTTGTTACTGCAGAGCGGGACGGAGCACACATTGTATTTGTGGCGAAGCTCTCAAGGAAAAGGTGGAAGTCGACCTGCACCTCGTTACTGCAGAGCAGGATGGAGCGCACATTGTACTTGTGGCGAAGCTCTCACGGAGAAGGTGGCAGTCGACCTGCACCTCGTCGTCCTTGAGGATTCAGATGTGTTTCATACTTAGGCGAGTACTGGACTGCAGCTAAGCCCCCGAGTGGGAGGATTGCTCTCCACTCGGTAGGATTTTTTCAAACTGACTGTAGTTAAGTCTCCAAGCGAGAGAACTTAGGCAAGTACTGGACTGCAGCTAAGCCCCCGAGTGGGAGGATTGCTGTCCACTTGGTTGTATTTTTTCAAACTTAGGCGAGTTCCGCACTGCAGCTAAGTCTCCCAGTGAGAGAACTTAGGCGAGTACTGGACTGCAGCTAAGCCCTCGAGTGGGAGGATTGCTCTCCACTCGGTAGGATTTTTTCAAACTTAGGCAAGTGCCGGACTGCAGCTAAGTCTCCAAGTGAGAGAATCTTA
>NC_041380.1:390468599-390511446 GCF_002162155.2 Triticum dicoccoides
TGCAGCTAATTCTCCAAGTGAGAGAACTTAGGCGAGTACTGGACTGCAGCTAAGGCCCCCAGCGGGAGGATTGCTCTCCACTCGGTAGGATTTTTTCAAACTTAGGCGAGTGCCGGACTGCAGCTAAGTCTCCAAGTGAGAGAACTTAGGCGAGTACTGGACTGCAGCTAAGCCTCCGAGTGGGAGGGTTGCTCTCCACTCGGTAGGATGTTTTAAATACTTAGGCAAATGCCGGAATACAGCTAAGTCTCCAAGTGAGAGAATCTTAGGTGAGTACTGGACTATAGCTAATCCACCGAGTGGGAGGGTTTCTCTCCACTCGGTAGGATCTTTTAAATACTTAGGTGAAACAGATTCGCAGCTAAGCCCCCGAGTGGGAGGCTGGCTCGCCACTCGATAGGAAATTATTTTTACAAACTTAGGCGAAGCGGATTCGCAGCTAAGCCACCCACTGGGGGATTTATCACGCAAACAAAAACAATAATAATCACTGGGAAAATTATAACGCTCTTGTCTTTGATAAATAAACTACAGGAGTTTTTTCTTATTACATCTCATCCGAGTGAGAATTCAAGTATAAAAGGGGCGGAGGAGCTCCGCATTCCAGGCTCGCGGCTCATCAATCTGGCGATCGACATTGTAGAGGTGGTATGCTCCATTGTGGAGGACTCTGGTGACTATGAAGGGGCCTTCCCAAGTAGGAGCGGGTTTGTGTGGTTTCTGCTGATCCACTCGGAGGACTAAGTCTCCTTCTTGGAAGGCTCGACTCTTCATGTTTCTGGCATGGAATCGACGCAAGTCTTGCTGATAGATGGTCGATCGGATCATGGCCATTTCTCTTTATTCTTCCAGGAGGTCGACTGTGTCCTCCCGGGCTTGTTCTGCTTCATCTTCAGAGTAGAGCTCGACTCGGGGAGCGTTGTGAAGCAGGTCACTCGGCAAGACTGCCTCGGCTCCGTAGACCAGAAAGAATGGGGTTCTTCCGGTCGATCGGTTCGGGGTTGTCCTCAATCCCCAAAAGACTGATGGAAGCTCGTCGACCCATGCACCTACTGTGTGCTTAAGATCGCGCATCAATCGGGGTTTCAGTCCTTTGAGAATTAGGCCGTTTGCCCTTTCTGCTTGCCCATTCGACTTGGGGTGAGCGACCGAAGCATAGTCGACCTGAGTGCCCTTAGAGGCGCAAAAGGCCCTGAATTTGTCGGAATCGAAGTTTGACCCATTGTTAGTGATGATGTGTGCGGAACTCCATATCTGAATATCAACTCTCTGATGAAACTGATAGCAGTGCAAGCATCAAGATTCTTGATAGGCTTGGCTTCAATCCATTTGGTGAACTTGTCAACTGCTACCAGTACATGAGTGAAGCCGCTCCTACCCGTTCTCAGTGGTCCAACCATGTTCAGCCCCCCAAATAGTGAAGGGCCAGACGAGTGGAATGGTTTTTAGGGCTGACGCGGGCTTGTGCGACATATTGGAGTAATACTGACATCCTTCACATTTGTCGACTATCTCTTTTGCCATTTCATTGGCTCTTGGCCAGTAGAATCCCGCTCGGTATGCTTTAGCCACAATGGTCCGAGAGGACGCATGATGACCACAGGTCCCCGAGTGGATATCATCATGGATCATCTGACCTTCTTCTGGTGTAATACACTTCTGGCTGACCCCAGTCGCGCTTTCTCTATATAACTATCCCTTTATGACTGTAAAGGCCTTGGATCGACGGACGATCTGTCGAGCCTCTTCTTCGTCCACTGGGAGTTCTTTCCTTAGGATGTACGCGATGTACGGTACTGTCCAGACGGGAGTGATGACTAAGACTTCCATGATCAGGTCGACCACAGCTGGAATTTCAACTTCAGTCGGATCCGCGACACTTTTTGGCTGCGGGGCCTCTTCAGTGAAGGGATCCTCCTGAACTGATAGTGTGTGGATGTGTTCCAAAAACACATTGCTGGGAATGGCTTCTCTTTTGGAATCTATTTTTGTCAGATCATCAGCTGCTTGATTTTTCAGTCGGGGTATGTGATGAAGCTCTAACCCCTCAAATTTCTTCTCCAGCTTTCTCACTGCATTGCAATAACCAGTCATGGCTGGACTTCTGACGTCCCATTCCTTCATCACCTGAGTAACCACCAAATCTGAGTTGCCATAGACCATGAGGCGACGGACGCCGAGTGAAATGGCCATGCGCAACCCATATAAAAGTGCTTCGTATTCTGCCTCGTTATTGGAGGAATCAAAGTGGATTTGAAGAACATATCTGAGTTTATCTCCTCTGGGGGAGACCAACACCACTCCGGCACCGGAACCATTCAGCATCTTGGAGCCGTCGAAGAACATGGTCCAATGCTCCGAGTGAACCTGAGTCGGCAGTTGCTGTTCAATCCACTCGGCGACGAAATCTGTGATTGCCTGGGACTTGATAGCTTTCTTTGCCTCAAACTTGATATCTAGAGGAAGGAGTTCAATCGCCCATTTTGCCACTCAACCAGTTGCATCCCTGTTATGCAGGATCTCTGACAATGGAGCGTCGCTAACGACTGTAATGGAATGATCAGAGAAGTAGTGAGCAACTTTCTTTGTGGTCATATAAATCCCATATACAAGCTTCTAATAATGAGGATATCTTTGCTTCGATGGGGTCAAGACTTCAGAAATATAATATACTGGGCGTTGAACTTTGAAGGTTTTTCCTTCTTCTTCCCGCTCGACCGTAAGTACCGTACTGACGACTTGTCCTGTGGCTGCAATGTAAAGCAGCAAAGGCTCCTTGCTGATTGGGGCAGCAAGCACCGGCTGGGTGGAGAGCAGAGCTTTGAGCTCTACAAACGCTGCATCAGCTTCAGGAGTCCACTCGAACTTGTCAGACTTCTTCATCAATCAGTAAAGAGGCAATGCCTTTTCACCGAGTCGAGATATGAATCGACTTAGGGCGGCCCAGCAACCAGTAAGCTTCTAGACGTCGTGCACTCGCACAGGACTTTTCATTCGGAGTATAGTACCGACTTTTTCTGGATTGGCGTCGATTCCCCATTCAGAAACGAGAAAACTGGGTAATTTTCCGGCAGGAACTCCGAATGTGCACTTTGATGGATTAAGCTTGATATCATACCTCCTGAGGTTGGCAAAGGTTTCAGCAAGGTCAGTCAGCAGGTCGGAACCCTTCCTTGACTTGACCACAATATCATCCACGTACGCCTCCACATTCCGACTGATTTGAGTGAGCAAACACTTCTGAATCATCCTCACGAATGTGGCTCCGGCATTCTGGAGGCCGAACGGCATGGTAACATAACAGAAGCACCCGAATGGAGCGATGAAGGCTCTTTTGATCTCGTCAGGTCCATACAGATGGATCTGATGGTACCCGGAATAGGCGTCTAAAAAAGACAGTCGCTCACATCCCGCAGTCGAGTTGACTATCTGATCGATGCGGGGGAGAGGAAAATGATCTTTCGGGCAGGCCGGATTGATATGTTTAAAGTCAATGCACATGCGAAGTGACTTGTCCTTCTTGGGGACCATAACAACGTTGGCGAGCCACTCGGAGTTGTAGATTTCTCGGATGAACTCCGCTGCTAAGAGCCGAGCCACCTCCTCGGCAATGGCCTTTCTCTTCTGGACGGCGGACCATCGGAGATGTTCCTTGACAAGTTTTACTTTTGAGTTGACTCTTAGGCGGTGCTCAGCCAGCTCCCTGGGAACACCCGGCATGTCAGAAGGCTTCCATGCGAAAATGTCCCACTTCTCACGGAGGAACTGGATGAGCGCTTCTTCCTATTTGGAGTCGAGTGTTGTCGAGATATGAGTTGGAGCAGCGCTGGGGTCGGTCGGGTGGATGTGAGCTGTCTTCGTATCGCCAGTCGACTGAAAAGCTAATTCTGTAGCAGGCTTCTTGGCTCGCAACAAATCACTCGGGTCTGCAGTCTTGTGGTATTCCTGCAACTCCACCACTGCCATCTGAGCATCGACGATCTTTGAACCTTTCTGAAAACATTCTTCCACTTTCTTCCGATTGCCCGTAATAGTGATCACACCTTTGGGGCCAGGCATCTTCAATTTGAGAAACACATAACATGGTCGGGCCATGAAGCGTGCATAAGCTGGCCTGCCCAAAATAGCGTGGTAGGCACTCTGGAAGTCTACAACTTCAAATGTCAACTTTTCTTTGCGGTAATTCTTGGAATCACCGAAAACCACATCAAGACCAATCTGGTCGAGTGATTCAGCCTTCTTCCCAGGAATGACTCCATGGAAACTCATGTTGCTGGCACTGAGTCTGGACATCGGAATGCCCATCCCTTTCAACGTCTCAGCATATAGTATGTTCAAACCACTACCACCATCCATCAGGACTTTGGTCAGTCGAGTGCCTTCAACAACTGGGTCGACCACCAAAGCTTGCCTCCCAGGGGTGGGGATGTGCGTTGGGTGATCGGACCGGTCGAATGTTATGGCAGTCTGAGACCACTTCAGATAAATGGGTGTCACCGGAGCGACCATATTCACCTCTCGGTTGATAACTTTCAGTCGACTTTTGCTTTCAACATCAGCAAAAATCATCAGAGTGGAATTGACCTGAGGGTATCTGTCGTCACTATCTTCCTTGTCCTCAATTTTGTCTGACTCCTTTTCCTTATCTTTGGGCTGCTTGCCCTGGAACTGCTGGATCAAGAGTCGACACTCTCGAGTGGTATGTTTCGGGTAAATGAAATTATCCTCTTCATCTTTCTTGGTGTGGACGAGACATGGCAAATCCAACACATCATTTCCGTCATGGTATTTAACTTTCTTTGGGTTCCAAGGTCCTTTAGGTTTCCCTTTAAACTTTCCTTGGGTTACAGCTAAGGCTTCCCCAGGAGCAGTCGGCTCGGCTTTCCGCTTCTATTTCCGATTGGGATTTCCTCCGGTTTCTTGGGCAACTAATTTGAGCTTGCCACTCCTGATTCGATCCTCATCTTCACCATTAGCGTACTTGGTGGCAATCTCCATCATCCGGTTCAGAGACATATCTCCGGTCCGACCGAATTTCAGATTCAGTTCTCTGTACTTGACGCCTTCTTTGAAGGCACAGACTGCTTGGTGGTTAGGCACATTCTCTACCGTGTGATGCAATGTGATCCATCTCTGAATGTAATCCCTCAAGGTTTCATTCGGCTTCTGCACGCAAGACCGCCGTTCCGTTAGCCCTGCCGGCCTCTTGCATGTTCCTTCAAATGTGGTGACAAACACTCGGGCGAGATCTTCCCAAGTGTAAATGCTGCTGGGTGCTAACTAGTTCAGCCATGCTCTAGCCGAGCCCTCCAACATGAGAGGCAAGTGTTTCATGGCCACTTCATCATTGCTGCCGCCAATCTGGACGGCCGCTCGGTAGTCTTCAAGCCAAGTATCGGGCTTGGACTCGCCAGTGAACTTGCTGACTCCAGTCGCCAACCTGAAGTTGGGACGAATCACAGCAGCCCTGATGGCTCTACTAAAGCACTCTGGCCCCGAAACATGTGCTCTGCTGTTGGCAGGAGCATCTCTGTCGTGACCTTCCCGGTGAGCTCTGTTCCTGTCGACCAAACCTTGAATGAGAATGGATCTCGCATCAAAGCCTGGCTCCCTGGAGTCGACTAGAATCCTTCGCCCAACACTACGAGGGCGCCTGTCATCCTGTTGTCGAGGCGCATACAACCCGCTCCTCGGGGGAGGGGTAGGCACTCGACGTCGATCATCACAATCGAATCGGTGATCATATTGCTCACGGTTCCCATACTGATTACGCTGGTCCCCACGTCCTTCACGCCTCGGGGGCGATCTTGGGCTATGAGCCGACTGGACTATGTCCGCGGTAACGGATCTGCTGTGAATCCTGTTCCGCGACTGAGAAACAGCGGAATTCTGGTCTCCTGCTGCCCGGAGTAACGCTCTGATCTGCAGCAAGCCTCTGCCAGCCTCCGACTGGGAAGGCTGAATCGACTCTGCTATACGGGATGCAGCTGCTAAATTCTGAATCGGAGTTTGATATACCTGCGGGGGCGGGAAGAGCTGACATCGACTGGATTCGGGAACCCGTTGTCGCGCACACTCGTCGAGTGCTCGCTGGAGGTTCTCCAGTCGAGTGCGCTCGGCCAAGTTTGCCAAGCACGCGTCTTCCAAGGCACGAGCCTCGGGGGTTTCTCCAACGATAGGAGTGCACAGTGCATCCATGTTCCGGCGGCGAAGTTCTTCTCTCTGCAGCGACGTGAGAGGCTCGGGAAGATATTCCTCATGGGGACGCGACGGGTCGCCTCCACCCGCGCCTCCGTCGGTGCGGGGAAAACCGGGAGGACTGGGCGGTCCATCGACCATTAGAACCTCCGCCGCCGGAACACTGCTGTCGCACTCGGATGCGGTCTCTGCGGAGCCAGTCGACAGGTCGAACAGGCCGTAGAGGGATTCGTCGGGCTCGATCGCCACGACTTGAGGGGTGGCCGACTGGCGTGCCACCGCGTGTCTCACCCATCGCTGAAGTCTCAACCGACCAGAGCGCTTGCGCTGGTGGGAAACAGGGAGGGAGGACAACACAGGAGCCGACAGGTAGGGGGTCGACGATTGCCGGAGGAGAACGCCGCGGACGCACGCGCTAAAGTGCGTTGCCCCGCGGACAGGGAGTGCTTCCACGTCGAGCGGAGCCTCCTGAAGCCAAGCGGAGTCATCGGCGATGAACGTGAGCGCGCCGAGACGGATCTCGCGGCCCTCCACCAAAACTCCGCCAAAAACCATGATGATTCGGGTCGGAAAAGATCGCAACTCCTCCAACAAAACGCTAAAACACCTGCCCACGGTGGGCGCCAACTGTCGTGGTTCTAAGTCTGACAGTAGTATAGGGGGGTAAGTATGGAGAGGCAAGATCTTAGCTATGGAGAAGTTATAAGCACGCAAGGTTTACGAGTTCAGGCCCTTCTCAGAGGAAGTAATAGCCCTACGTCTCGGAGCCCGGAGGCGGTCGACTGGATTATGCGTGTATGAATTACAGGGGTGCGAACCCTTGTCTCGAAGGAGGGGGGTGGCTTATATAGAGTGCGCCAGGACCCCAGCCAGCCCACCTTACGAAGGGTTCAATGTACATTAAGGCAGGGCGTTACTGGTAGCGCTAGTAATAAAGTGCTATGATGACCATAAAAGCTACTTAACAACCGACCGTTAGCATGCGGAGTGCCTTTAGGTCTCCTGACTGTCGAGTGGCTTGGTCTTGGTCGAGTGGTTGCTTCTTGGTCGAGTATCTTCGAGTCTATCGAGTGGAACACCTCCAAGTCGATTGAAAGATGATTTCTTCTGGAGATGTCCTTGGGTAGGTCAGTTTGGACAGGTCCATGCCCCTAGCCTAGGTACATAGCTTCATCACTAAGCACTCGTAGTAACGGGAAATACGATTATTTTATCCTAGTATATGACAAGCAGTGAGGTACCGGACAACTTAGCTATCTGTGATGGACTCTCTTGAACGCCATCATTATTTATCTCTTCGCGTTTGAGCTGTGCATTTGTCGATGAGCCTGAGAGTTGAGCTAGTATGGCAGTGGCCTGGGTCCAAAGTAATAGAAGTAGCACAAAAACATTTTTTAGTGTAGAATTTTCGTTGCTCAAGCCTGCCTACTAGAATCGCCAGTGCTTGAAAGGAAAAGTGAATGAAAAACATCGGAATTGGAAAGTTTCCTATGGTACTACTTTTCATGAATTTGGTGCAAAGGAATGGAGCAAATGAAAACTGTAGGATTTGTTCATTTAGTGTCTCCTTGAAAGGAAAACCGTAGGAATTCTAATTTCCACTTCTCCTCCTTTTCATATTCCTATTCTTCAAGCACAAGACTAAGAGATAGTAGCATAATAGCATTATAACCGTACATTTTCTTGTGGTTTGACTTAATCTCACCATGCTTTTTTGCATCCCGTGATCTTCCAATTGTTGTGAATCAAACACCTAGATTGGCAGAAATCCTGTGTTTTTAAATTCTCTGTTTTGCACGTGCATTCCTATCCTATTCTTGTCTATTTCCTATCCCTGCATTGTTAGAATACTCAAATTCAAACAAGCCCTTACTCAATTACTTCTGTTACAGATATGTGTCAAAGAAAACCTTGTGTGGTTTGTCCTGCTCCTGCAGCGATGTGTTCCACCCCAGCTCAGCTGCTCCAACGATGGAAGGGTTCACCACAGCAGGGATCCGCTCTCCAGACTGTCTTTCGCCGCCTCAGATCTTCTTCCCCGCCGCCGGTAGCCACGACAACTGCATTACCATCATCAACTGAGCATATGACCTTGAGGACTACACGGGTCCGCAAGAGAGGTCGCACTCTTCCATGTCTGCTTATGTTATGTGTCGCTTAATGTGATGACATGCTACATTATCGTCGTGTTCACCTATTAGACTCCGAGTCAGGTCCAAACTAATGCTGATACTTGAGTTTTTAAATGGTTGTGGGGTACATATTGTGGCAACAATCAGTACTATCTGGTTAATCTCCGGTGTCTACTATGAGTTTCATGTTGGGTGCAAACAAACATTAAAGGAGCCATTATCTGTATTTTTTAACTAAAGCTATTATCTGCCTGCTGTCACTGGTTTTGTGTCGATCCACAGTTTGCTACCATCACTCTGGATTTGTGCATGCACTCCTTACATAATCTCACTATGTTTTATTCCTATGCATGCCAGTTATTGTACACAATGGAACTGATCATGTAGAGCAAAAGAGACAAGCCTTGCGTGGCAATAAAATTTCATGCAGACGTCGTTCCATGGTGGGCGCAAAGGCAGCCCCCCTCCACCCATTTCGGATCGTAATCAAGAGGAAGATAACTGTTCTATGGGGGATTCAGAAGGAGAAGACCACTCCTATTTACCCCATGAGGTCTTCGCTCTAACTTGGCATGCTAATGTTGGTAATATCATGCATGTCGTGCCTTGCATTGCTTACTGTATACATTAAAGATGTTATCTGCTTAGTTTAGACATGCTTTGTGTCAATGCCATCTATTTAGTCTCTATACCGTATATGTGAATCATGCAATGCCATCTTGTCTAGCCAGGCATCATATATGTGAATTTTGCAATGCCACCCTGGTTAGCCAGTCATCTTATATGTGAATTATATCATGCCATCATTTTTTTATTACGTGTTAAATTTGTCATCAATTTCAGTACATTCAATTACTCTTCCTGTGCATCAACCATTCGGCACGGTCATGGAAAAATCTAGAGTGGAAACAAGGTCTTCAGAGCAGACAATGCTATCTGACGAAGCGCATGTCTTGCTGGTTACCGATAGCTCCTCAGAGGAGGATTCAGAGACATATGACCAGTCATATTCCCCCCCCCCGAGGTGCATGCCCTAACTTGGCAGGGTTATGTTGCTCATATCGTGCGTATGGTATCTTGCATTGCTATGTCATTTGCTTAGTTTAGACATGCTTTGTGTGAATGCCACCTGTTTAGTGTCTAATTACCATATATGTGAATTATGCAATGCCATCTTGTTGCAAGACATTATATATGTGAATTATGCAATGTTATCTTGTTGCAAGGCATTATGTATGTGAATTATGCAATGCCATGCTGTTTAGGCAAGCGTCATATATGTGAATTATATCATGCCATCCTTTTTTTGTATTTCTCATTGCTTTTGTTGACAATGTTTGTATATTCAACTGCTCTTCCTGTGCATCAGCCATTTGAATTGGTGATGGAGAAATCTGGAGTAAAAACAAGGTCTTCAGAGCAGACAATGCTACCTGCTGAAGCAGATATCTTGCTGGTTACAGATAGCTCTTTAGAGGAGGATTCAGAGGCAGATGACCAGTCCTATTATCCCCCTGAGGTGTATGCTCAAACTTGTCAGGGTTATATTACTCATATAATGCATATGTTGTATTGCAATGCTTAGTTTTTACATCATATACACAATATTGAATGCCATCTCCTTAGTTGACACATCATATATGTGATTGCCCTCTTCTCACTTCCTTAGTATATAAATCATATATTTGAATTATGTCATGCCATGATGTTTACATAGACAGCATGTATCTGAATTATGGCATGCCAACCCATTTTCTAAAGACATAATATAGTTATATCATCTCATCCTGTTTACATAGTCATCATATTTTAAATTATGTCATTCTATCCGTGAATTATATCATGCCATCATGTTTCCATCGACGGCATGTTTGTGATTTATGGCATGCCAACCACTTTAATAGACACATCGTATAGTTATATCATGTCATCCTGTTTACATAGTCATCATATTTTGAAGTATGTCATTCTATCCTGTTTAGTTAGCCATCATACATGTGAAATTGTGTCATGCTATCCTGTTTAATTAGCCATCATATATGTGAAATTATGTCCTGCTATTCTGTTTGCTTAGACAACATAAATGTGAATTATTTCATGCCCTGTTTTGTTCCCTACTATCCATTGCACCTGTCTATCTTACAATGTCTGTACATTCAATTACTTTTCTTGTTTATCAGCCATTTCAAGTGGAGGGAGTGATGGCAGTATCTGTGGGAGTAAAAACACGGTCTTCAGAAAAGATCATGCTACCTGTCGATGCAGATAGAACCACGATTGTACTTGCCCAAGAACCAGCCCCACCACACATAACCCACACTCATGCAGATTGTACCCCTACCCAGTTGGACAGAGAACCAGCTACACCCCTTCTAACCCCAACCCCAGTAGATAGACAACCAATTCCCGTTGACACAGCACCGTCTCCACCATAGAGCACCCAAACACGAGCAGTTAGTAAGGCAACTGCAGTGCCCAAATCATGAGGACCACCACTCCGAACCCGAAGTCAATGCTGAAAGCAGAAGAAGAATTGTTCTCAGGTTAGGTTCCATAGCTATGGTTCATACTACTTTGCTCTTGCATCACTATATTTACTGATACCAACTAATTTCAAATTTGAAGGATGCAATTGAAAATCCAATGGCGCAACAGGTATGTTTTAAACCTATTTCTTCAACGTGTTTGGCTATTTGCTGTTGTAACTTGCTCTATGTTGATTCCAGTTTCAATTGAATAAATAGTTATGTTCTCATGCCATGCACATTACAAGTGTTGTTATTGCTGTGTAGTTTCCCACACTTATATTCTGTCTATGCTGCTTTGTCTTAAATAGATATGATTCGAACTGTATCTATCTTGATTTGGCAACATAAACTAGAATGATATAGACCATACAGTGACCATACTACATATATATATGTTTGTTTCATGCTGTTATCCTGTCCACCTTACTACTGAACTAGTTTACCAAAATGAGTTTCAATACTACATTGTAAACCGGAGATGTGTTTGTTTGTTTCTCTTTTAGAACGCAGATAGAATATTGGAGAAGAGTACCCTGTTATGCAATGGTAAAGGAAGTAATGCAGATAAGGTTCAAGATAGTGAGACATCCCTGTTGGTCTCCAAGAAAGCTGATAAAAACTATATTGAAGACACTAAGACAACCCCAATGTCCTGTCTTGATGTAGTGTTCGAGTTACTGGCTACCACTACTGGCACCAGCTCTTCGAACTCGTTGCCTGAATCAGTTCGATTTCTTGAGTCTCAACTTCAAGTTGAAAGACATCGATCAGATGTTATGCGACAGGAGGCCGAAGGACTGAGGAAGTCCCTGCAGAATTCAGATGCATACTTTCTGGTGCAACAGCAAGCACTGGAGGACTTAAGCGCCAAACAAAAGAAAGTTAATAAGCTTGCTAAGCATCTTGCCAGCATTAAGGGTACCCAGGATATTGTTTCTTGAGCTCTTCTAAAGTGGTTTCAGTTCTGGACTTGTTTTGCTGCAGCGTTTATATGCTGTTGTGTTCCCTATATTTGCACTGGTGACGAACTTTGATGCCCAGTGGATGTAATATGTGTAATAGCCATGATAGCCTAGTGTAAATTGCTTGCTTATTTATTTCCTTGTTGCTTGTTTATTTGTTTGCTTGTAGTCAGTGCAGTTATTTTTCTGCGGTTTGCTAGTGGCTGCAATAACCTATTTTCTAAAACTAGGCCACAATAACCATGGCTAATATTTACTGTAGTGACACTGGGCCTCCTACGGGCCGTAGAAATAGTGGGCCTTCTACGGGTCGTATAAATAGTAGGCCTTCTACGGGCCGTAGAAACAGTGGGCCTTCTACGGGCCGTAAAAACAATGGGCCTTCTACGGGCCGTAGAAACAATGGGCCTTCTATGGACCGTATCATTAATGGGCCTTATACGGGCCGTATGATCGATTGGCCAAACATGGGCCAAACAGACCGCATTCTGGCCGTAAACGGGCTAGAGTTGGAATCGTCCGTTCATGGGCCGACCACAACGGGCCATCGTTAATTGGCCGTATTTGATGACAATATGAAAACGGCCCAACGTATTAACAGACCACAAACGGGCCGACTGTAACCACGGGCTGAATTTGGCCCACAAGAAGAAAATGACAGTAACGGGCCATAAGTAAAAGAATGCTGGAAAATAGCCCAAGAATAAATGGGCTCTGAGAAGGCCGAAAGATAACATGGGCCGGAAACGGCCCAACGGAATAACGGGCCGTTAATGGGTATAAAGTGATACATTGTTCTTTACGGGCCAGTTTCACCACGGGCCGTTATTGGGTGTAAGGTGATACTCTGTTCATTACGGGCTAGTTTCACCACGGGCCGTTAATAGGCCAAGAGTTACATAGGGCCTCATATGGGCCGAAAGACGTAATGGGCCATACATGGGCCAGAAGTGAAAACGGGCTGGAATCATATTGGATGGCCCAGATGACGCTACTGGCCTAATTCGAATAGGGCGTAACGGGCCTTGGGTTACCGGGCTGTAAATGGGCTATATGCGAACAGGCCGTTAACAGGCTTTCCATGGGCCGGCCCGCCACCTTTTGACCAAGTCAAACGGGCCGGCCTTTTCACAGGAATGGGCCTTTGTTGGGCCGTGCCACGTGTCGACGTATCATAGGCGCCTTTTGTCCAATGAGTGGATGGCATCTGTCCCAGCGATGAGCCGACACGTGTTTCCTCCAGCCAATGATGATTTTACACGTGGAAAATCCCCATTGGTCGGGGCTGTTAACGGGATACCGGATCCAAAACCCGACCCGATAGCTTAACGGCGTTCCGTTACGGTGGATGCCACGTGTCGGTCACCCTTGACGAAAGCACTTCTGTGAGACGTGATTTATCATCGTGGAAGTGGACACTTCCGTGATGATAATTTTGGTAATGTCATGGAACACTTCTATGACGGCACAAGTATGACTATCTTGATTCTGTCATAAAATTGTCATGGATGTACATGCATGACAGAAAATGCGACCTACTGTGACAAACACGTATCATCACGGAAGTGTATTTTTTTGTAGTGAATGTGGAATAGTTTCACAACCCACACCACCTAGAACACCACAGAGTAATGGTGTGTCCTAACGTCGTAACCGTACTTTATTAGATATGGTGCATTCTATGATGTCTCTTACCGATTTGCCACTATCGTTTTGGGGTTATGCATTAGAGACAATCGCATTCATGTTAAATAGTGCATCACCTAAATCCATTGAGATGACACCGCATGAACTGTGGTTTGGCAAGAAACCTAAGCTGTCATTTCTTAAAAGTTTGGGGATGCGATGCTTATGTCAAAAGGCTTTAGCCTGATAAGCTTGAATCCAAAGTGGAGAACTGCGTCTTCATAGGATACCCGAAAGAAACTATTGGGTATACCTTCTACCACAGGTCTGAAGGCAAAATCTTCGTTGCTAAGAATGGGTCCTTTCTAGTGAAGGAGTTTATCTCGAAACAAGTGAGTGAGAGGAAAGTAGAACTTGATGAGGTAGCTGTACCATTTCTCTAATTGGAAAGTAGTACATCAGAGAAAGCCGTTCCCGTGATGCCTACAATAACTAGAGAGGAAGAAAATGATGATGACCATGAAACTTCAGATTAATTTACTATTGAACCTCATAGGTCAACCAGAACATGTTCCACACCAGAGTGGTATGGAAATCCTGTCCTGGAAGATATGTTGTTGGACAACAATGAACCTACGAACGATGAAGAAACTATGATGAGCCCAGATTCTGAAAAATGGCATGAGGCCATGAAATCTGAGATAGGATCCATGTATGAGAACAAAGTACGGACTTTGGTGGATTTGCCCGATGATCTGCCAGCCATAAAGAATAAATGGATCTTTAAGAGGAAGACAGATGCTGATAGTAATATCACTGTCTACAAAGCTCGACTTGTTGCAAAAGGTTTTCGACAAGTTCAAGGGGTTGACTATGATGAGACTTTCTCACCCATAGCGATGCTTAAGTCTGTTCGAATCATGTTAGCAATTGCCGCATCTTATGATTATGAAATCTGGCAAATGGATGTCAAAAAACTTGCATTCCTTAACATGTTTATTTAGGAAGAGTTGTATATGATGCAACCAGAAGTTTTTGTCAATCCTAAAGGTGCTAACAAAGTGTGCAAGATTTAGCGATCCATCTATGGAGTGGTGCAAGCATCTCGGAGTTGGAATATACGCTTTGATGAGGTGATCAAAGCATATGGTTTTATACAGACTTATGGTGAAACCTGTATTTACAAAAAAGTGAGTGGGAGCTCTGTAGCATTTATTTTATTATAAGTGGATGACATATTGCTGATTGGAAATGATATAGAATTTCTGGATAGCATAAAAGGATACTCGAATAAGAATTTTTCAATGAAAGACCTCGGTGAAGCTAGTTACATATTGGGTATCAAAATCTATAGAGATAGATCAAGATGCTTAATAGGACTTTCACAAAGCACATACCTTGACATAGTTTGAAGGAGTTCAAAATGTGTCAGTCAAAGAAAGGGTTCTTACCCGACCACGACAGAAGATAGAGAGAATGAAAGTCATTCCCTATGCCTCAATGATAACTCACAAGTATAGGGGATCGCAACAGTTTTCGAGGGTAGAGTATTCAACCCAAATTTAGTGATTCGACACAAGGGGAGCCAAAGAATATTCTCAAGTATTAGAAGTTGAGTTGTCAATTTAACCACACCTGAAAGACTTAATATCTGCAGCAAAGTATTTAGTAGCAAAGTAGTATGGAAGTAACGGTGGCAAAAGTAATAGTAGCAGTTTTGTAGTAATTGTAATAGTGGCAACGATAAAGTAACTAAGAAAAGATCAATATGTGAAAAGCTCGTAGGCATTGGATCAGTGATAGATAATTATGTCGGATGCGATTCCTCATGCAACAGTTGTAACATAGGTTGAGACAGAACTAGCTCTAGTTCATCAATGCAATGTAGGCATGTATTCCGGATATAGTCATACGTGCTTATGGAAATGAACTTGCATGGCATCTTTTGTCCTACCCTCCCGTGGCAGCGGGGTCCTATTGGAAACTAAGGGATATTAAGGCCTCCTTTTAATAGAGTACCGGACCAAAGCATTAACACTTAGTGAATACATGAACTCCTCAAACTATGGTCATCACCGGTAAGTATCGCGATTATTGTCACTTCGGGGTTAACGGATCATAACACATAATAGGTGACTATAGACTTGCAAGATAGGATCAAGAACTCAAATATATTCATGAAAACATAATAGGTTCGGATCTAAAATCACGGCACTCGGGCCCTAGTGACAAGCATTAAGCATAGCAAAGTCATAGCAACATCAATCTTATAACATAATGGATACTAGGTTCAAACCCTAACAAAACTAACTCGATTAAATGATAAATCTCATCCAACCCATCACCATACAGCAAGCCTACGATGGAATTACTCACGCACGGCAGTGAGCATCATGAAATTGGTGATGGGGGCAGGTTCATGATGACGATGGCAACGGATTCCCCTCTTTGGAGCCCCGAACGTACTCTAGATTAGCCCACCCGAGAGAGATTAGGGCTTGGCGGTGGCTTTGTATTGTAAAACACGATGAATCCTTCTCTCTGATTTTTTCTCCCCAAACGTGAATATATAAAGTTGGAGTTAAGGTCGGTGGAGCTCCAGGGTGCCCACGAGGCATGGGGGTGCACCCAGGGGGTAGGTGCGCCCCCACCCTTGTGGACAGGGGGTGGGCCCCTGGTCTTGATTCTTTCGCCAGTATTTTTTATATATTCCAAAAATATTCTCCGTGAAGTTTCAGGTCATTTTGAGAACTTTTATTTCTGCACAAAAATAACACCATGGCAATTGTGCTGAAAACAACGTCAGTCCGGGTTAGTTCCATTCAAATCATGCTAGTTAGAGTCCAAAACAAGGGCAAAAGTGTTTTGAAAAATAGATACGATGGAGACGTATCAACCCCCCAAGCTTAAACATTTTCTTGTCCTCAAGGAGTTCAGTTGATAAACTGAAAGTGATAAAGAAAGACTTTTACAAACTCTGTTTGCTCTTGTTGTTGTAAATATGTAAAGCCAACATTCAAGTTTTCATCAAAGATCATGAACTAACCATATTCACAATAACACTTAGGTCTCATGTTTACTCATATCAATGGCATAATCAACTAGCGAGCAATAATAATAATTCTCGGATGACAACACTTTCTCAAAACAATCATAATATGATATAACAAGATGGTATCTCGCTAGCCCTTTCTGAGACCGCAAAACATAAATGCAGAGCACCTCTGAAGATCAAGGACTGACTAAACATTGTAATTCATGGTAAAAGAGATCCAGTCACAGTCATACTCAGTGTAAACTAATAGTAATGCATGCAAATGACAGTGGTGCTCTCCAACTGGTGCTTTTTCATAAGAGGATGATGACTCAACATAAAAGTAAATAGATAGGCCCTTCGCAGAGGGAAGCAGGGATTTGTAGAGGTGCTAGAGCTCGATATTTGAAATAGGGATAAATAATATTTTGAGTGGTATACTTTCATTGTCAACATAACAACTGAGAGATCTCGATATCTTCCATGCTACACACATTATAGATGGTTCCCAAGCAGAATGGTAACATTTATACTCCCCCTACCACCAACAAACATCAATCCATGGCTTGTCCGAAACAACGGGTGCCTCCAACTAACAACAATCCTGGGGGAGTTTTGTTTGCAATTATTTTAATTTGAGTATGGGACTGGGCATCCCAGTTACCGGCCATTTTCTCGTGTGTGATGAGCAGAGTCCACTCCTCTTGAGAATAACCCGCCTAGCATGGAAGATATAGACAGCCCTAGTTGATACATGCGCTATTCGAGCATACAAAACAGAATTTTATTTGATGGTTTAGAGTTTGGCACATACAAATTTAATTGGAACGGCAGGTAGATACCGCATATTGCAAGGTATGGTGGACTCATATGGAATAACTTTTGGGGTTTATGGAAGTGGATGCACAAGTAGTATTCCCGCTTAGTACAAGTGAAGGCTAGAAAAGACTGGGAAGCGACTAGCTAGAGAGCGACAACAGTCATGAACATGCATTAAAATTAATCAACACTGAGTGCGAGCATGAGTAGGATATAATTCACCATGAACATAAATATCGTGGAGGCTATGTTGATTTTGTTTCAACTACATGCGTGAACATGTGCCAATTCAAGCCACTCGAATTGTTCAAAGGAGGATACCACCCTATCATACCACATCACAACCATTTTAATAGCATGTTGGCACGCAAGGTAAACCATTATAAACTCCTAGCTAATTAAGCATGGCAGAGCAACTATAATCTCTAATTGTCATTGCAAACATGTTTCATTCATAATAGGCTGAATCAGGAACGTTGAACTAATCATATTTACAAAAACAAGATTGGTTGAGTTCATACCAGCTTTTCTCATCTCAATCAGTCTATCATATATCATCATTATTGCCTTTCACTTGCACGACCGAACGGTGTGGATATTAATAATAGTGCACGTGCATTGGACTAAGCTGGAATGTGCAAGCATTTAATACACATGAGAAGACAAGGTAATATGGGCTCTCTGTTAGATCAACAATAATGCATATGAGAGCCACTCAACATTTTCGTTATGGTCTTCTCCTCTCGACCCCCAAAGAAAAGAAAAGAAACAAAACTATTTACACGGGAAAGCTCCCAACAAGCAAAAGAAGAACAAGAAATCTTTTTGGGTTTTCTTTTAATTACTACTACTACAAGCATGGAAAGTAAAACTAGCTAAAAGCTACAACTATTTTTTTGTTTTTTCTTAAGGTTTTTCAAACACGCAAGAAGAAAGCTTAAAAAGAAAATAAACTAGCATGGATAGTACAATGAAAAAGTATGAGCACCAACAACTGGCATGAGTGTGTGAACATGAATGTAATGTCGGTGAGAAATACGTACTCCCCCAAGCTTAGGCTTTTGGCCTAAGTTGGTTTATGGCCACAGCTGGCCTGGTGGAAATCCAATGTTGTAACTGGGGTCATACTGAGATACAGCGGTTATTGCCTCATGAGTTGCAGCTTGGAGGTGAGCTGCCTCCGTCCTCGTCTCGTACTAATTCGCCTCCTCCCTAGTTATAACATATCTCCTTTTTGCCTGAAAGTCAAAGAAAGCAGGAGCTGGGAGAGCAACATGGATGATGCGTCATCTGTCAAAGATTAGTCGGTATTGGAGGAATTGTTCATTCCTCTCAACAAACTGATGGCGAACCATAGCAGTATAATCTAGATAAGCAGGAGGTAACTCAATATCATTTCCACGTATGGGTATATCAAGATAGTTAGCTACACGAGTTGCATAAATTCCTCCAAACAAATCTCCACTTAAACTGTTAAGATGCAACCTACATGCAACAATAGCCCCCAAGTTATATTTTTTATAACCTAATACCGCACTCTTAAGGACACTAAGATCAGGAACGCACATGTGGCAAGCCTCATCTTTACCGTTAATGCACCTACCCATAAAGAGAGCAAAATAATGTATGGCAGGAAAATGAATGCTCCCTATTCGAGCATACAAAACAGAATTTTATTTGAAGGTTTAGAGTAATACTAGCAAGAAAGTCTTTATATTCAGACTTGCGAGGTTCGCTAACATTGCCCCAGTGCGGGAGTTTACAAGCAGTATTAAAATCTTCTAGGTCCATGGTATATGATTTATCATAAAGGTCAAATAGGACAGTGTGAGAATTGCGCGAGGATGTAAATTTAAACCTTCTCACAAATGTATAAGTTAGGTAGCAGTATTGCGGGCACTTAACTGACACGAAGCCCTCAAGATCAGCATTATGCACATACGCGTCAAATTCATCCTTGATGCTTGCATGGATCATAAACTCCTCTGACGGCCATTCACAAGGCCGCACCTGAGCTTCCCTTGGTAGTTCATTGTCCGGCTCACGTATCACGGGCCTTGGGCCTTGCTTCCTTGAGGAGCCACCTTGGTACATTTTCCTAAACATATTTCTTCCTTCGAAAAATTTCTGAAATTTTTAGTGACTCAAAATAAAAGTGAACCAACTCAACAAAATTGATAGCAACTACTCCTACAAGTGCCTAGAGGCCATATCATGCATTAAAATTACTTTTGACCACACAAATTTGACATGCAAGCTCAAGAACAGGTTCACCTAAGCATCAAATTTTTTTAATAAATAAAGCACTAGAACAAAAACTAATTGGACCATTGGAGGAGTCACCTACCAAAGAACAATCCCCTTAAGCAGTTTTGTGAATGGAGCTTTGAGCAAGGAGATCGAAAATGGCAGCAAGATGAGCTAGGACTCGGGTTTGAGCTGGTGGATGATTTTTTCTGGAGGAAGACGAAGTGTGTGGGTGCAAGAATAAATGGAGGGGGCCCACGTGGGGTCCACGAGGCAGGGGGCGTGCCCTGAACCCTAGTGGCTAGGTGGTGAGGCCCCCTGGGGTGTCCTCAGTGCCAATAATTCTTAAATATTCTAGAAAAAATCATATAAAATTTCCAGGACATTTGGAGATTTTTATTTTTGGGGTATTTTTTATTGCAAGGATAATTCAGAAAACAGACAGAAAATACTATTTTTGCTTTATTTAATCTAAATAACAGAAAGTAGAAGGAGGGTACAGGGAGTTATGCTTTCTAACTTCATCCATCTCATGCTCTTCAAAAGGAATCCACTAACAAGGTTGATCAAGTCTTGTTAACAAACTCATTCTCAATCGCATGAAACCAAAGAAATATCAAATAACACTAGGTTACCTCAACGGGGATATGCACGTCCTGACCAATAAGAATATCATATTTCTTCTTAGCTGTAGGAAGAGGAAATTCAAAACCTCCAATAGTAACCTTTGAAGTTTTTCCAATAGAATTGATACTGTGGACTTGAGGTTGTTTCCTCAAAAAGTGTACCGTATTCTCATTACCATTAACATGAAAAGTGACATTGCCTTTGTTGCAATCAATAACAGCCCCTGTAGTATTCAAAAAGGGTCTACCAATAATAATAGACATACTATCGTCCTCGGGAATATCAAGAATAACAAAGTCTGTTAAAATAGTAACGTTTGCAACCATAACAGGGACATCCTCACAAATACCGACATGTATAGTAGTTGATTTATCAGCCATTTGCAAAGATATTTCAGTAGGTGTCAACTTATTCAAATCAAGTCTACAATATAAAGAGAGAGGCATAACACTAACACCGGCTCCAAGATCACATAAAGCTGTTTTAATATAGTTTCTTTTAATGGAGCATGGTATAGTTGGTACGCCTGAATCTCCTAGTTTCTTAGGTATTCCACCCTTTAAAGTATAATTAGCAAGCATGGTGGAAATTTCAGCTTCCGGTATCTTTCTTTTATTTGTAACAATATCTTTCATGTACTTAGCATACGGATTCATTTTAAGCATATCAGTCAAATGCATACGCAAAAAGATAGGTCTAATCATTTCAGCAAAGCGCTCAAAATCCTCATCCTCCTTTTTCTCGGATGGTTTAGGAGGAAAAGGCATGGGTTTCTGAACCCATGGTTCTCTTTCTTTACCGTGCTTCCTAGCAACGAAGTCTCTCTTATCATAACGTTGATTCTTTGATTGTGGGTTATCAAGATCAATAGCAGGTTCAATCTCTACATCATTGTTATTGCTAGGTTGAGCTTCAACATGAACATCATCATTAATATTATCACTGGGTTCATGTTCATTACCAGATTGTGTTTCAGCATCAGAAATAGAAATATCATTGGGATTCTCAGGTGTGTCAACAACAGGTTCACGAGAAGCATGCAAAGTACTATCATTTTTCTTTTTTCTTCTTCTTAGAAGAACTAGGTGCATCAACATTATTTCTCTGTGAATCTTGCTTAATTCTCGTAGAGTGGCCCTTAGGATACAAAGGTTCGTGAGTAATTTTACCCCCTCTAGTCACAACTCTAACATCATTATCGTTTTTCTTATTATTTAATTCAATGAGCAAATCATTCTGAGCTTTAAGCACTTCTTCTACTTGAGTGGTAACCATAGAAGCATGTTTACTAATAAGTTTAAGTTCACCTTTAACTCTAGACATATAATCACTCAAGTGTTCAATCATATAAGCATTACATTTCAATTGTCTACCAACATAAGCATTGAAGTTTTCTTGTTTAACAATAAAATTATCAAACTCATCTATTTGGCGAGCAGACTTATAACGAGGAATATCACCTTCATAAAATATATAGAGAGAATTTACCTTCACTACCTGTGTCGGGTTATCAAGACCATGTATTTCTTCAATAGGTTGTAAATTATTTACATCTTCAGCTTTAATACACTTTTCTTTCATAGATTTCTTTGCCTCTTGCATATCTTCAGGACTGAGAAATAGAATACCCCTTTTCTTTGGAGTTGGTTTAGGAGTTGGTTCAGGAAGTGTCCAATCATTTTCATTACTCAACATATTACTCAATAGCAATTCAGCTTGATCAACAGTTCTTTCCTTGAAAACACAACCAGCACAACTATCCAGGTGGTCTCTGGAAGCATCGGTTAGTCCATTATAAAAGATGTCAAGTATTTCATTTTTCTTGAGAGGATGATCAGGCAAAGCATTAAGTAATTGGAGAAGCCTCCCCCAAGCTTGTGGGAGACTCTCTTCTTCAATTTGCACAAAATTATATATTTCCCTTAAGGCAGCTTGTTTATTATGAACGGGGAATATTTAGCAGAGAGGTAATAAATCATATCCTGGGGGACTATGCACACAACCAGGATCAAGAGAATTAAACCATGTTTTAGCTTCACCCTTTAATGAGAATGGAAACAACTTAAGGATATAATAGTAGCGAGTTTTCTCGTCATTAGTGAATGGGGTGGCTATATCATTTAATTTAGTAAGATGTGCCAGAACAATTTCAGATTCATAGCCATAGAAAGGATCAGATTCCACCAAAGTAATTATCTCAGGATCTACAAAGAAATCATAATCCTTATCGGAAATACAGATAGGTGAAGTAGTAAACGTAGGGTCATATTTCATTCTAGCATTCAAAGATTTTTCTTTCAGCTTAGCTAATAATTTCTTAAGATCATATCTATCATTGCAAGCTAAAAAGTCTCTAGCAGTTTCTTCATCCATAACATAACCCTCAGGCACAACAGGCAATTCATATCTAGGGGGAGAATCTTCATCATCGCTTTCATCAATATTATCAGTTTCAATAATTTCATTCTCTCTAACCCTAGCAAGTTGTTCATCAAGAAATTCACCTAATGGCACAGTAGTATCAAGCATAGAAGTAGTTTCATCATACGTATCATGCATAGCAGAAGTGGCATCATCAATAACATGCGACCTATTAGAATTAATAGCGGAAGCAGGTTTAGGTGTCGCAAGTTTACTCAAAACAGAAGGTGAATCAAGTGCAGAGCTAGATGGCAGTTCCTTACCTCCCCTCGTAGTTGAGGGAAAAATCTTTGTTCTTTCATCTTTCAAGTTCCTCATTGTGATCAGCAGATATAAATCCCAAGTGACTCAAAGAATAGAGCTATGCTCCCCAGGAACGGCGACAGAAAATAGTCTTGATAACCCATAAGTATAGGGGATCGCAACAATTTTCGAGGGTAGATTATTCAACCCAAATTTATTGATTCGACACAGGGGGAGCCAAAGAATATTCTCAAGTATTAGCAGTTGAGTTGTCAATTCAACCACACCTGAAAGACTTAATAGCTGCAGCAAAGTATTTAGTAGCAAAGTAGTATGGAAGTAACAGTAACGGTGGCAAAAGTAATGGTAGCAGTTTTGTAGTAATTGTAATAGTGGCAACGATAAAGTAACTAAGCAAAGATCAATATGTGAAAAGATCATAGGCATTGGATCGGTGATGGATAATTATGTCATATGCGATTCCTCATGCAACAGTTATAACATAGGGTGACACAGACCTAGCTCCAGTTCATCAATGCAATGTAGGCATGTATTCCGAATATAGTCATACGTGCTTATGGAAAAGAACTTGCATGACTTCTTTTGTCCTACCCTCCTATGGCAGCGGGGTCCTAGTGGAAACTAAGGGATATTAAGGCCTCCTTTTAATAGAGTACTGAACCAAAGCGTTAACACTTAGTGAATACATGAACTCCTCAAACTACGGTCATCACCGATAAGTATCCCGATTATTGTCACTTCGGGGTTAACGGATCATAACACATAATAGGTGACTATAGACTTGCAATATAGGATCAAGAACTCACATATATTCATGAAAACATAATAGGTTCAGATCTGAAATCATGTCACTCGGGCCCTATTGGCAAGCATTAAGCATGGCAAAGTCATAGCAACATCAATCTCAGAACATAATGATACTAGGGATCAAACCCTAACAGAACAAACTCGATTACATGATAAATCTCATCCCCCATCACCATCCAGCAAGCCTACGATGGAATTACTCACGCACGACTGTGAGCATCATGAAATTGGTGATGGATTAAGGTTGATGATGACAATGGCGACGTATTCCCCTCTCTGGAGCCCCGAACGGACTCTAGATCAGCCCTCCCGAGAGAGATTAGGGCTTGGCGGCGGCTCCGTATCGTAAAACATGATGAATCCTTCTCTCTGATATTTTTCTTCCCAAACATGAATATATAGAGTTGGAGTTGAGGTCGGTGGAGCTCCAGGGGGCCCACGAGGCATGGGGCCCGCCAAGGGGGGTAGGCGCGCCCCCCAACCTCGTGGACATGGTGTGGGCCCCCTTGTCTTGATTCTTTCGCCAGTATTTTTTATATATTCCAAAAATATTCTCTGTGAAGTTTCAGGTCATTCCGAGAACTTTTATTTTTGCACAAAAATACCACCATGGCAATTCTGCTGAAAACAGCGTTAGTTCGGGTTAGGTCCATTCAAATCATGCAAGTTAGAGTCCAAAACAAGGGCAAAAGTGTTTGGATAAGTAGATACGTTGGAGACGTATCAACTCCCCCAAGCTTAAACCTTTGCTTGTCCTCAAGCAATTCAGTTGACAAACTGAAAGTGATAAAGAAAAACTTTTACAAACTCTGTTTACTCTTGATGTTGTAAATATGTAAAGCCAGCATTCAAGTTTTCAACAAGGATTATGAACCAACCATATTCACAATAACATTTCACAACAAAAAAATACACTTCCGTGATGATACGTGTTTGTCACAGTAGGTCGCATTTTTTGTCATGCATGTACATCCATGACAATTTATGACAGAATCAAGATAGTCATACATGTGCTGTTGTAGAAGTGTTCCATGACAATAACAAAATTATCATCACGGAAGTGTCCACTTCCATGATGAGAAATCACGCGTCACAGAAGTGCTTTCGTCAAGGGTGAATGACACGTGGCATCCACCATAACGGAACGTCGTTAAGCTATCGGGTCGAGTTTTGGATCCGATAACCCGTTAACTGCCCCGACCAATGGGGATTTTCCATGTGTAAAATCATCATTGGCTGGAGGAAACACGTGTCGGCTCACCGTTGGGACAGATGTCATCCGCTCATTGGACCGAAGGCGCCTATGATATGGCGACACATGGCACGGCCCAACAGAGGCCCATTCCTGTGAACAGGCCGTCCCGTTTGACTTGGTCAAAAGGTGGCGGGCCGGCCCACGGAAAGCCTGTTAATGGCCTGTTCGCATATAGCCCATTTACAGCCCGCTAACCCAGGGCCCGTTATGCCCTATCCGAATTAGGCCCAATAGCGTCATCCGGGCCGTCCAATATGATTCAGCCCGTTTTAACTTCCGGCCCATGTGTGGCCCATGACTTCTTTCGGTCCATATGAGGACCTTTGTAACTCTTGGACCATTAACGGCCCGTGGTGAAACTGGCCCGTAATGAACAGTGTACTACTTTATACCCATTAACGACCCGTTATTCCATTGGGCCGTTTCCAGCCCAAGTTATCTTTCGGCCTTCTCTGGGCCCATTGATTCTTGGGCTCATTTGTAGCGTTCGGTTACATATGGCCCGTTACTGTCATTTTCTGCTTGTGTGCCAAATTCATCCCGTCGTTACAGTCGGCCCGTTTGCGGACCGTTAATACGTTGGGCCGTTTTCATGTCAAAAAAAATCGTTGGGCTGTTTTCATAGAGTTATCAAATACGGCCTATTAACGGCCCATTATGGTCCACGAATAGTATGACCCATGATTGGTGAAATGATGATACGCCCCGTAGAAGGCCCATGGATCCTACGGCCCGTATGGGGCCCATGGATAGTACGACCCATAGAAGGCCCATGGATCGTACGACCCGTAGAAGGCCCATGGACCCTATGGCCCGTAGAAGGCCCATGGACCCTATGGCCCGTAGAAGGCCCATGGCCCCTAAGGCCCGTATAGAAGGCCGATGGATCCTACGGCCGGACAAAGGCCCATGGATCATACGGCCTTCAGGAGGCCCATGGTTACAACAGTCCGTGTGTTGCCATGATTATTTTGGCCTAGTTACCAAAAATAGGCTATTGTGGCCACTAGAAAAAAAACAACTGCAGTGACTACAAGCAAACAACTAAACAAGACAATAAGGAAATAAATAAGCAAGCAATTAACGCTAGCCTATTACTGCTATTACACATATTACATCCACTGGGCATCAAAGTTCACCACCAGTGCAAATATAGGGAACAAAGCAGCACATTACATACACTGGCCGTCAAAATTGGCCACCAGTGCAAATAAACGCGGTAGCAAAACAAGAGCATAACTGAAACAACTTCAAAAGAGCTCAAGAAACATTATCCTGGGTATCCAGCATGCTGGCAATAAGCTTAGCAAGCTGATTAGCTTTGTCCTGTTTGGCGCTAAAATCCTCCAACGCTTGCTGTTGCACCAGAAAGTATGCATCTAAATGCTCCAGGGACTTCCGCAGTCCTTCCGCTACTTGTCGCAGCACAACTGATCGATGTCTTTCAACTTGTAGTTGAGAGTCAAGAAACCGAACTGATTCGGACAGTGAGTTTGAATATCTTGTGCAAGCGGTAGTGGCCAATAACTCGAACACTAAACCAAGACAGGACTTTGGGGTTGTCTCACTGTCTTCAAGATAGTCTTCCTTAGCCGTTTTATCAGCTTTGTTGGAGAACAATAAGGATGTGTCACTATCCTGAACCTTATCTGCATTACTTCCTTTACAATTGCTTAATAAGGCACTCTTCCCCAATATTTTGTCAGCATTCTAAAAGAAGAAACAAGTAGACACATAACAAGTTTAGCATGTACTAGTATATGAAACTCATTTCGGTGAACCAGTTCATTAGTAAGGTGGACATGATTAAACTACCAAGTCTTCTATTACCAAGTACTAGTACATAATAAAAGCATCAAACAAACATATATCTATGTCCTATAGTCACTGCATTGTCTTGCCAAATCAAAATAGAGTCACGGTTCAAATCATATCAGTTCAAGACAAAGCAGCAGTGAAAGAATACAAAGCGTGGGAAACTACACGGCACAACAAGATTTCAGATGGGTACCACGGGTCTACATTTACAACAACACTATTGGCTCTGTTGTGATGCTAGTAATGTGCATGATATGAAAGTCAACTGTATACACAATTGAAGTTGAAATAAGCAGAGCTATTGATCAGAGCAAACCTGTTAAAGAAACACGCGTGAACATACCTGCTGTGCCATTGGAGTTTTGATTGGATCCTTCAATTTAAAAATAAGTTTGTATGAGTAAATACAGTGATACAAGAGCAAAGTAATCATAGTTAAAAAAGGCGCGCCTAAGTGAGCGCTTAAGCGCGCCTAGGCTCTAGGCGTTGGCAAAACGCATTGCGCATAACGCATAATCTGTGCATAACTGCGCCATAAGCATGCGCTTTGGTCAGTAAAGCGCAAGGCGGTGGGAAAACACACAATTAACGCCTAGCGCTTTTTGAACTATGATAACAATGGAATCTTAAATTAGAACAGTTGTTCTTCAGGTTTAGGCACTTGTTCTACATGAACAGAGTACAGTAAAACGCAAGAATATAATACTTCAAAATAGAAAATGAGCTCATCGACCTTACCACATTCTTGGTTCGGGACCAGTACAGAACAAGGTGTTCCCAGCCATCGTCCAGTAAATGTGTCTCAGGAGAACGTAAGGGAATTTGATGAGTTTCTTTGCCGGTGAAGTATGTTTTCTTCAGGTAATTCTGATACTTCCACCAAGCATTCTTGAAGATAGCAGAGGTATTAGCACAGGTTACCTCATCCCGAGTTTCCAAATCGGTCCTTCTCTATAGAGAAAAATGGGAAAATTTGTTGTATTATAACCATCATGGAGGTAGGATGTATGGGACGAAGCAAGGTAATTGCCATGAATAACATTACTTACACATAACTCCTGGACAAACACCTGCAACTGGCATTTTCCTTGATCTTTAGTATAATATTTCCAAGATGGGAAGATACACACATACGATTTAACAACATCAAATGCGATAGATGCTAAGCTACGACTAGCTGGTTGTGCTTCCTCCACAGGAATAGGCGTACTAACTGGTGGAGTTGGGGTTCGTCGTGATAGTACCGGCCCTTTGGGCACTGGAGCTGCCTTACTAACTGCTCCTCTTTGGTGGAGATGGTGATGTGTCAACAGGAACTGGGTTACTATCGGCTGGGGTTGGGGTTAGATTGGGTGAAGCTAGTTCTCTGTCCGTCGCAGTAGGGGTACAATCTGTGGGAGTTTGGGTTATGTGTGGTAGGGCTGGTTCTTGTGCATGTACAACCGGGGTGCTATCTCCATCAAGAGGTAGCGCTATTTTATTTGAAGACCATGTTTTTAGTCCGCTAGATACTGGCATCATCCGCTCCAATTCAAATGGCTGATAAACAGGAAACATAGTTGAATGTACAGACATTGTATGAGAGACAGATGCAATAGATAGTGTGCAAAAAAGAGGGCATGAAATAGTTGACATGTATATTGTTTAACTAAAACGGATAGCATGACATAATTTCACATATATGATGTCTATCTAAACTGGATAGCATAGCATAACATAATTCAAAGATATGATGAATAACTAAACACGATCGCATGACATAATTCACCTACATGTTATCTAAGTAATCAGGATCGCATCATTTAATTCACATATGTGATTTATATGCTAAACAGAGGGCATTCGATATGATGTCTGAACTAAGAACATGGTGTTGAATATTGTGTATATGATGTCTAAATTATGCAATGCAAGACACGTATGCATGATATGAGCAGTATAACCGTGCCAAGTTAGAGCATACAACTCAGTGGGGGAATAGGACTCGTCATCTGTCTCTGAATCCATCTCTGAGGAGCTATCGGGACCCAACAAGAGATCTGCTTCGATAGGTAGCACCATCTGCTCTGAAGGCCTTGTTTTCACTCCAGATTTTTCCATCTCCCACCCAAATGGCTGATTCACAGGAAGAGTAGTTTAATGTACAAACATTTTCGACAAATGGAAATGTAATGAAGAAAAGGATGGGCAAGATATCATTCAAATATATGATGCCTGGTTAAACAAGATGCCATTGCACATTTCACATATATTATGGCTGGCTAACAGACATGAGACTGCATAATTCCCATATATGATATAGAAACTAAACAGGTGGCATTACAGAACATGTCTAAACTAAGCAGATGACATATATGATGTCAAAAGTAGGCACTACAAGGCAACATATGCATGATATGACTAACATCATCATGTCAAGGTAGAGCAAACACTTTGGGGGTAAATAGGAGTGGTCAGCGGTGTCTGAATCCGCCTCAGAACAGATATCTTCCTCTGGATTACAATCTAGAGAGGGTGGGGAGGGTTTGCCATTGAACCCACCATGGAGCGATGTCTGCATGACATTGTATTGCCGCGAAAAACTCTTCTCTTTTTCTCTACATGTTCAGCATGACTATCTACAATATCTGACATGCATACGAAAAATATGGCGAGATTATGTAAGGAGAGCATGCAAAAATTTAGAGTGATGGTAACAACCAGTGGATCGACGTTTTTCCGTTGAACCAAAATAGCCCTAATAGATCGACGTGAATGTATAGTAATAAGTGATGCAAAAAGTGTACAACCTCTTTGCCGTAGCCGTGTCGACGTCATCATCATTGGGTTGGTTGCTGAAGCAGTTGAGGCAGAGGTGGCTGTCGGAGGTGTGGAGGAAGATTTGAGGAATCTGTAGACGGTGTCCAGGGCACTGCTCTGTTGTGATGGATCGTTCTGTCATTGGAGCAGCTCCAGTGAGCCGTAAGACGTCAAGGCTGAAGCAACACAAGACAGACATCGTTAATCTCAAGTGGGATTCTAATAGCATCTCCAATAGATGATGTAAAATGGATGTAAAATTAACATCACCAAAAACCACCTGACTATAACAGATGAGGTAAAAATTGTTGACTCTGAACTTAACTGTCGAAACTGAAATTTACTATGGAATCTGAATGCTACTGTCGAAACTGAACGCAATGGTAGCAGAGAGGCACTTGACATGTAGTTTAGGGAGGTTATGCAGTTCATCGTCAACCTGCACCCCCTTGAGCCGCCAGCCACCACCGGCTGAACCGTCGGCCCCAGCGCCGCCTCGCCACCCCGAAACAACTCACCACCGCCGCCCCGGCCAGCCCTCTAGGCCCCCCGCCCCCACCCTGAACCCTAAGATAGATAGTGGGGTACCTCTCCACCGAGCCCCTGTCCCCGCTGCGGTTGGTTCTTCCTTAACTCTAGCGAGCCCCCCAACCCCTGAAAATCAACTAACCCAAAAGTCGATTCAGTCGACTGAAGTGTGGCTTAATCGGAGCAGAGCAGCAGCATGAGCGAGGGGGAGAGCAGCAATAGCAGCTGGGCAAGCGAGCGATCGAGCGAGAGCCGGAGCTGCTGCAGCAACGCGAGCGAGCGAGCGAGAGTCGGAGCAGCAGCAACAGATCTGGCTGGTATGGCCGCCACCGCCGAAGGGGCCTCACACTGGGGGAGAGCCACCGTGGAGATGTCACCCGCGGCGCCGGCTGACAACCCACAAGTATAGGGGATCGCAACAGCTTTCGAGGGTAGAGTATTCAACCCAAATTTGTTGATTCGACACAAGGGGAGCTAATGAATATTCTCAAGTATTAGCAGCTGAGTTGTCAATTCAACCACACCTGGAAACTTAGTATCTGCAACAAAGTGTTTAGTAGCAAAGTAATATGATAGTGATGGTAACGGTAACAAAAGAGTAACGAAAGCAAAGTAATGTTTTTCGTATTTTGTAGTGATTGTAACAATAGCAACGGGAAAGTAAATAAGCGTAAACCAATATATGGAAAGCTTGTAGGCAATGGATCAATGATGGATAATTATGCCAGATGCGGTTCATCATGTAAAAGTCATAACATAGGGTGACACAGAACTAGCTCTAGTTCATCAATGTAATGTAGGCATGTATTCCGAATATAGTCATACGTGCTTATGGAAAAGAACTTGCATGACATCTTTTGTCCTACCCTCCCGTGGCAGCGGGGTCCTAATGGAAACTAAGGGATATTAAGGCCTCCTTTTAATAGAGAAGCGGAACAAAGCATTAGCACATAGTGAATACATGAACTCCTCAAACTATGGTCATCTCCGGTAAGTATCCCGATTATTGTCACTTCGGGGTTAACGGATCATAACAAATAATAGATGACTATAGACTTGCAAGATAGGATCAAGAACACTCATATATTGATGAAAACATAATAGGTTCAGATCTGAAATCATGGCACTCGGGCCCTAGTGACAAGCATTAAGCATAGCAAAGTCATAGAAACATCAATCTCAGAACATAGTGGATACTAGGGATCAAACCCTAACAAAAATAACTCGATTACATGATAAATCTCATCCAACCCATCGCCGTCCAGCAAGCCTATGATGGAATTACTCACGCACGGCGGTGAGCATCATGAAATTGGTGATGGAGGATGGTTGATGATGATGACGGCGACGAATCCCCCTCTCCGGAGCCCCGAACGGACTCCAGATCAGCCCTCCCGAGAGGTTTTAGGGCTTGGTGGCGGCTCAGTATCGTAAAACGCGATGATTTCTTCTCTCCTATTTTTTTCTCCCCGAAAGCATATATATAGAGTTGGAGTTGGCGTCGGGAAGTCTCCAGGGGGCCCACGATGTAGGGGGCGTGCCCTAGGGAGGGGGAGCCCCCCACCCTCGTGAGCAGGGTGTGGGCCCCCTGGTCTTCATCTTTGGCGAGGATTTTTTATTATTTATTGTAAGGTATTCCATGGAGTTTCAGGTCATTCCGAGAACTTTTGTTTTCTGCACATAAAACAACATCATGGCAATTCTGCTAAAAACAGCGTCAGTCCGGGTTAGTTCCATTCAAATCATACAAGTTAGAGTCCAAAACAAGGGCAAAAGTGTTTGGAAAAGTAGATACGACGGAGACATATCAACTCCCCCAAGCTTAAACCCTTGCTTGTCCTCAAGCAATTCAGTTGACAAACTGAAAGAAATAAAGAAAAACTTTTACAAACTCTGTTTGCTCTTGTTGTTGTAAATACGTCAAGCTTAGCATTCAAGTTTTCAGCAAAGATTATAACTAACCACATTTGCAATAATTCTCAGGTCTCATAATTACACATATCAATAGCATAATCAACTAGCAAGCTATAATAATAAATCTCGGATGACAACACTTTCTCAAAACAATCATAATGATATAACAAGATGGTATCTCGCTAGCCCTTTCTAAGACTGCAAAACATAAATGCAGAGCACCTTTAAATATCAAGGACTGACTAGACATTGTAATTCATGGTAAAAGAGATCCAATCATAGTCACACCCAACATAAATTAACAGTAATGAATGCAAATGACAGCTTTGCTCTCCAGCTAGTGCTTTTAATAAGAGGGTGATGACTCAACATAAAAATAAATGGATAGGCCCTTCGCAGAGGGAAGCAGGGATTTGTAGAGGTGCCAGAGCTCGGTTTTGAAATAGAGATAATTGATATTTTGAGCGGTATACTTTCATTGTCAACATAACAACCAAGAGATGGCGATATCTTCCATGCTACACACATTATAGGCGGTTCCCAAACAGAATGGTAAAGTTTATGGCTTGCTCGAAACAACGAGTGCCTCCAACATACATCAGGTCCCAGGGGGAGTTTTGTTTTGCAATTGTTTTGATTTAGTTCGCATAAAGCATGGGACTGGGTATCCCGGTGACCAGCCATTTTCTCGTAAGTGAGGAGCGGAGTCCACTCCTCTTGAGAATAACCCGCCTAGCATGGAAGATACAAGCAGCCCTAGTTGATACATGAGCTATTCGAGCATACAAAACATGATATTTTTTTGAAGGTTTAGAGTTTGGCACATACAAATTTACTTGGAGCGGCAGGTAGATACCGTATATAGGAAGGTATAGTGGACTCATCTGGAATAACTTTGGGGTTTAACGGATTGGATGCACAAGCAGTATTCCCGCTTAGTACAGGTGAAGGCTAGCAAAAGACTGAGAAGCGACCAACTAGAGAGCGACAACAACCATGTACATGCATTAAAATTAATAAACATTGGATGCAAGCATGAGTAGGATATAATCCACCATGAACATAAATATCGTGAAGGCTATGTTGATTTGTTTCAACTACATGCGTGAACATGTGCCAAGTCAAGTCACTTAAATCATTCAAAAGAGGATACCACCCCATCATACCACATAATAACCATCTTAATAGCATGTTGGCACGCAGGGTAAACCATTATAACAAATAGCTAATCAAGCATGGCACAAGCAACTATGATCTCTAATTGTCATTGCAAACATGTTTATTCATAACAAGCTGAATCAAGAACGATGAACTCATCATATTTACAAAAACAAAAGAGGTAGAGTTCATACCAGCGTTTCTCATCTCAGTCAGTCCATCATATATCATCATAATTGCCTTTCACTTGCATGACCGAACGATGTGAATAATAATAAGAGTGCACGTGCATTGGACTAAGCTGGAATCTGTGAGCATTCAATAAACAGGAGAGGACAAGGCAATACAGGCTCTTCTGTCAGATCAACAATAATGCATATAAGAGCCACTTCAACAATTTAATTATGGTCTTCTCCTACTGACCCCCAAAGAAAAGAAAAGAAATAAAACTATTTACACGGGAAAGCTCCCAACAAGCAAAAGAAGAACGGGAAATATTTTTGGGTTTTCTTTTTAATTGCTACTACAAGCATGGAAAGTAAATTAATTAAAAGCTACAACTAATTTTTTTCTTAAGGTTTATTAAACACACAAGAAGAAGGCATAAAAAGGAAAGTAAACTAGCATGGATGATACAATGAAAAAGTATGAGCACCGACATCTAGCAATGAGTGTAGGTGAACATAAATGTAATGTCGGTAGGAAATACGTACTCCCTCAAGCTTAGGCTTTTGGCCTAAGTTGGTCTATGGCCACGGCTAGCCTGGCTGATATCCATAATAATAGTTGTTGGGGTCATACTGTGATGAAGAAGACTCTGACTGCCATTGGCTGACAGCCACCTCCGTATCCCAAGAATAAACAGACTATCGTGGAGGCTCATCTTGTGGTTCCGGTTCAGGCGCTGGTGCAGGGTTCCGGTAGGCATGAATAGCCGCCAACGGAACAAGGTACGTACCTACAGTCAAATCAAACAAGGAAGGAGCAGGCAAGGTAATAGTCTCAGGATGATGTTTATTAAAGAACAATTGATATTTAAACTCTCCTTCCCTATTCTTAACAATAAAATCATGTGCCACCATTTTTTTATAATCTAAATAAACACGAGGCAGCACCTTTTCTTCCTTCTCATAATGTCTAATAGGTATGTTAAAATGTGCAGCTAGGCGTGTAGCATAAATGCCTCCAAAGACGGGACCCTTAGTACGGTTCATACTTAACCGTCTAGCAATAATGCCGCCCATACTAAAAGAGTTATCACCGTATAAGCCATGGTGCAAAATGATAATATCAAGGATACTCAGGTTTCCACAGTTTCCGCGACCAAATAAACAATGACTAGCAAATAATGCAAAATAACGTAAAACAGGAAAGTGTGTGCTAGTGATTCGTGCATCGGAAACCTTCCTTGTTTGCCCTATGGTGATAGTGTCAATAAATCCCTCCACATCCTCACGATATGGTTCTTCTGTATTGCCCCCAAAAGGGACTAAACAAATCTGACAGAAATCATAGAATGACATCTCCTTGTGCTCATCATATAAATGAAACTCTACCGTAGGTGGCGAGTTCCTAGAATGGAAATGAAAGTTTTGCACAAAGGTATTTGTGAGTAAGAGATACTGATCGCATTGGTCGTGGAGGAAAGCAGTGAGGCCTGCCGTTTGAGCCAGTTCATAAAAATCTTCATAAATACCAGCTGCTCTCAGAAAATCATCGGAGGGCCATTCACACGCCCGAACCTCCGCGGTGCGAGGCAGATTATACTTAGGCTTGGGTGCCTTTTCCTTCTAGCTTTGGCTCGATGAGCCCCTCAAGAATCTCCTCATTATATTCTAAAAAATTCTAAATTTTTTTAGTAACTTCAAAATAAAAGTAAACCAAAATCAATAATATTGATAGCAACAACTCCTACAAGTGCCTAGAGCCTATATCATGCATCAAAACTACTTGGAACCATATAAATTTGACATGCAAGCTCAAGAACAGGGTCACCTAAGCAACACAAATTTGCAATGAATAAAGCACTAGAAAAAAACTAATTGGACCAATGGAGGAGTCACATACCAAAGAACAATCTCCCCAAGCAGTTTTGTGAGAGGTGCTTTGAGCAATGAGATCAAAATGGCAGCAAAGTGAGCTAGAACTCGTGCTTGAGTTGGTTTTTCGTGTTTGCGGGAGGAAGAAGAAGAGGATGGGTGCAGGAATAAGTGGAGGAGGGCCACCGTGGGCCCACGAGGCAGGGGGCGCGCCCAGGGGGTAGGGTGCGCCCTCCACCCTCGTGACCAGGTGGCAGCTCCCCCCGCGGTAATTTTTGCACTATAAATCCTCAAATATTCCCGAAAAAATCATATTAAATTGGCATGTCATTCTGAGGACTTTTTATTTTTGGGATATTTTTATATTGCACGGATAAGTCAGGAAACAGACAGAAAAATACTATTTTTACTTTATTTCAACTAAATAATAGAAAGTATAGAGAGGGTACACAAGGTTGTGCTTCTAGTTTCATCCATCTCATGCTCATCAAAAGGAATCCACTAACAAGGTTGTTCAAGTCTTGTTAACAAACTCATTTCGATTAACATGAAGCCAGAGAAATTTCGAATAACACTAGGTTACCTCAACGGGGATATGCACATCCCTAACAATAAGTATATCATATTTCTTCTTGACAGTAGGAAGAGGAAATTCAAAACCTCCAAATATAATCGATGGAATTTTTCCGATAGAATTGATACTATGAACTTGAGGTTGTTTCCTCGGAAAGTGTACCATATGCTCATTACCATTAACATGAAAAGTGACATTGCCTTTAGAGCAATCAATAACAGCCCCTGCAGTATTCAAAAAGGGTCTTCCAAGAATAATAGACATACTATCGTCCTCGGGAATATCAAGAATAACAAAGTCCGTTAAAATAGTAACGTTTGCAACTACAACAGGAACATCCTCACAAATACCGACAGGTATAACAGTTGATTTATCAGCCATTTGCAAAGATATTTCAGTTGGTGTCAACTTATTCAAGTCAAGTCTACGATATAAAGAGAGAGACATAACACTAACACCGGCTCCAAGATCACATAAAGCAGTTTTAACATAGTTTCTTTTAATAGAGCATGATATAGTAGGTACTCCGGGATCTCCAAGTTTCTTTGGTATTCCACCTTTAAAAGTATAATTAGCAAGCATGGTGGAGATTTCAGCTTTCGGTATCTTTCTTTTATTTGTAACAATATCTTTCATATACTTAGCATAAGGATTCATTTTGAGCATATGAGTCAATCGCATACGCAAAAAGATAGGTCTAATCATTTCAGCAAAGCGCTCAAAACCCTCATCATCCTTTTTCTTGGATGGTTTGGGAGGAAAAGGCATGGGTTTCTGAACCCAAGGTTCTCTTTCTTTACCATGTTTCCTAGCAACAAAATCTTTCTTATCATAACGTTGATTCTTTGATTGTGGGTTATCAAGATCAACAGCAGGTTTAATTTCTACATCATTGTCATTACTAGGTTGAGCATCATTATGAACATCATCATTAACATTATCACTAGGTTCATGTTCATTACCAGATTGTGTTTCAGCATTAGAAATAGAAATATCATTTGGATTATCAGGTGGTTCGGCAATAGGTTCAGTAGAAGTTTGCACAGTTCTATCATTTTTCTTTTTCCTTTTAGAAGAACTAGGTGCATTAGTTTTATTTCTCTAAGAATCTTGCTCAACTCTCTTAGGGTGGCCTTCAGGATACAGAGGTTCCTAAGTCATTCTACCAGTTCTAGTAGCCACTTTAACAGCATAATCATTTTTCTTACTATTCATTTCATCGAACAATTCTTTTTGAGATTTAAGTACTTGTTCTACTTGAGTGGTAACCGTAGAAGCATGTTTGCTAACAAGTTTAAGTTCACTTGTAATATTAGCCATATAATCACCCAAGTATTTAATCATATCAGCATCTTGTTTTAACTGTCTACCAAAATAAGCATTGAAGTCTTCTTGCTTAAACATAAATCTATCAAACTCATCCAAGCACTGACTAGCAATTTTAGTAGGAGGATTTCAGCTTTATCATATCTATAGTGAGAATTTACCTTTACTACCTGTGTCGGGTTATCGGGATCAGGAGGTTCATCAATAAATAAAGGATTAAGATCATATGTTTCTTCAACAGGCGGTAAATTAAGACCATGTATTTCTTCAATAGGAGGTAAATTCTTAACATCTTCAGCTTTAATACCTTTTTCTTTCATAGATTTCTTTGCCTCTTGCATATCTTCATGACTAGGAAATAGAACACCTCTCTTCTTCGGAGTTGGTTTAGGAATAGGATCATTAATTGGAGCAGGAGCTGGCTCAGGAGGTTCCTAATTATTTTCATTGTCAACATATTGTTCAATAGGATTTCAGCTTCATCCAGTGTTCTTTCCCTGAAAAGAGAACCAGCACAACTATCCAGGTAATCTCTGGAAGCATCGGTTAGTCCATTATAAAAGATATCAAGTATTTCATTTTTCTTAAGAGGATGATCAGGCAAAGCATTAAGTAACTTGAGAAGCCTCCCCCAAGCTTGAGGGAGACTCTCTATTTTAATTTGCACAAAGTTGTATATTTCCTTTAAGTAGCTTGTTTCTTATGAGCAGGGAAATATTTAGTAGAGAAGTAATAAATCATATCCTGGGGGCTACGCACACAACCAGGATCAAGAGAATTAAACCATATCTTAGCATCACCCTTTAATGAGAACGAAAATATTTTGAGGATATAAAAGTAGCAAGATCTCTCATCATTAGTGAACAGGGTGGCTATATCATTTAATTTAGTAAGATGTGCCACAACAGTTTCAGATTCATAGCCATGAAAAGGATCAGATTCAACTAAAGTAATTATATCAGGATCAACAGAGAATTCATAATCCTTATCAGTAACAAAGATAGGTGAAGTAGCAAAAGCAGGGTCAGGTTTCATGCTAGCATTTAGAGATTGCTTACTCCATTTAGCTAATAATCTTTTAAGTTCAGTTCTATTTCTGCAAGCTAAAATAGCTAAAGAAGCATCTTGATCAAATACATAACCCTTAGGAATAGCAAGTGGTTCTTCATCATCACTTTCATCAGTATTATCAGATTCAATATTTTCAATTTCTCTAGCCCTAGCAAGTTGTTCTTCCAGAAAATCACTAAGTGGCATAGTAGTATCAGACATAGAGGTAGTTTCATCATAAGTATCATGCATAGCAGAAGTGGCATCATCAATAACATGCGACATATCAGAACGAATACCAGAAGCAGGTGTAGGTGTCGCAAATTTACTCATAACAGAAGGTGAATCAAGTGCGGAGCTAGATGGCAGTTCCTTACCTCCCCTCGTAGTTGAGGGATAGATCTTGGTTTTTGGATCTCTCAAGTTCTTCATAGTGTCCAGCAGATATAAATCCCAAGTGACTCAAACAATAGAGCTATGCTCCTCGGCAACGGCGCCAGAAATTAGTCTTGATAAACCACAAGTATAGGGGATCGCAACAGCTTTCGAGGGTAGAGTATTCAACCCAAATTTGTTGATTCGACACAAGGGGAGCCAAAGAATATTCTCAAGTATTAGCAGCTGAGTTGTCAATTCAACCACACCTGGAAACTTAGTATCTGCAACAAAGTGTTTAGTAGCAAAGTAATATGATAGTGATGGTAACGGTAACAAAAGAGTAACGAAAGCAAAGTAATGTTTTTCGTATTTTGTAGTGATTGTAACAATAGCAACGGGAAAGTAAATAAGCGTAAACCAGTATATGGAAAGCTCGTAGGCAATGGATCAATGATGGATAATTATGCCGGATGCGGTTCATCATGTAACAATCATAACATAGGGTGACACAGAACTAGCTCCAGTTCATCAATGTAATGTAGGCATATATTCCGAATATAGTCATATGTGCTTATGGAAAAGAACTTGCATGACATCTTTTGTCCTACCCTCCCATGGTAGCGGGGTCCTAATGGAAACTAAGGGATATTAAGGCCTCCTTTTAATAGAGAACTGGAACAAAGCATTAGCACATAGTGAATACATGAACTCCTCAAACTACGGTCATCACCGGTAAGTATCCCGATTATTGTCACTTCGGGGTTAACGGATCATAACACATAATAGGTGAGTATAGACTTGCAAGATAGGATCAAGAACACTCATATATTGATGAAAACATAATAGGTTCAGATCTGAAATCATGGCACTCGGGCCCTAGTGACAAGCATTAAGCATAGCAAAGTCATAGCAACATCAATCTCAGAACATAGTGGATACTAGGGATCAAACCCTAACAAAACTAACTCGATTACATGATAAATCTCATCCAACCCATCACCGTCTAGCAAGCCTATGATGGAATTACTCACGCACGGCGGTGAGCATCATGAAATTGGTGATGGAGGATGGTTAATGATGACGACGGCGACGAATCCCCCTCTCCGGAGTCCTGAACGGACTCCAGATCAGCCCTCCCAAGAGGTTTTAGGGCTTGGCGGCGGCTCCGTATCCTAAAACTCGATGATTTCTTCTCTCCTATTTTTTCTCCCCGAAAGCAAATATATAGAGTTGGAGTTGGCATCGGGAAGTCTCCAGTGGGCCCACAATGTAGGGGGCGCGCCCTAGGGGGGCACCCCCCACCCTTGTGAGCAGGGTGTGGGCCCCCTGGTCTTCATCTTTGGAGAGGATTTTTTATTATTTATTGTAAGGTATTCCGTGGAGTTTCATGTCATTCCGAGAACTTTTGTTTTCTGCACATAAAACAACATCATGGCAATTCTGCTAAAAACACCGTCAGTTCGGGTTAGTTCCCTTCAAATCATACAAGTTAGAGTCCAAAACAAGGGCAAAAGTGTTTGGAAAAGTAGATACAACGGAGATGTATCACCGGCTTCAAGGTAGCCGTTCCACGGGGGTGCAGGATGGAGCACCGTTGGCGTCGGGAGGTCGAGTTAAGGAGAAGGTGCGATGCGATGCGATGAGTGTACAACCTCTTTGGTGGCGGCGAGTAGGCCTCGGCTTTGTCCGAGGAGTCGGTGAGGATGTTGCGGTTCCGGTGGAGTAGGTTAAGGTGGCACTATGGGGATGGAGCAGCCGCGATAGACGAGGCGATCATCGGATCAGCTCCTTGGAGGTGGAGGACAGGGCGGCTGAACCGGCGGGACAGCGAGATGGACGACGAATCCTCATCCGGGGAGGTGGATGAGGGACGTCGAGCTATTGCGGTGGACGACATCGTCGGGGAAGAGGCTCCGGCTGGGCAGCGGTGACGTGGCGGACGGAGGAGGGTGGGGTTTCGCGGCTGGAGCAGAGAGGTTATGGCGGCCTGGGGTTTCGAATGGCGAAAAGGGGGCGATGGGAGGGGGTGAAGCATGACTTAGGGACGCGGTTGTACAAAATGTAGGGTGTGTTACAAAAGTACCCCCCCACCAATTTGAACTAGTGGCCCTTTCGGCTCAGGGTTAGAAGGGGGATTTCGCGTGTCGGGATTTGGCAGCTGGAGGGAGTTTTCGCGCGCGTTGTAATTTTGGGATAGCAAGGTGCGGGTTGTGAACGTGCCAGTTTTGGGAGCACGATATCTGAATTTTCGGGATATAACAGGACGCAGGTTGAATTTTAGGGACAAGCCTAACATGTAGTAATATTGTACTTGTACGTACCAAATCAATTCACACTTCGCTCAACCAAAAAGAAAACGAAAAAAATAAAACTATTCACACCACACAAAGAGGGAGTCTTGCCCCATTTTACTATACAAATGCTATTCAAAGCTACTCCCTCCTTCCAGCTATATAGGGCCTAATGCGTTTTTCGATGCTAACTTTGACCAAATATTAGAGCAATGATATATGACATGCAACTTACACAAAGCACATCGTTAAATTCGTCTGTGAAAGGTTCTTTCAATGATATAATTTTCACATTGTGCATGTCATGTACTATTAATCTTGTCAATAGTCAAAGGTGGTCTTAAAAATCTCATTACGCCCTAGATAGATGGAAGGAGGGAGTATGAATCCATGTTATGTCCGATTAAATTTTTCGCTTGCTGTATAATGCATGTAACCTACTCATACCAACATTTTAGTGCATTCCAAATGTCTATACCACCGCTGCAATTCGAACTAAATTTGAATTTGTTTCTCTATTTCAATAAGAATCTACAATAATGATTGTTGCCAACTTCAACCATCATAGTTTCCTTGCTATCCGCCAGATATAAATCGGACGACCTATAATGCAGGATGGCAGGCACACCATCATCAACAACTCCGTTTTTTATAAGAGTAGAGATAAAATATATTAGATGTAGTATAACATGTTCATAACCACACCATGTGTATCACCGTTATATATATTCACACATGCGTCGGTTTGAAACAGTATGATAAATTCTTCAAATATCTGAATTCGCTTTTTATAGTGAAGTATATATGATCTCTATTCGTCTTTTACACCCACACAACCCTCTTATCTTTGTAGCTAGTGCTAACTTTCTCTTGTGCATGGACACACCCGCATCCCTCTCACCCTCCCTCAGCATTCTCTAGCTCCATCGCGCAAATTCGTCTTTTCACTTTAGGTCGTTCACCCACGGTGTGTGTAGGCCCCCCAGCTCCTTCTTTACGGCACACATCGATCGATATGCCTCTCTAGCCAGGTGTGCCTAGCACAAACACAAGCTTTCCCTCTTCTCTTGTCACCGTCCATGCCTCACTCCCACCACTCCTTTCATCGTTCTCGTACTCGAACACTCCTCCCCCTCGATATAGTATGCCTCTCGTACCACCTCCTACATGCATCCCTCTCTCTCTCTCTATCCTTCTCCTCGTGCCTCATTTGCTTCTAACACACACATGCATGTATACCGATCGATCTCCCAACATATACCTAGATCGACTTTAACTACCCCCCCCATCGATCGACGTACCTCACAAGTTATGTCTCTCCTTTCTCTAACAAAGGGCGATTGATCTTCCTATGTAGTTACGTCTGCTTACCAGAGCCACATCGTCCCCCCTCATCATTCGTGCATGCCTCCTGACCCGTCTCTCACACGCACGTGCACAGACAACAAGCAGCCATCTCCTCTCTTATTGATATTGCGGGCATGCCCTCCATTTGTCTAGCAAGGCTATCCCACCATTTGTTAGAAGGAACTCCACTACCACCCCCTCCAACACTCTAGCTCTGTCTCTCTCCCAACCTTATTCCTCTCCTGCACATATGCATGGATGCCGATCGATCTCCCTTAATACATGAGGCAGATGGATCTCCTTAATATATGAGGTAGGCCTCTCTCCTCCTCCACACATATACCCGCCATTGTACCTCTATAGTTAATTGAGCCTCCCTCTTCCCCCACCACGCACCAATAGTCGAGCGCTGCATGTAGGTATCCATGCCACAGAGACAAACTGCACATGTCCCATCTCACGTTCCAGTAGGCCAGCCACTCTATATCTTTGACGTGGGCACACACAAATTCGATGGCACTCTTTATCGATCGCGCGCGCGCACACACACACACACACACACACATCATCCTACTCTTCGATTCTATGGACACCTCAAGCCGATGATACCTCCACTCTCTTCTCGTGGATCGCCCCCTCTATATATATGTTATATTCAGGACTCTATTTCACACACATTGCATATGTTACATTTTTTGATTGACC
>NC_041380.1:390511831-390526726 GCF_002162155.2 Triticum dicoccoides
CACACTATATCTCTCTAGGTTTGTATCTCTCTCACACAACCCCACGTAGGTGGTGTACGTATACAAGAAGAGAATAGGTGCACCGTGCACGTACTCACGCTTCATGCCCAGCCACACCCGCGCGGGTACACGGTGGAGCTCATTTCTTTATGAAATGGCAGCCCACGTGCTAATTTGAATGCATGTAGCGGTTGTTTACCTAGGGAGGTCGTGTACCATGCGTGCACGAAACAAAGTTCGACTTGACGCGTTGCCGTGTTATTTTTAAATAAAGTTATAGCGCTCAATGGCACGTACACATAATATAAAACGATTTTTATGGAGAAAAAGGTAGTACGCTCACTATATACAATGGAGCCTGCCTGCCTGGTTTTTCGCTCTTCAGAGTATCTCGCACAAGGCTGCGGTGGCCTCTCTCTCTCACACATCGTTGGTCACTGATCCGGCCGCATCCCGTCCGCCGGGGAAAGGGAGTGCGGTGGCCTCTCTCTCTCTGACCGTTGGTCACTGATCCGGCCGCACCCCGTCCGCCGAGGGAAAGGGAGGAAGTGCATCATTTCTCCGTTCGACGGCGCCGAGGCAGCACGTCCAGATCTGCGGTACACGCCGTTCTCTCTGACCAAGATCCGGCACGGCAGGGCCTACGCCACCTGCTCGCAGATTCCGCCCGCCGCCGCTCACCTAGTTACATCCCGACGACCTCCAGGTATCCCCTCCGGCCTTGCTCCACTTCCCGTCTTCACGCGTCGCTGCATGTGGATCTTCCATAGTTCTTTGCCCAAAACGTAGCTCGTCCGGCGTACTTTCCATATTGCATTCTCGTCCTCACACCGTTTTAGACAAACACAACCGTGTTGTTAGCTTCCCTTAGGACAAGAAATGTCCTTCTTTTTTGTCGTTGCATGTGTTATCAACTGTTATTGGCCAGTAATTGTTTCATTTCTACCTCTTTTTTGCAAACGGGGCTATCCATTTCACCTCGTTGCTATTGCGACCTTTTGGTGAACTGCACAAATCACTTTTTTCTTAAGAGTGTTTTGTGCAGTTGTACTAAAATGTCACACGGGTAACGTCTCTACATTTCAGTGCGACTGCACAAAGGGATATTGGTTTTGCTCTATCCTCCTCATCCAACTCCGAGCCTAATCTTCTCCAACTAGTTAGTCTTAAGAGAGACTGCAAAGGTGGCCGGCTTCTATTTGTGTGTTTATTGTTTCATCAGCAGTCCTCTATTATTGTAATCACACTTAATATCTTTGGAATAGGGACGCTCAGCTCTATTTTAGTGGAACTGCACAAAATGGTCGGAATGTTGCATGCTCCAGACAGCTACTTTTTTTTCTAAATCAACATGCCTTCTTGATTTAGATAGAGCTGGGGGGACGTTGCAGCCAATGAAAGCATGGATCAATTTTAATTTAACACCTTCTCACAACTCTGTCTTCAGTTGTGATGTAATTATTAGCTCTGATCTGCTAATAATTGACATGCATTAGCAAGGAAGTTAGTTTTTTATTGTTTCCAAAAGAGCATCGATGGCAAGACACGCGAAACAAAAGCTGAAATCTCACACCATTGTACAATTTCCTATCGCTGGAAAATTATTTGTATAGTATGTCAATTATGTAAACAAATGATGGAAGCTTGATAGCATTCCCAGAAGCCTCTTCATCATCCGGGTCCATGTGCCATGCACACAATTATACTCCTTCGTTCCTAAATATTTGTCTTTTTACAAATTTCAAACGGGCATATTTTAGAGTGTAGATTCACTCATTTTGCTTCGTATGTGTACTCCCTCCGTTCCTAAATATTGTATTCGTTTTTATAGAGATTTCAACAAGTGACTACATACGGAGCAAAATGAGTGAATTTACACTCTAAAATATGTCTATATACATCCGCATGTGCTAGTCCATTTGAAATCTCTAAAAATAGAAATATTTGAGTAGTCAATCATTAAAATCTATAGAAAGACAAATACTCCGGAGTATATTTAAGAACCGAGGGGGTAGTGCACAACCGCATGGGAGAATCATCCCGGTCATTGTGCCGCATTAATAGTGAGTAATTAGCAGTCAAATCATAAGCCCCACCTTTCCCACTGTAAGTTGCTCTGAAGAAGCAACCATCAATACGCTCTTCTTTGAATCCACTCATACTACTCCATCCGTCACTGTTTATACAGCCCGCTTCAGAAAAAAGAAAAAAAATCTGTGGGACCAAGGCGACTAGCGATCGGCCTAAAAAATAGCATTGGTAGTTATAGCACGGCGTCTATTACTAGAGGGAGTAATGCGTAAACACATGCATGCAGTGCTTCCACCCCGGGTACACACTTGCATGCACTTACTCCACTCCGTAGTAGTACAGTACATGGAGAGAAAATTGTGGACTTGATTGCGGTTAATTGAGCATTATACCAAACGCGTCTAAAGTCTCTCTGGTATTGGAAATGCATTGAGAGAAATGCATCATAATGAAGCGCGCCCTGTAAACTGTGACGGAGGGAGGAGTAGTATGAAGGTGCAAAACGAAGTACGCGTATGGCCAGTCGGTCAACGCACCTCCTCTTGGCATATCACTGACATGTGGGACAGGAGTGTGAGCAAACCAATCTCAATTGACGGCAAAGAGCCAACCCGCCGTTCCTTGAGAGAGACAAGGAGCGAGAACACAAAGACGGGCTCGCACGGAGGCCAAGATATATTCGATCATGGTTGGTTGATCGATATCATTCATTACATGTTGGGCTGTCGTTTTCCGCCCTTCTCCGGAATAAACGTGTACTTTATCAGAGATAAAAAATAAGAGACGCTCCACCATGCGGTTCTAGTAGTAGTACTACTCGTACTACTGCGCTTGGCTCTTCGCCTCTTCGTGAAGTCGAACAATGATGGTACTCCGCATGTTGGGTACTACAGTGTATGCCTCTGACAATCTGACACTGAATGGACTGATGCATGTCCACTGAGGGTAGGTTGCATTAGTCAAAAGGCGTAAGCGAGCTTCACCTTGTCCTGCAAGCTTCTCCTCATTCTGCGAGTTGACGGGACACACCAAAAAGTAGTGCTAGTCCATACTCCCTCCTTTTCGATTAATATGGCTTAATCTTTTTTGCGGGTAAATGAGAGAGCTTTATTCATATATAAGCATTCTTAAGACGATCAGCCAAGACACTGGTCACTAGGAAGCGAGGTACCCCGCAAAAAAAGAAGTAGGAAGCGAGGTGTTTCATCAAGCCAGCTCTCGGCCACATTCAAAGTGTAGCAAGCACGGTTCGCACGAAGATGCGCCGCAAGGTTAGCTGACCTGTTTACATGCCGAATAACAAAAAAAGAGGAAATATTACCGAGCGCTACTATTTGTAATAGGATATGAGCCAGAATTAAGCGAGAATTGTGGCGAGTGTTCCATGCAATCAACTTCCATTATCACATGCGAGAACCCTCGAAGAGAACCAAATTTGTTGAAGATTGCTTTATCACATTTTAAAATTATAATAAGAGTGCAGACGCTCCTCCATCCGGTTCCTAGTACTAGTATAGTACGTACCTTTATAGACTATAGTAGTAGTACTAGTAAACTTTGCGCTTGGCTGTTCGCCTATCCGGGAAGTCGAACAATAATAGCACTAGTAGTATAGTGTATGCTTCTGGCAATCTGACACCGAATTAACTGTTGCACGTCCACCGCCTGAGCGAGTGAGAGCTTGCATTAGTCAAAAGTTTCTCCTTGTCCTGCGAGCCACCGTCCTGCAACCTTCTCCTCGTTCGGCAAGTTGACGGGACACAACAAAGTAATGCTAGTCCATACTGCCTCCTCTCCGGTTAATATGGCTTAATTTCAAACAAGATAAATACACTGTCTGTCACTGTATATTTGTAAAAATACGGTCAGTGTACTTCGCAATATGCTCATTGTGCTCAATATATATATTTTTTGGTGTTTATACGGTTACTAGCTCACCCTGACTGAGTATGTGTGTGCATGCACGTGTAGGTTGAGCACTTGAGCGTGACCGTGTGTGTTCCATCGTGTGCTCAGACATGCATGCATTAGGGCGTCGCGCGCATTTTTGCGTCTATGTGTACGTGTGACTGTTGCATACACGTAGGGCGAGTACGTGTAGGGGCCACTAAGGAGCAATCAAATCACACAGTAAGTTAGTCAGAAGAAGCAACCATCATTTCACTCTTGAATGGCACGTACGCAATATAAAATGGTTGATATGGAGAGAAAAAGAAAACAACTATATATACACTAGCAGGAGCCTAAGCTACAATCCTGCTTGCTTAGGTTGCTCTCTTCACAAGCATAGAACGACGGGCCTGATCCCACAGCTGGGGGAAGGGAACAATGTTCTGCGTAGACGCAGTCGACATCGGTGAGGGAGAAAACCCACAGTCGGTGCGTTCCAATCGGGGGTCACCGCGGTATGGGCCGATGCCGCGTCCCAACCGCCCTTCTAGCTATAGCCCGACGTCCCACGTAGTCCATCTTCCTTTTGGAGCGGGCTTGCTCCACTGTCGTAGCTCCATCTCCATGTCGATCTTTCTCTACTTCTACCGGCTTCTACTTGTGATGAGTTTATGTCTCATGAACTAGTGCCAGTACTATTATTCTAATAACACTTCTTCAATATCTTTGCCATCAGGGATGCTCAGGTCGATTTTAGTGGAACTGCACAAAAGCATCGTATGATCCGAGGGTGCCAGCCGTGTTTCCTTCGACATGTTCTACCTGGCCAGGAAATTAAATCATGTTGAGGGTTTAGGGTTTAAGTCATAGTGACCCCATCAGTAGTTTTTCTTTCGTACACGCTCTCACAACTTTTTTCTTTAGTTGTGAAGTAAATATTGGCTATGATCTGTGAATCATTGAGATACATCAGCATGCGTGTTAGTTTTCCTTTGTATTTGATGGAATGTTGTAACGGGGCAACCTTGGAATAGGAATGAAAATGGAGTGCAAACTTTCCGTTTTTTCAGAGAAAAAATGGAAACGGAGAGAAACCAACATTTCATTTCGTTGGATTGTGCCATCGAGCAAAACCAACGTTTAAATCATGTCTGTCGTGTTCGTGTCTCACCCTCCTCCACGGATCAACCCCACACGGTCGCTTGGCATGCCACTCACCGCAAACTGAGTATACGATAACTTTCCCGCCTGCTTGTTGATGGATCTCGCCATGGAGTACTAGCACTACTGGAAGAGATTGACAAGTTGGGGGAGGACAGCTAGCTATAGCACGGACTCCCAAGAACTTTTTACATGCATGTAGTAGCCGACTATTGCAATCTTTGAACGCGGAGCAGCCGCGTGCACCCGGAAGCGGCGCGGGCGATGCTCTCTCGGCCGGCGCGCCGCTTCAATGCCAGCGCTAGTGAGAGGTCGCGTCCGCTCTGGCTGGGCATGAATGCGGCACTGACTGTTTCGGGCGGGAAGGACGCGCGGGTGATGAAGAGGGTTCGGGTTGGTCAGGACCGACCGTGGCAGCGGTCCGGATGTGGGCAAACAAGAGATGTTGTACGTTAATATTGTTGCGTATATAATTAACAACGTAAATAATGTGCCAGTTGGACAAATATGATTGGAGATGGAGATGGAAATGGAAATGGAATTTTACGTAAACACGAATATGCATGTCTATGTCTATGTGTGTGTGCGCGACGACTCTCGCGATCTGGAAGCGGGGGCGTGTTTTTGATCGAGTTTTCTTTCTTGCTACGTTAGAAAATCAGTTTGTCTAATTCACATCTAGATGCTATTTAAGGATCTCACATCTAAGCTCCCACAAGTATATAATGTAGCAACAAGAAAAAGAAAAAACTAGGAAAAAAATAGACCACAAACAGAGTGGACGCGCGTATTCTATTTAAAACCACTGCTATGGAGATTTTTTTACTCCATTATAGCCTCTTGTTTGATAGAGTTTCTCATGTCTCGCTCTCTCACCCTCTCCATATCAAAACAAGATGATAGTGTCCACTCTATCTCTCTCCTCACAAGAGGTCACAGATCCGACCGAATCCCGTCCGCTGCGGGAGGTGAGGAGGTGCAGCGTTGACGTTGTCACCGCCGGCGACGGAGGAAGCCGATGCGCACCGTCCTCTCGGAGCTGGCGCTGGCGCGGACGAAGATCCTCCGCGCCCTTGTTCGCCGCCGTCGTGTGGGCAGATCCCGCCCGCCCGCCTAAACGACATCTCGCCCACCTGAGGGATAACTTCTTGTACTGGTCCAGCTCCCCAGGTCGCTGCGTGCGGGTTTTCTTCTATGCGACTACTCCCCAGCTCCCCATGCATAGCAGCTAGGGTTCGTCGGCTGGTCCAACATCACCTACTAGTACTATTATAGAGGAAATGCTACTCGAAAAGTTGTCCTGATTTATGCCTCGGTGGAGGTATACATGTTGTTTCGACAAAAAGTACATGGTGGTTGTGCGGTCATTGTCCATATGGTGGTAGTACTATCACTGGTTAAATGAAGAAATGCTTTTTTTCTCGGGTATCCTAGTTTAGTTCCCATCAAGATAATTATGATGCTTCTGTTTGTTGGTGTACTTTTCATTAATTCATATTGACAATTGAGATGTCGTTGCTAACCCTTTTTTATGTTTTTGGAAACAGCGATGCGTGTCTCCATACCCGGGCATGTCTTCCTCAATTTTAGTGGAACTGCACAAAATTGGATGGCCATTGTTGTTTCGCCTCACTGTCCTCTGCCATGTTGTTCTTGCTTCCTCGAGCTTGATTACTGAGAAGAAACAGACCATAGTGAGGATTTGTCGAACTTCATAGGTGCCTCACCCAAACTTGATGCCAAATGGATGATGCATCACCACGATGACCTATCGATGCTCATGGTTGCGCCTCATGGTTGCATCAGCTGGTGAAGCTGATCGATTTTCAATGAAAACCAAGCTGTCTTCCATCAGTGCTCTTTGATTGTTATGCACAAAGATGATATCCTTCATCCGTTCACCTTGGTTGCGTTGGAGACGCAGTCGTCTTTCACGTTGGTGCAATTTTATCACACAATTGGCTATGAACCAAATGTTTCCTCGAAGAAGGATCGACGTTGGTACTAAGAGCATAAGTTTTGTATTGATTTCTAAGCCTTATCACAAATTTGTCTCCAGCTCCCCTGTAATTTTATTTGTCCAGCTATTAACTTTGATTTAAAAAATGGTGTGGACTAAAAACACGGATGGACGTAGTAGCCCTCCATTTTTATACTCCGCATATTAGATTTGACTGAAGTCAAACTTTGTAATACTCTCAAACCTTTTTGATAATTGAAATTAAAATTCTTTATTTGTACACACTCTCACACGTTTCCGATAATTTGGCGCATGTGTGGTTGTTCACTTAAGGGAGGGTAGTGTACCACACGTGAAGGACAGGAAGTGCGACCAGGATGCATGGGCGTGGATCGTTAGTTCATCGGAAGTAGTACTAGTTTTCTTCATAGTACATTAAATAAATAGTTTCATTTCGTACTTACACAATTTAAAATGATTGTTATGGAGAGAATAAGAAAACCACTCCACTATATATTAGTCGTATACACGAGAGTACTATATGGACGCAACTTCATTGACTTAGTGCACCTGCCTTTGGATTTATGACAGGTGGGCCCAAAATGTGGCTGGCTCACCTGTCATACAGCCAAAAGCAGGTGTAGTGAAGGCATCAGAGCTCAGTCCATACTACAGTAGTATATATATAAGCGGGAGCCTCGGCGCTTGTTCGCTAGGGTTTGCACTCTCCACACGCTCGCCGCACTACATATATGTTACACGCTGGAGGCTTAACGTTCATTTGCTAGGGTTTGCTATATTCAAAGTCTCTCACCCTCTCTTCACCAGATCTAAACAAGACTGTGTTGGCCTCTTGTCTCTCTCTCCCCCCTCATAGCTGGTGAAGGAGGCGTCCGTATCCCGTCGCACCAGGAAGGGGAGGAGGTGCAGCGTTCACTCTATCGCCTTCGGCGAGGGAGGCAATCCACTGCCGGCTGCGCTGTTCTCTTTCACCCAGCGCCTGTGCGGGAGGGCCACCAACCCCTTCTTCCTCGCTGCCGTACATAGTGTGGGCAGATTCGGCCTCCCGCCGCACGCCTTGCCACATCCCGATGACCCTAAGGTATAAATTTCTTTGAAACCGTCGTTGCTCTAGCTGCATGTGGATCTTTTTCGATCTGTAGTCGAATCTAGGTCTTGGTTCAAAGAGGATGGAAGGGTGCGGTGGGTTGGAGCAAGAACCTAGGACATGGTTCAATGACGAAAGGAGGGGCGGAAAGTAGTATAGACTGGCTATCCAGCCGCTTTGTAGGTCGAAAAGGGAAAAAGGGGGTAACCCAGTACACACATCTGTAAGGAACCAATCTCTTTGTTGAAAAGGGGAAGAAACTGGGGGGCGGGTAGTTTGTGCAAGACTAGAATTGCTGCCCTCACATAGGAAGAAGGTTCAAAGAGAACAAATATGGGACCAGCGCATATATGCTGCTTGGCTACATACTCTGCATCACCTATTTATACGTGTGGACGCACATGGTGCTGGCATGTCCCATACATCTATTTTGCTGTTGTTAATCTAAAAATGCCACCGGAAAATTGAAGCAATGCCACTGTTAAAAGTAAATTACATTTTTTAACGAATGTTGTTTCAAGAGAATGTCTCTGTTAATATGAATCAATGCAACCGTTTTAGAAATGCTACTGTCCTACTTTGTTTTTCATCCAAGATAAGTTAGATGCTTCTTTCTGTCACTGTTTGTTTCATCCTCCTTTATTGGCAAGTAATTGTTTCCTTTTTGCCTCTGTTAAAACAGGGGTATCGATTCAACTTGTTGCTATTGCGACATTCTGCTTCGCTACTCGAAACACTTATGTTTTAAGAGTGTTTTGTGCGGTTCAACTTGAATGTCACACCGGTGACTTTGCTTAATTTTGGTGGAACTGCACAAAAGGAGATCGAGATTTCTTTCCAATCTTCGTGGCGAGTTGTTTCAAATCTTGGTCTCAACCACATGATGTGCAGTGTGCTTTGAGATGTTGTGCTACTTGTTTTGGTAATGTTTTAAATAAATGTTGAATTGAAGCTATTGTATTGTTGTCTTTTCCCATTAAGTAGTGAACAAAAATGGGACCAACCCAGACATGATGCTTGTTGCTATGTTACAAGAAATTCAGCATCACCCCCTTTATAAGCCAGTAATTGATGCCACTCTCAGAATTAACTATTGAATCTTTTTCAAAACTGCAACACTTGTTAGGGATTGGCGGGATTACCATTTTTGTGGCCGCATGTTTCATCCTCCTTTATTAGCAGGTAATTGATTCCTTTTTTGCCTCTGTTTAAACATGGATATCTATTCAAGTTGTTGCTATTACGAAATTTTGCTTTGCTACGCAAAACACTTTGCTTGATTTCAGTGCAACTATACAAAACGAGATTGGATTTCCTATTCGTGTTGGCAGATTCGTATTTTATCTTGTCCGTCTCATGAAAGGTCACTACAAGCCTTCATCCACATGATTGTGCAGTGTGCTTTGAGATGTTGTGCTTCTTGTATTGGTACTGTTTTTAATAAATGTTGAATTGAAGCTATTGTATTGTTGTCTTTTCCCATTAAGTAGTGAACAAAAATGGGATCAACCCAGATATGATGCTTGTTGCTTTGTTACAACAAACTCTGCATCACCCCCTTTATAAGTAGATGGAAGCACATACTGTTGTTGCGCCCACTCTCCCCTGGAACTGTTTATGCTTTTCGTCAATCTAATGCCGCTGGTAAAATTAAGCAATGCCACTCTCAGAATTAATCAACTACTGAATCTTAGTTCAAAACTGTAACACTTGTTAGGAATGGTACTATCCTGCTTTGTAGTTCTTTCTACATGTTTAACCAAGGTATTGTTAAGATAATGTCTCTGTTAAAATGAATCAGTTCCATTGTTTTAGGAATGGTACTTTTCTGCTTTGTCGTTCTTTATACATGTTGAAACAAGGCATTGTTGAGATAATGTCTCAGTCAATATGAATGAATCACACTGATGGAGAATTGCTACTCTCCTGCTTTGTTTCCCATTAAGATAAAGTAGATCAGTAGATGCTTTTTCTTCTGGGAGTAAAAGTCATCAACCGTTATTTCTCAGTAATTGTTTCCCTTATACCTATTGTTGCTTACAGGGATATCAAAATTAAAGCTCGGTTTTATTCCGACTTCGATTTTAGTTGAACTGCACAAAAGGAGCCAATGTGTCCAAGGCAAACTGCTGCATTACTTGGTCCAGTTGGTCGTTCCACTTTGCAGAAAGAAGCAGTCACTGTTTGTGCTACATTACAGAAGGAATGACCGAGAAGCTTTACAGAGTATTATTAGACACCAGTGACATGACTAGTCTGCAGAGACCATTGGCAATTTAACAACACGTGGAGTGCCCTGGGAAAAAAGTGCCCAAACAAGTACAAGAAGTTACGACAGGACTCCACGATCATAGGCATTGCATATTTTGAATGGGAAAATCTTGTCAAAGTTTAATCATTGATGTTAGAAAGAAGACGTTAGTTTAATATATTGGAATTGGAAAACCTTGTCAAAATTTGCTCATTCATGTTAGCCAGAAGACATGCATTTGATATTTTTGAGTGGGACGCCCTTGCTGTGAGCAGTGTCGAGTGTTTTTTCCTATTCGTGTGTTTAGTTTAGAAGTAAATAGTTACTCTGCTGAGATATTCCTGTGTTAAGAGTTTGTTCTGAATATTGTCTATGTAATGCCAGGCCTTGTGTTTGATTGCAAAGTTGAGCTTGGAATGTTGTGGCATGCGGCATCACGAGCTGTTCACCGTGCCTCCTGAGAATAATGCTTCGTATTGTTTTGCATGTCGATCTAATGCCAGTGATTTGCTTGTTAAGAAGATCATCCTCTTTTGTTGTTTCTGTGCTTAAGAAGTTCATCGTCTGATGTTTCATTCATAGCATATACGATATTAGGCCGTGATCTTCCGACCAACTCATGATATTAGGCCGTGATTGGATCGTCGTTTTCCAACCAAAACCGCTTGTAAAACTGACGCTTGTAAATTAAAGAAGATGGTCTCGGGCCAAGGCGCTTTGTTGGTCGATTTCGACTAGTAAAATATCGGAAGTACTTCACACACGATAAAAATGTTGAATGACACTCAGACGATTGCTAATCCAGCCGTTAGCTGCTGTTTCAGCCTTGCCCATGGATGGCATGATACGCACCTCATGCATGTATCGTCTGGTAATGTCGTCCATATAGCAGTGCTCGTAAAATATACACCGGTCTCTCAAATTACACGCGTAACCCGCCGGTTTTACTTACAGACCTCGGGCCCTCGGTTTCATTATGCCTGTATTTTACGCGTTGTTTCCGGTGACGAGTAAATTACACTTGAATGTTAATACATGTTTGAAATAAACCAGAGCTCCCAAGCGCGGCCTTACCGTTTCATGCCATCTCAGTTTCTCGAAGGTGCTCATAGGTGTCCGATGATCCTGGCTTCCTGAATGAGCAGTGGGCGCTGTATCAGACCATCTGTAGGGCCTGCGAGGCCCTCTCCATTGTCCTTCGAGTTGTTGCGCTCGCCGTGGCGCCGAGCATTGTTAACATCGTTAACGAACATGAAAATTTAGGAGATTACTTTATTTTGACTGGATGACACTAGGGACCCACTAGGGCCATAACCATACGTACACAAGTGCATCCTTATTATGTACAACTTCTTTTTGCTTTCTCCTTGTTTCCTGACATCACGGTCCCACACCATTGTCAACCTATGTAGTCAATATAAACGAGAGAATTGCACAAGGTGCGGCCGACAGCTGGGACCAAGCAGCTCGAGTAGTATTTGTGTTTTTCAGGCGTGAGCACTGCAGAGTTTTTCTTGGCGATGATTTCGTTGTTGTTCAGAGGAGAGCAGGGTATTAAGTGGGAGGGCTGTGGCCCGTCTAGCCCAGGCCAGATATCCAGCCCAGATACTAATTTTTTCAAGATGAAAATGGCTAGCCCAGCTATACGTCTTTTTGAGGAATACCCAGGCAAGGTCAACTTGTTATTCTCCGCCCCGCTGGGCTGCAAATCTTTCCTAGGAGGGATGCATTAGGCTTAACAGGAAAACGGGCTTTAAAAATAATAAATGGGATGTAATTATAAAAACTGGGCAGTAACTATAAAAAATGCACCAAACATGAAATTAGTTTATAAAATATTATTTATGGATTTTGAAAATCTTAAATGTTCATTGTTGCGCGCGCAATGTTTCATTGGATTTTTATGTGATACAAATTTATATTTAATCTGACTAGAAATTTCGGGATAAAAATATTTCGGATCCCATCAAAATGTGGGAAATTTTATTGAATTATGTCTTCAATGGTTGGTTGAAATTATTAATCGTTGTCCTAGCTAGAAAATGGGTTGTACTTTTAACAAACTGTAAATGGGCTGTTGTAAATTCCATTAGAATTCAAAAATGGGCTCTACATTCTTACAAAACGCAAATGGGCTATAAGTTCTTTGCCACATACTTGTGGGCCTACTAAGTGAGGCGTCCCCTAAAAAAACAAGTTAACGCGTATGCAAGGCTTTGTCAACTTATTATAGTCAACACACGGTTCTAGCAGCAGTGGACGTTGGATGTCTATCCAACTGATGTCGTGCTTCTTCTTCATCTTGGATATTCTTAGCTTAGGCCGCCCAAAAAATGATTCCTCCCCTTGACATCTGGGGTGCACTGTTTCGGAGGCTGACCTATGGGCCTACTAAGTTGGAGCATAACAAGGGATTTGTCAACTTAGTCAATATAAACGATTCTAGCTTCAGTGACCGTACGATGTCCATCCAACAGCCGTAGTGCTTCTTCAACCTCTGTTCTTCTTGGTCCAGCCGCCCAAAGCAGCGCCGGTCATGCCGCCTGCTCCTGCCTCCCATGGCCGGCTATGCTTCCGCGGAGGCCTCACCGCCCCCATACTACTCCCACCGCAGGCCAGGCCATCCCTCCACTCACCCACACCCCCTGTTATTCTGCGGCGACGACAACCTCACACCGCAGCCGAACCAGTGAACCCTCGTACTCCTCTCCGCGCGAGCTTCCACTGCCATGTCTTCCCTAGCTCCGCGTCGTCCCCTTCCTAGGCCTCGCCATTGTCCACCGCCCTGGTGCTCTCGGCGCGGCGTGGTCAACATGGTCAATGACCGACTTCCATCGGAAGAGTACTGTACGTGGAGAGGCCGACAGCTGGGTCCACGGCGGCCGCAAGGAAGTGCCTCCTTATTACGCGCAAAATAATTATTCCTCCACCTGACAGCGGGGACCCACCGGACGGGCCACCTTATTTCACAAAAAAAATGTTTCCCCCTGACTCCTGGGACCCACCGGACGGGCCACCATATTTTGCGAAAAAAACGTTCCCCCGTTGTCAGCTCGGACCCACCGTAAGTGCCTCATTACGCACAAAAAAATGAATACTCCCCCTGCTAGCTGGGACCCACCTTGGTGGGAGGCTGACTTGTGGGCCTAGTAAGTTGATGGGGATGGAGATCTTTGTCAACTTAGTCAATATGAACGATTCTAGCTCCTGTGACCGTACGATGTCCATCCAACGGCCGTGGTGCTTCTTCAACCTCTGCTCTTCTTGCTCCAGCCGCCCAAAGCCGCGCCGGTCATGCCGCCTGCTCCTGCCTCCCATGGCCGACTGTGCTGCCGCGGAGGCCTCACCGCCCCTACTATTCCCACCGCTGGCCAGGCCCTGCGGTGACGGCAACCTCACACAGCAGCCGAACGAGTGAACCCTCATACTCCTCTTCGCGTGGGCATCCACTACCACGTCTTCACCGCCTCCGCATCGTCCGCTTCCTAGGCATCGCCGTTGTCCACCGCCCTGGTGCTCTCGGCGCGGCGTGGTCAACATGGTCAAGGAATGACTTCCATCGGATGTGGACTGTATGTGGAGAGGCTGGCAGCTGGGTCCACGGCGGCAGCAAGGAGGTGCCTCCTTATTACGCGGAAAATAATGATTCCTCCAGCTGACAGCAGGGACCCAACGGACGGGCCACCATATTTCGCGAAAAAACCTGTCCCCCCTGACTGCTGGGACCCACTAGTTACACCTTCGCACACAAGGAAGTGCGTCCGGGCAAAAAAAAACGATTCACCCCCCTGACTGTTGGGACCCACCAGCTACATCTTTGCACGCAAGGAAGTGCGTCCGGGCAAAAAAAACCAAAACGATTCGCCTCCTGACTACTGGGACCCACCAGCTACATCTTTGCAGGCAAGGAAGTGCCTGACAGTCGGGACCCACCTGGTCGAAGCGTACGTAGCGTTGTCATTCTGGTCGCGAACGTGTATGTACATATATACTGGTCGATGTAGAGGCGCGCACGTGTCATAGTAGAGGCGCGTACGTGTCGTAGAAGAGGCGCGGACATAGCATGTACACGTACGTACAACGGCCAGGGTGCAAGAAAGAAAATACGGCCACGTACATACATACGGGCAGGGTCTCGAACGCCTACTCGCGCATACGTACGGCAAGGGCTCGTGTACATGGCTGGGTCAGAACGGAGAAACAGCATCATCGTCGTGTTCATGGGGAGCCAATGGAATGCGTCGTGTTCATGGGGAGGGATGTGGCGTACCGCAAAACGGAGGAAACTGACCTACTACGGTCAAAACGGGGGTCCTGTTGATCGGGAGGAGTGTGGCGTTCGGCAAAACGAAGTAAACAGACTTACTACGGTCGAAACAGGGGTCCTGTTGATCGGGAGGGGTGTGGTGTACGGCAAAATGAAGGAAACGGACCTCCTACGGTCAAAACAGGGGTCCTGTTGATCGGGAGGGGTGTGGTGTACCGCAAAACGGA
>NC_041380.1:390527279-390544904 GCF_002162155.2 Triticum dicoccoides
TCGATCGGCTTCAGTTAGCAGCAGTAGCGAAGGAATCGCTCGATCGGGTTCTGTCGTGGAATTGTCATGGCAGATGTTCTAGCGAAAGGACTTAGTCGTAGGTCCATCACAACTAGGAAGCTTAAAGGGGTTAATCGGGACAAAGGACACGAGAGAGTTTTATACTAGTTCGGCCCCTTAAGATGAAGGTAAAAGCCTACGTCTAGTTGGGGTTGGTATTGTAGGGGTTTCGATCACCAAGAGGCTCAACTCGCCGGTTTGGTTATCGATCTCTTGTTTCTTGTCCCAAGCCGCCACCGGGTCGTCCCTTTATATACACAGGTTGACGCCCGGTGGCCTACAGAGTCCCGGCCGGCTCATGCTCGTGTCCGGCTCGGTGACTTCTTTTACATGCCTTTCTTTACAAGTCTTTCCTTACATACGGCAGTTCACAATATCAAGCCTTAAGCTGCCTTTAGGCCCTTTGGGCCTTCTATAAGATTTAATGAACTATCATATTTAATGTTTACTGGGCTTCTTGCGTAACCCGCCATTGGGGCTGACCCGACCCCTTCTGGGCGGGTCACAACTGATAGTAATATCCCCAACATTAGGCCGCAGGTTGACTTTGAACTTCGTTCTTTGTCAATCTTCAACACTTAGAAAAAATCCATCTTCTTATCCTCGCAGAGGTTTTTGTAACCCGCCATGACGTCATCTCTGGAAAACACAAAAAACTTTTATGACATCATCTCCCAACGGATCGTCATCTTTAATGCCTTCCGAGAATCGAGGTGTCCATCCAGTTGGATAACCATTATTTGGCTCTTCCTCAATTTTCAAGGCCGGTCTTCCTCATTCTTCTCTCTCTCTCCGTCTTCTTCTTCTCGCGACCCTGCTACTGCCCGAGCTTCGCCGCCGCCGCGCTCCACCTCCGTCTACGTCAACCTTGGCCACTGCATCAACCCGAGGTGGTTCAGAGAAACGGCGGCGACCTCCGCAGAATATCTGTGGCTATAAGTACTCACTTTCCTGCTCCTCAGATCCATGTTTAGGGTTTCTGCATGTTCTTCGTAGTTCGTCATGGCTTCTTCATAGTTCTTCTACTGCCTCCTCTTTTTGATCCAAAAGAGATGTATGTTCATCCAGTAGTTGTTTGGTGCCTCCTTTTGATACTAGCAGACTCCTTTTTCTGGTACAAGGGCTACATTTAGACCTTATGAACTCATCGGGGCTGTATTTTTAGGCCTAGAAATTTTTTCATTTTGAATAGCCATTTGATCTGAAATAATATCAAGCATTTTGGGAAACTTGTTTGTCCCAACACTTAGCTGAATCCGCTTTCTGAAAGAATCTATAGTCATGGCGGCTTGCCGCGCCGGCTTTCTTTTCCTTATATGTCATTAGCCCTTAGTTAAATCGCCATTACTTCCCTGTATTATCATCATTTAGCTGTTAATTTCGCCATTGAATTGAACCGTCATGTTGCCTTTCTTTCAGTTTGCTTCTTGAACATCATGCCGACAAAAGCACCAACCATCTCTAACTGGGTTCCCTCAACTGTCATTGAAGAACGTTTGAAGGAGTTTTTCACCATAGGATTTCTGCCAAGAAAAGACATTATGTCTTATCGTGCCCCTGACGAGGAAGAAGAACGACCCAATCCAAGAGACGGCGAAGTGATTGTTTTTACTGACCACATGAACCGTGGCTTCTCACCGCCCGGCTCAAAGTTCTTTAGAGAGGTCCTTCACTTTTTCAAACTCCATCCTCAAGACATCGGGCCCAATTCCATATCTAATATTTGTAACTTCCAAGTGCTTTGTGAGGCGTATCTTCAACAAGAGCCAACCGTGGAACTATTTAGAGAATACTTTTATCTAAACCGGCAGAATGAGTGCACCAATGGACTTAGCTTTGAGCTTGGAGGTATCTCAATTCAGCGCCGACAGGGTGTCGTCTTCCCCCTCATAGTCTTGCCAAGTCATCCAAAGGACTGGAATCAGACTTGGTTTTCCTGTCAAGACATCTCTCCGGCAAACAAAAAGCCATTGCCGGGTTATCGCCCGGATCGTCTGGACTCCAAATTCGCGCTTCCTAACAAGCTCACTGTTGTTGAATGCAAGATACTGATGTCATCCATCAAAAATATCAATGCTCTGTTAGGGAACGGGTTAACTGGAGTTGATCTGACCCGCTGCTGGATCTCATGGCGGGTCATCCCTCTAAGCCGTCGATCAAAACTGATGTACGAATATGGTGGCAGCCCAGATGACTCTCTCCGTCACAGCCCCGTTGATTTGACAGAAGAAGATATTGTTTCAATGTCAACCCTTCTGGTAAACGGAAAATACGAAGATTGCAGTATTGTCGGATTAAACCCCTTCTGCAAGCTTAACCCGGTGCCAGAGCTAAGGATATTCTGATCTATCTCCTTTGTATTTTTCCCAGCCATATTGTTTAGCACTGACCTTTCATCTTATCTTTGCCTGTCTGCAGGCCAACTCTGACTTTTGGAAAGTTAAATATGACCACGAGGCTGCCAAGAAGGCGAAAGCAGCCGCCATAAAGGCGAAGAAAACGACCCGGAAGTCAAATAAGAAAAAGAAGAACACTGCTAAAGATTGGATGAAATTTGATGATACTTCTGATTCGGAGGTAGCCCTTGATTCCCTTGGCCAATTTTTTAATAATCTTATTAACACTGATCATTACCAGGATGACACTGGGGCCAGTCAGGCTGCAGAAGCAGAGGTAACTATTATTTCCTCCGACTCAGAGCCCTTGCCAAGACAAGAAAATCGACGAGTGATCTGTAAAGTAAGGTTTTCTAATCCGATAGCTCACTTGGATCCCAACTTTCGTTTGAAAAAGCAGCAACATGAAAGCCGTCATCAAACTCGGGCTGAAGATGAGCCGGTTGTTGTTCTTCAACAGACTCCTCAGAAGCGCCCGAACGAGGTTTACTTCTTTTGTTTTTAACTCTATTTAATGGATCCTTTCCCTTTCCTTACTTTAACTTTATTTTACCTTTAGGAGGTATGTCGCTCTTCTGGCGACTCATCGCAGACGCAATTTCCGGCCTTCAAGACTGCCCCTGGGTAATGAAAAATCCACCTTTTTCCGGGTTGTTCAATTTGTATCTTTATACTGACAATCCCGCAACATTTCTTTTAGTGGCCAATATGAATCCAAGAAGGCAAAGGCAGCTAAACCGGCAGAAAACCCGCCGGTGCTTGCGTCTGACCCGGCCAGGCCATCTTCTCCATTGACCACGCTCCAGAAGACCCGCCTGTTGATGCAGAAGCAAATCCTCTTGAGCCGTCGTTTGATGAGACCACTGTGAACCCTTCTGCTACTGGACCATCAAGCTCAGCCAACCTGCCATCACCGTCTGCACAAGATGTTCATATCACCGGGAGCTGTTTTCTTGAGCCGGGAAATCCAACCGTGCTAGCTCGTCATACAACAAAACAGAAGGCGTTGGAGAGGAAGAAAGTGCGCTTTGACATTTCACATTATGACCATCTAAATGCCAATGATATTTTATCCGGCTATCTCAGCCATGTGCACTCCAGTCGCGACTCTGAGATCGAAATGGTCAAACAGTTGCAGTTGAAATATGAGGTATGTGCTTCCGGCTTACTTATATTCATCCAGCCCCCAAGTTTTCAGATTATGAGAGAACCAGAATGATCTGTAGACTTTATAATATAGGCCAAGACCTTTACCTTTGAAACTTGTCTTGATATCAATAAAATAGAACAAAGCTTCACCTGTAGTCCCCAAGGGCCGGTTCTTTTTTATCATAAATGAGCCGACACTTTAGATTATCTTGTACCGTATCCTAAGGATTTCGTAATCCGGCTTAACCTTGAGAAACTTGCTGAATAGCATACATTAGCCCCCAAGTGCCAAGTGATGTTACTTTGTAAAGTACTTGGGACTTAAAGTATGTCTTTTAGAATCATAGGAAATTGTTTTGGCATACATTAGCCTCCAAGTGTCAAGTGATGTTACTTTGTAAAGTACTTAAGACTTGAATCTTGACCTTTGAACCTTAAGTGAAGTCTTGAATTATCCGGATATGTTTTTTGCAGAATGCATTATCTGAACTGGACTCACAATTGATTGATGCAAAGACCCGGCTGGCGGGTCAGGAAATAGAAATCAAGTCTGCTAACTCCAAATTGCGAGCAAGTCTTGCTGAAAATGAAAACTTAAAGACCAACTTCATTGCCAAGAAGAAAACCTGGGCAGAGGAAAAAACACTTCTGACATAGCGTGCTGAAAAGGCCGAAGCAGCCCTTGAAGAAGTTTCAACAGAACTGAACGGCTTAAAAGGCCGGGTGTCTCAAATGGTGACTGCTATCTTTGGTAATCCGTCTGCTTTTAATCTTGTGTATTTGTTTGTTGATCCGGAATATAAACCGCCAGCTGACTTTGTTTATAAAATATGTGCAGGCCCACGAAGCAAGAACCTAAGCCAAGATCATGTGATAAAACTGAAGGTAGTATATACCTTAGTGGAGCAACTGTATATTGGCGCGCAATGGGCACTTGCCACCATATGTCCTGGTAATCAAGGACCAAACTGGCTCAGCGACGTCTTAAAGAAACTGTCAATCCTTCCCGCCAGGTTTCAAGAAGTGAAGCGCTCCTGTGCAAGAGTTGGGGCTTTGACTGCCTGAGCCGCTCCAAGGCTTGGGTGCCAGACCTAGACCCAGTGGATGTGGTGAGAGGCTATCCCACCGTGAAAGAAGACGAATCTCCGTTCGAGCAGGATGACTTCATTGCTTGCGTGTGCGGAGTGCGGCCTCAAGCAACTATCCTTGGAGATTAAACGAACATCGACAAATATCAGCCAGGTTCTGATGTTGAGAATAAGAAGATGGCAACTCCTGCGTACAAGGTGACAGATTTAATCCCGCCTGTAAGAGAAAATACATTTGCTCCATAAGTTGACCCGACCGGCTTGATCGGCGAAGAAGCAGAGTTTGTCGCCATGAATGGCTTTGACTGGTCAAAGCCCAACTTCCAGCCAATAGAGGGCGGTGAACCGGGAAGGAAGGAGCAATAGCCATCTTCATGGGTTTATAAAAAGCCTTGTAATAGTTTAGATGTGAAAACACTAAATGCCTTGCTTATGCCATCGCGCATAAAACACTATGTGTGATCCTTTATTTCCTGATGGCAATATATGCATCATATTTTATGATTGTTTCTGCAATACTTCAGCTCTGTTCCTGTAGACATAAAAGGAAAAAACCTGGCTTGGCGGCTTAGTACCGAACGGGTTAGAACACCCGACTTATAGCCAATATTTTTACCATAGTAGATAATAGGAAACAGATAAAGATAGAAAACAAAGATGGAATATCCTTTTGATTAATACAGGAGGCAATTTGCACATAAACAATAGCCATAACTGTACCTTTGATCTCTGGACCACCGATTTAAATAACTCGGTTAATGAAGTTGACAATTCAAACCTTATGAGAAGTCAATGCTTCTTGAATACTAAATGATCATTATACCTTGGTGGCTGTGTTGTCAAATAGTCGAGCCGGCGAAGAAGACCAGGCTAATCATTTGTAATATTGAGACAACAAAAAAGGCAAACAACAGATAATAAGTATAATTTAACCTTGTGTTGAAAAGGTTGAGGGCTTCTGATTCGAATACGATCAGTAAACCGGACCAAAGGGGTTAATCTAAGGTTCGAATACGACCATATAGCCCCCAGTGGCTTTGGCGTTGCGCCGATCAAGAGGGTACCGACAGCTATGTTCTCTTTGGTTCAAATACGACCTATGTTTGAACAGGAAGCCCCCAAATGACCTTGAGAGGTTTTTAACGACCCTAATTCGAATACAATCCAAGTCGGACCCAAAAGGGGTTAAGCTATGATTCGGTTGCGATCAAGAAGCCCCCAAGTGGGTTTGGCCTTGAGCCGATCAAGTGGGTTACGACAGCTATGTTCTCTTTGGTTCGAATACGACCTATGTTTGAACAGGAAGCCCCCAAGTGACCATGATATTGTAGCTAGATTCAAATACGATCATAAGCCGGACCAACAAAGGTTAGACTGGATTCAAATATGATCAGCTCCTTAATAGTCATTTGAAAATAAGAAATAACAAAGATGCATAATCTTTGAAAAGAAAAGAGACCGATGGTCTTACTTTATTGCTTATCATGGTATATACAATGTTAAAGTATGTACATGATGAGAGTCGGTGGCTCATGTGTAGTATGGCCGAAGTTGAGCAATGTTCCATGGCCGGCGGGTCTCCTCCTCCGACTTACGTGAGTATTTGTGCTCTCGAACGGTAATGAGGTAATATGACCCGTTGTTTAAGTTCTTGCTGACCATAAAAGGGTCCTTCCCAAGGTGGGGATAACTTGTGTGCATCTGACAGATCCTGGATGAGCCGGAGCACCAGGTCGCCTTCCTAAAAGGTCCTGGACTTAACCCGTCGGCTGTGATAACGGCGCAGGTCATGTTGATAAATTGCTGATCGAGCCAATGCTAAGTCTCTTTCTTCATCTAACAAGTCAAGCGCATCATGTCTGGCTTGTTCATTATTAGCTTCAACATAAGCCGCCACACGGGGCGAGTCATGACGGATGTCACTAGGCAACACTGCTTCCGCTCCATATACCATGAAAAAGGGTGTGTAACCTATAGACCTGTTAGGTGTGGTGTTGATACCCCACAGCACTAAGGGTAACTCTTCTACCCAACAACCCGGTGTTCGCTGTAAGGGAACCATAAGCCGGGGCTTGAGACCTTTTAAGATTTCCTGATTTGCTCTCTCAGCTTGACCATTAGATTGAGGATGAGCTAGGAAGAAACATCAAGTCGGATATGCTCACGTTGACAAAACTCCTCCGTAGCCCCTTTGGATAAATTAGTGCCATTGTCAGTGATAATGTTGTGTGGAAAACCAAAACGGAAGATCACCTTTTTCATGAACTGAACCGCCGTGGCCGCATCACACTTACTCACTGGCTCTGCCTCAACCCACCTAGTGAATTTATCAACTACCACCAAGAGATGTGTATTTTTATCCTTAGACCATTTGAAAGGTCCCACCATGTCAAGCCCCTAGACCGCAAATGGCCAAGTGATTGGAATAATCCGGAGCTCTTGAGCCGGCACGTGTGCTTGTCGCGCAAACTTTTGACATCCATCACATCTGCTGACCAGATCCTCCGCATCAGCGTGAGCCGTCAACCAGTAAAAACCATGACGAAAAGCCATGGCCACCAGAGATTTTGACCCGGCATGATGACAACAATCACCTTCATGGATCTCACGAAGTATTTCTTGGCCTTCTTTGGGGGAAACACACCGCTGAAACGCTCTAGAGACGCTACGATGGTGTGACGCCCCGAGACCGATGTGCCAGGTGTCCCCCAGTTATTCGCCGTCATTGCCATGTCATTTGCTTGCGTTTTGCATCTTGTCATGTCATCATGTGCATTGCATCATCATGTTTTAAAAACTTGCAACCGTCCGGGTTCTCCCCGTTCCTTCCATTGTCCGTTCTGAGTCCAGACACACTTGCACGCGCCCGCGGCACGTCCGAATATTATTTTAGAAGTGGTCTTAAAATGTTCTCGGAATGGGTTGAAAGTTGGCATGCGGTGTTGTTTTGTTGTCAGTAGACCGCCTGCCAAGTTTCATCGCATTCGGAGTCCGTTTGACGCCCCAACGGATAAGTATAGCGGCAGTATAGCCGGTCTAACGTCGGACGTTTTTCGGTCTCCGAAAACTGTTGCTAGGTTTTCCCTCTCTTTCCTCTCTAGCCCATCTACACAGCCCACCTAGGCCTAGACTACTCCTCCTCGTGCCTGGAGCCGTCCGATCATGATCCGAGGGTCCGAAAACGGATGAAAGCCCCTAACCCTAGACCCCTGCCTATTTAAGAAGCCCTCCTTGCCATTTTCGGGTGCCCCTAGCCTTCCCCTACCCTCAGCCGCCACATCCCCCTCGAAAACCGCACCACCAGACAGATCCATCCACCTCCTCCTCATTTTCCGGCGAACTCCACCTCGCCACTTGGCAGCGTCCCATTGGCTGCGCCCCCACCCCGCACCGCCCGTGGCCAATCGAGTGAGGCCACGTCGCCTCTGGAGCGCCCCACTTCGCCCCGGCCCTCAGCGCCCATCTGAAGCCCGCCCGGGCCCGGAACCGCGCCGCTGCGCGCAGCACAGGAGCGCTCGCCCCGCACCTCCAGTATTCCGCGTGGGAACCTCTAGCTTCATCGCCCGCAACCTGCCGCGTCCACCCCGTCGCTCGCCGGAGTCGCTGCCGGTGATCAACTCCGGTCAGATCAGCACTGCTGCCTCGCCTCCCCGTCGCCCTCTCCTTCTCTTTTTCGACCTCACTTCTCTCTCTCCCTTCCCCTGCAGAGCCGTCCTGGACGAGTCCCACCTCGCCGGATCCCGCATCTCGAGCGCCGCTGATCACTTCTGTCACCGGATCTGGAACCTCCGTCCTCGGATCCGCCCATCCCCGTCGTCCGGCAGGTTCCCGTTGACCCAGTCCCCGCTGTCATGCCGAGTTCGCTGCCAGCCGCCATTGTTGCTCTGCTTCCATTGAACAGAGGTCGACGCACCTAGTCGTTCGCGTTGACCGTTCCTGGGCCGCCACCTGCTCATCGGGCCTGCTAGCCCAAGGACGCGCCAGAGCCTGCCAGCCTTGCCTCCCACCGACCGGGCCTTGGCCCATGGGTCAGCTCCCCGCAGCCCCTACTCTCTGTTGGCCCAGTTCAGCAGATTCGGCCCTATAGTGTTTTTTCCTCTGGACGGAATTAATCAATTATCCCAGGATTTACTGTTTTGCAGAAAAACCCTCATAGTACATGCATATAATAACTTAATAACTAAGCATCATATGGAAAAACTTAATATATGAAACTTGCTTAGAATTTTGTCTAGTTCCATAATTTTCCATTTTCATCTATGTTTAAAATGCTATTTGCATATATTTGCTCCTATGCCATGTTAAAATGCTTTAATTCATAACTATTTAACCGTAGCTCCGAATTTAACAAACTTTATATGTAAATGGGGTAGAAAAATGCCTAGTTTAACATGGGGCCCTTGTTTTTCATGTTTAATAACTCTAAAATTATGTTTAGGGCAGAACAGTGCCAAACCTAAAATATGCACATGAGTAGTTTCCGGACTTGTTGTTTTGTTGTTCCGGCCTCATTTAAACTTGCCTAGATTAGATAGTTTTATTATGCTTCACCCTCTTGCCATGCTAACAACATTTAATATTGATGGGTACATAAACGAGGGAGAACTAAATAAGTCAAGTGGTGTTTCGTCAATATGCAACGGAGTTGCATGTTGAGCTCCACTTAATTTGTAGGATTGTTTGGGCATTTTGTCATGCCATGCTTCATTAAACCGGACATGCATCATACTTGGTTGTGCATCGTGCCATGCTTATGTGATGGTTGTTTACTATGTTGTGTGCTTCTTTCCGGTGTTTGCTTCTTCGGGTTGGTTCTGGTAACGTCACGTTTGTGAGGATCCGTTCGACTTCGTCCGTGTGTCTTCTTCATGACTCGTTCTTCTTCCTTGCGGGATTTCAGGCAAGATGACCATACCCTCGAAATCACTTCTATCTTTGCTTGCTAGTTGCTCGCTCTTTTGCTATGCCTATGCTGCGATACCTACCACTTGCTTATCATGCCTCCTATATTGTTGAACCAAGCCTCTAACCCACCTTGTCCTAGCAAACCGTTGTTTGGTTATGTTACCGCTTTGCTCAGCCCCTCTTATAGCGTTGTTAGTTGCAGGTGAAGATTGAAGTTTGTTCCTTGTTGGAACATGGAGATGTTGTTCCTTGTTGGAACATGTTTACTTGTTGGGATATCACAATATATCTTATTTAATTAATGCGTCTATATACTTGCTAAAGGGTGGATGGCTCGCCCTTATGCCTGGTGTTGTGTTCCACTCTTGCCGCCCTAGTTTTTGTCATATCGGTGTTATGTTCCCGGATTTTGCGTTCCTTACGTGGTTGGGTTATAATGGGAACCCCTTGATAGTTCGCCTTGAGTAAAACTCGTCCAACAATGCCCAACCTTGGTTTTACCATTCGCCACCTAGCCTTTTCTTTCCCTTGGGTTCTGCAGACTCAAGGGTCATCTTTATTTTAAACCCCCCCGGGCCAGTGCTCCTTTGAGTGTTGGTCCAACCTGTCAGCTGCCGGTGGCCACCAGGGGCAACTCTGGGCTGGCCTACCTGTACCTAAGACAATCTGAGTGTGCCCTGAGAAAGAGATATGTGCGCTCCTATCGGGATTTGTCGGCACATTCGAGCGGTGTTGCTGGTTTAGTTTTACCTTGTCGAAATGTCTTGTAACCGGGATTCTGAGTCTGATCGGGTCTTCCCGCTAGAAGGAATATCCTTCGTTGACCGTGAGAGCTTGTCATGGGCTAAGTTGGGACCCCATGCAGGGATTTGAACTTTCGAAAGTCATGCCCGCGGTTATGGGCAGATGGGAATTTGTTATTGTTCGGTTGTAGAAAACCTGAAGTTGACCTTAATTAAAAATGCATCAACCGCGTATGTAACTGTGATGGTCTCTTTCCAGCGGAGTCCGGGAAGTGAACACGGTGTTGGAGTTATGCTTGACGTAGGTTGTTCTAGGATCACTTCTTGATCATAGTTTCTCGATCGTGCTTTGCCTTCTCTTCTCGCTCTCTTTTGCGTATGTTAGCCACCATATATGCTAGTCGCTTGCTGTAGCTCCACCTCATACCTTTACCTTACCCATAAGCTTAAATAGTCTTGATCGCGAGGGTGCGAGATTGCTGAGTCCCCGTGACTCACAGATACTTCCAAAACCAGTTTGCAGGTACCGTTGAACCGTGCAGATGACGCAACCAAGCTCAAGGAGGAGCTCAATGAAGATCTTGTCCTTTGTGTTGTTTTGTTCTAATTGATCAGTAGTGGAGCCCAGTCGGGACGATCGGGGATCTGTGTAGCATTTGGGGTAGTCTTCTTTTATTTTGGTTCCGTAGACGGACCTTGATTGTATCTGGTTGATGTAATGCTTTATTCATGTATTGTGTGAAGTGGCGATTGTAAGCCAACTATGTATCTTTTCCCTTATGTATTACATGGGTTGTGTAAAGATTACCTCACTTGCGACATTGCTTTCAATGCGGTTATGCCTCAAAGTCGTGCTTCGACACGTGGGAAATATAGCCGCATCGAGGGCGTTACAAGTTGGTATCAGAGCTTTCCCCGACCTTAGGAGCCCCAACTACTTGATCATTTTTAGCAGCCGTTGTTGAGTCTAGAAAAATGTTTTGAGTCATTTAGGAATTATATATCGAAGAGTTTAGGAATTCTTTTTACTCCCCAGTCTCTTCATCGCTCTGGTAAGGCATCCTGATGTAGAGTTTTGACTCTTCTCCTCTCAAATTTCACTAAAAAAAATTTAGGATCACGCGGGTATCTTGGAATCGTTCCGATGGATTTGTGACGAGAACATTGTTCTTGGTGCCTCCTGTCATTTAGGGGTTGTGGCAGTGTCCAGGGGAGTTGAGCTCCAAGGTGTTGTCGTCACAATTTTATCGTTGCAGTTCTGGAATACCTGAGTTTAGTTTCACCGACATCGAAAATCTCTTTTATGCAGCTGTTGGTGAGATAACCTCGACGCCACCCAGTACTGGGGCGGGAGTTCGGGACTATTGCCATAACTTGTATAACGGATGCTTTTCGAAGGTTGAGGTAGACGATTTCCAAAGTTTTTCTCGGTTATGTGTTGAAGGATACAGCTGGATGTAGGATTTGCTAGTTTTGGGTGAGATATTATGCTTCCCCTGTATCCCCAACACCTGATTGCATAACCGGAAAATTTCAGGAATTTATAAGTGGGAATTCAAGTAGCTCCTAAGATATCTTTCCGACAGATGTATGATATGAAATTGGGGTTCGACGTCTAGTGGTCCGCCTATTCACGGTTGGTTTACAGTGGTCTCGTTGTGTCTTAAAGAGTCCTTGGATATGCCGACTCAGGGACGCTTCGTATGTCATGTGCACTGCCTTGTACATGATGGTGCTGTACGATCGAGCCCGTGTAGGCCCCACCACGAAAACTTCGGACGAAATTTCTATCATATGTTTGTTCCGGCTTATTTTGCAAGCCAATCCATTGTTTTGTTTTGAGTTGTGGTATTCGAGTTGCTTCGAAGTCAAATGTTGATTCCATACCTTTCCTAAATGGTGTTCTCATACTCTGATGTGAATACTAATCCTTCTCGATAATCGAGATTGTTATGCCAATATTGTTCCACCGGTGTGTCTATCTTCAAGTGGATCCGATCACTTCAACATTCGCAAGATCAATTATCAGTTCATCTCAATGTTGTTTGTCTCATCCGTCTCTAAGTTGTCTTTGTTTTCCCACCCACCCACCCTTTTTCTTCAAGGACTCAGATTTCTTATTCAAGTATCATTTTAATGTTGTGAAGTCTCTCCATTTTTTTCCATCAATGTTCTTACCCGGTGTTTCTCATGAAGATTCTAACGGAGCTTCTACTTCATCATTATTCGTTCTTTTTCTTCTCTGGTGGTTTCAATTCTAGTTTTCTGTGTTGATCATATTCTTTTCCTTGCTTCAAATGCCTTCTCATACCGGTGCTCCTCATATTCATTCATTTCTCACTATTCATTTGTTCCGGAGTGCTCAAGATATCTCGAAGATTCGTGTTTTCCACTCTGCATTCGTTCAAGATCTTTCGAGGTTGTTATCTCATTCTAGCCATTTAATTCAACCGGTGCAATTTCAGTTTCTAGCAATAGTTCTACGGTGTATCTTTTGAGTGGGCCCTAACCCACAGGTCTTTTCCCAGGATCTTACCTGACTCTTCTTATTTTCCCAGAGGTATTCTCAAATTCTTTTCGAAGTTTGTCGCAAGAATGATTTATCATCAGTCAAATGTTTTTCTCCAAGATCTGTCAAATTCCTTTCATCGTTGGCTCAACCTCTTCGTTTTGATTCTTCCGGAATGCCTAAATAAGTCATGATGGTATTTCTCGTCGTCATTCTCAGATTATGAAGACCAAAGAAGATTTTTCTCTCAATCTTGCTCCATTCTCTTCAAGATTCGTGGTTCTAGCGTTATGCCATCCTCTCATAATTGTTTTTGTTTGTGAGAATTCTTTTGACCCATCCGGAGAAATTCAAGATTCTTTTCAATTTGATTCTCCGGAGGCTATCAATTTAGAATTATTCATTCTCAGCTTTCAGCTCTTTTTCTCTAAATCTTACCGGTGCATCGTTCAAATATCCTCAAATCAGCTCGTGATCACTTCGTTATCATGGATCTAATTTCTCTCGGGCATCTTCGTTTATTGGCTGATTCTTCCCGGTGTTTCTTTATCTTCTCTTTGTTCTTAACCAATTCTTACGGTGGTTCGTTCAAGATTTCTCTTCCGTATCAATTCATTCGTGGTTTCAATTCTACTGGTGGACTGTTGAAGACTTTCTCAAGTTTGCACTACATCTATCTTAATCTTTCTACGAGGATAAGTAGTATGTCAAATCCGTTGCTTGTCAGCAATTAAATTGTTGAAGGATAAGTATAATGTAATTCTTATTCTTGTTCCATCCAAGTGATTAATTCTTTTTCTGGAGTGGTTCATCATATCAAATTCTCGATTCGAGATGCTTTATCTATCCTTTCCCGGAGTTCCAAGATTTCTCAATTATATCATCACGAAGCTTCATCTAATCATTACAAGGATTCACCTTGTATTTTCAACTTCTCTTGCCTTCCATTTGATCATTCCTTTGTTTACCGGAGCTCTTCATGAAGGTTCTACATGTTGGTTCATTAAGGATTTAATTCCTTCTTGATGTGATCATCAAGATTCTTTTCAGAGGAGCTTAAGATTCTTCATCTTGCAATCCGGAGTGCAAATTCTTTCTACCATATTATCGGAGGTGGTATTATGTCATTCTTGATAATTTGAGTTCATGTTTCATGATTCACATATTATTAAGAATGAGGTATTTTAAATCCATCAATCTCGTCATTGGAGTTACCTTGTGTCATATTTCACCTAAAGCTTTCCCTAAGGATTGTTGCTATTTATGGTGCTTATAAATGACCCAAGTTCTTCATTTATCCTCCCGGTGAAATAAGTTTCTCGTCTTCTTGTCCATATCAATCCAATCTTGTTTCGTTAGTGGCTGGTTCTCACCTCATAATTTGAGATGTATTCCATAGGACCATATCAAGGTTATTCTTTTCATTGTTGGTGTTCCAACAACTCCGTTTGACCCTTCTCCTAAAGATGCCTCTTCAAGCACTTTTGTGGCAGAAGTTGGCATTTTCTTCTCAATTCTCCTATTTCAATTATCTATCTTCTATTTCTTCCTTCCGGAGGCGTTGTGATGTTTCTCTCTTCAACCCATCTTCTTGTTTTGTCAGGATCGTGTTCTTTTCTTGGTTTATCCATTTAACCGGAGTGTTGTGTCCTCTGCTCAAGTTCTTTCCATCTTATCAAGTTTCATATCACTTTTCAACCGGAGTGTTGTCCGAAGTTGTTCTTCCTTGTTCCTCTTTGATAACGGAGTGTTTTCAACTTCATTCATCTCAGTTGTATTCTTTTCTCGAAATTGTTCAACCTCGCAAGGTTCTTTGGTCTCACTCGTTTGTCAAAGGAGCAACTTAGTTTTACCTCTTATCTTCCTCTTTCGTTTTCCGTCCGGTGCCATTCTAGATCTCGGGACGAGATCCTCTCGTAGTGGTGGAGTGTTGTGACGCCCCGAGACCGATGTGCCAGGTGTCCCCCGGTTATTCGTCGTTGTTGCCATGTCATTTGCTTGCGTGTTGCATCTTGTCATGTCATCATGTGCATTGCATCATCATGTTTTCAAAACTTGCATCCGTCCGGGTTCTCCCCGTTCCTTCCATTGTCCGTTCTGAGTCCAGACACACTTGCACGAGCCCGCGGCACGTCCGAATATTATTTTAGAAGTGGTCGTAAAATGTTCTCGGAATGGGTTGAAAGTTGGCGTGCGGTGTTGTTTTGTTGTCAATAGACCGCCTGCCAAGTTTCATCGCATTCGGAGTCCGTTTAACGCCCCAACGGATAACTATAGCGGCAGTATAGTCGGTCTAACGTCGGACGTTTTTCGGTCTCCGAAAACTGTTGCCGGGTTTTCCCTCTCTTTCCTCTCTAGCCCATCTGCACAGCCCACCTAGGCCTAGACTACTCCTCCTCGTGCCTGGGGCCGTCCAATCATGATCCGAGGGTCCGAAAACGGATGAAAGCCCCTAACCCTAGACCCCTGCCTATTTAAGAAGCCCCCCTTGCCATTTTCGGGTGCCCCTAGCCTTCCCCTACCCTCAGCCGCCGCATCCCCCTCGAAAATCGCACCACCAGACAGATCCATCCACCTCCTCCTCGCTTTCCGGCGAACTCCACCTCCACCTCGTCACTTGGCAGCGTCCCATTGGCTGCGCCGCCACTCCGCACCGCCCGTGGCCAATCGAGTGAGGCCACGTCGCCTCTCGAGCGCCCCACTTCGCCACGGCCCTCAGGGCCCATCTGAAGCCCGCCCGGGCCCGGAACCGCGCCGCCGCGTGCAGCGCAGGAGCGCTCGCCCCGCACCTCCAGTATTCTGCGTGGGAACCTCTAGCTTCGTCGCCCGCAACCTGCCACGTCCACCCCATCGCTCGCCGGAGTCGCTCGCCGGAGTCGCTGCCGGCGATCAACTCCGGTCAGATCAGCACTGCTGCCTCGCCTCCCCGTCGCCCTCTCCTTCTCTTTTTCGACCTCACTTCTCTCTCCCCCTTCCCCTGCAGAGCCGTCCTGGACGAGTCCCACCTCGCCGGATCCCGCATCCCGAGCGCCGCCGATCAATTCTGTCACCGGATCTAGAACCTCCGTCCTCGGATCCGCCCATTCCCGTCGTCCGGCAGGTTCCCGTCGACCCAGTCGCCGCCGTCATGCCGAGTTCGCTGCCAGCCGCCATTGTTGCTCTGCTTCCATTGAACAGAGGTCGACGCACCCAGTCGTTCGCGTTAACCGTTCCTGGGCCACCACCTCCTCAACGGGCCTGCTAGCCCAAGGACGCGCCAGAGCCTGCCAGCCTTGCCTCCCACCGACCGGGCCTTGGCCCATGGGTGAGCTCCCCGCAGCCCCTCCTCTCTGTTGGCCCAGTTCAGCAGATTCGGCCCTATAGTGTTTTTTCCTCTGGACGGATTTAATCAATTATCCCAGGATTTACTGTTTTGCAGAAAAACCCTCATATTACATGCATATAATAACTTAATAACTAAGCATCATATGGGAAAACTTAATATATGAAACTTGCTTAGAATTTTGTCTAGTTCCATAATTTGCCATTTTCATCTATGTTTAAAATGTTTAAAATGTTGTTTGCATATATTTGCTCCTATGCCATGTTAAAATGCTTTAATTCATAACTATTTAACCGTAGCTCTGAATTTAACAAACTTTATATGTAAATGGGGTAGAAAAATGCCTAGTTTAACATGGGGCACTTGTTTTTCATGTTTAATAACTCTAAAATTATGTTTAGGGCAGAACAGTACCAAACCTAAAATATGCACATGAGGAGTTTCCGGACTTGTTGTTTTGTTGTTCCGGCCTCATTTAAACTTGCCTAGATTAGATAGTTTTATTATGCTTCACCGTCTTGCCATGCTAACAACATTTAATATTGTCGGGTACATAAACGAGGGAGAACTAAATAAGTCAAGTGGTGTTTCGTCAATATGCAACGGAGTTGCATGTTGAGCTCCACTTAATTTGTAGGATTGTTTGTGCATTTTGCCTTGCCATGCTTCATTAAACCGGACATGCATGATACTTGGTTGTGCATCGTGCCATGCTTATGTGATGGTTGTTTACTATGTTGTGTGCTTCTTTCCGGTGTTTGCTTCTTCGGGTTGGTTCCGGTAACGTCGCGTTTGTAAGGATCCGTTCGACTTCGTCCGTGTGTCTTCTTGATGACTCGTTCTTCTTCCTTGCGGGATTTCAGGCAAGATGACCATACCCTCAAAATCACTTCTATCTTTGCTTGCTAGTTGCTCGCTCTTTTGCTATGCCTATGCTGCGATACCTACCACTTGCTTATCATGCCTCCTATATTGTTGAACCAAGCCTCTAACCCACCTTGTCCTAGCAAACCGTTGTTTGGCTATGTTACCGCTTTGCTCAGCCCCTCTTATAGCGTTGTTAGTTGCAGGTGAAGATTGAAGTTTGTTCCTTGTTGGAACATGGAGATGTTGTTCCTTGTTGGAACATGGAGATGTTGTTCCTTGTTGGAACATGTTTACTTGTTGGGATATCACAATATATCTTATTTAATTAATGCATCTATATACTTGGTAAAGGGTGGATGGCTCGTCCTTATGCCTGGTGTTTTGTTCCACTCTTGCCGCCCTAGTTTCCGTCATATCGGTGTTATGTTCCCGGATTTTGCGTTCCTTACGCGGTTGGGTTATAATGGGAACCCCTTGACAGTTCGCCTTGAGTAAAACTCCTCCAGCAATGCCCAACCTTGGTTTTACCATTGGCCACCTAGCCTTTTCTTTCCCTTGGGTTCTGCAGACTCAAGGGTCATCTTTA
>NC_041380.1:390545225-390555072 GCF_002162155.2 Triticum dicoccoides
GGTGGCCACCAGGGGCAACTCTGGGCTGGCCTACTTGGACCTAAGACAATCTGAGTGTGCCATGAGAAAGAGATATGTGCAGCTCCTATCGGGATTTGTCGGCACATTCAGGCGGTGTTGCTGGTTTAGTTTTACCTTGTCGAAATGTCTTGTAACCGGGATTCCGAGTCTGATTGGGTCTTCCCGCTAGAAGGAATATCCTTCGTTGACCGTGAGAGCTTGTCATGGGCTAAGTTGGGACCCCATGCAGGGATTTGAACTTTGGAAAGTCGTGCCCGCGGTTATGGGCAGATGGGAATTTGTTAATGTCCGGTTGTAGAAAACCTGAAGTTGACCTTAATTAAAAATGCATCAACCGCGTGTGTAACCGTGATGGTCTCTTTCCGGCGGAGTCCGGGAAGTGAACACGGTGTTGGAGTTATGCTTGACGTAGGTTGTTCTAGGATCACTTCTTGATCAAAGTTTCTCGATCGTGCTTTGCCTTCTCTTCTCGCTCTCTTTTGCGTATGTTAGCCACCATATATGCTAGTCGCTTGCTGCAGCTCCACCTCATACCTTTACCTTACCCATAAGCTTAAATAGTCTTGATCGCGAGGGTGCGAGATTGTTGAGTCCCCGTGACTCACAGATACTTCCCAAACCAGTTTGCAGGTGCCGTTGAACCGTGCAGATGACGCAACCAAGCTCAAGGAGGAGCTCGATGAAGATCTTGTCCTTTGTGTTGTCTCGTTCTAGTTGATCAGTAGTGGAGCCCAGTCGGGACGATCGGGGATCTGTGTAGCATTTGGGGTAGTCTTCTTTTATTTTGGTTTCGTACACGGACCTTGATTGTATCTGGTTGATGTAATGCTTTATTCATGTATTGTGTGAAGTGGCGATTGTAAGCCAACTATGTATCTTTTCCCTTATGTATTACATGGGTTGTGTGAAGATTACCTCACTTGCGACATTGCTTTCAATGCGGTTATGCCTCTAAGTCATGCTTCGACACGTGGGAGATATAGCCGCATCGAGGGCGTTACAGATGGTATAGTCCTCCATCTGAAATCATCATTGACTTAGACCGCCGAGTTATCTGTCGAGCCAGGGTTTCATCTGCTGGCAACTCTCCCCGGGTCATATAAGCCAAGAACGGCACTGTCCAATCTGGGATGACATGAAGAGCCACCACCAACTGCGCCTTCGGGCCAGGAACGGCTAAATCCTCTTTTGTGGGCAACTTGACAGACAGGTTGTGCAAAATATCCAAAAAGGTGCTCCACCTGATAGCCTTTAAAATGTCCTGCAACAACATCAGCTGCTTAAAGCATCAGCTGCTTTGTTCTTCCTACGGTCAATGTGCTCCACCTGATAGCCTTTAAAATGTCCTGCAACAGCATCAACCTCCCGGCGATAAGCCACCATGAGAGGATCCTTGGAATCCCACTTGCCTGATACCTGTTGAGCCACTAAATCTGAGTTGCCAAGACATCTGACCCGGCTCAAACTCATCTCCTTTGCTACCCGAAGACCATGGAGAAAGGCTTCATACTCTGCTGCGTTGTTAGTACAACGAAACATCAGACGTAACACATAACAAAATCTGTCACCTCGAGGAGAGGTTAAAACAACTCCAGCCCCCGAGCCTTCCAACTATCTGGGCCCATCAAAATGAATAGTCCAATATGTGTTGTCTGGTTTCTCTTCTGGCATCTGCATCTCTGTCCAGTCATTAATGAAGTCAACCAGTGCTTGAGATTTAATTGCGGTACGTGGTACATACTTCAACCCATGAGACCCGAGCTCAATGGACCATTTGGCGACCCGTCCAGTGGCTTCTCTATTTTGAATGATGTCTCCCAAAGGAGCAGAGCTAACCACTATGATTGGATGACCCTTAAAATAATGTTTGAGCTTCCGGCATGCCATGAACACCCCATATACGAGCTTCTGCCAATGTGGGTATCATTGCTTGGACTCAATTAACACCTCACTGACGTAGTAAACCGGCCGTTGAACCAGGTGTTCCTTACCAGTCTCCTTGCGCTCCACCACAATAGCCACACTAACAGCTCGTGAGTTGGCAGCCACATATAACAACAATGGCTCTTTCTCAATGGGAGCAGCAAGGACCGGCGGCTCAGCAAGCTCTGTCTTCAGATCTTCAAAAGCAGAGTTCGCAGCATCGCTCCAAACAAAATCGTCTGTCTTCTTCATCATCTGATACAAAGGCATTGCCTTCTCCCCTAACCGGCTTATGAATCAGCTCAAGGCAGCAACATGACCTGCCAGTCGTTGAACGTCATTGGTGCATGTTGGTTTGGCCAGGGATGTAATGCCTTAATTTTCTCCGGGTTAGCTTCAATACCTCGGTTGGACACCAAAAAACCCAAGAGCTTGCCGGCTGGGACTCCAAAAACACACTTCGCCGGGTTAAGCATCATTTTGTAGACCTGGAGATTATCAAAGGTCTCTTTCAGATATGCAATCAGAGTTTCTTCCTTCCTGGATTTTACCACTATATCATCCACATAGGCATGAACGTTACGCCCAATCTGATCATGAAGACAATTCGGCACACACCGCTGGTAAGTCACCTGGGCACTCTTAAGCCCAAAAGGCATGGACACATAACAGAAGGCTCCAAAAGGAGTGATAAAAGCCGTCTTCTCCTGATCGTTGACCGCCATCTTAATCTGATGATAACCTGAATAAGCATCCAAGAAACTCAAACATGCGCAAGCCGCCGTAGCATCAATGATCTGATCAATACGGGGGAGGGAAAAAGGATCAGCCAGACAAGCCTTGTTCAGATCGGTGTAATCCACACACATACGCCAGGTGTCATTCTTTTTTAGTACCATCACCGGGTTAGCTAACCACTCTGGGTGAAAGACTTCTACAATGAACCCGACCGCCAAGAGCCGGGCCACCTCTTCTCTAATGGCCTTGCGCCTTTCTTCATTGAACCGTCGGATAAACTGTCTGACAGGTTTGAATTTTGGATCAATATTGAGAGTGTGCTCAGCGAGTTCCCTCGGGACACCCGGCATGTCTGAAGGTTTCCATGCAAAGATGTCCCAGTTCTCACGGATGAACTCGATGAGCATGCTTTCCTATTTCGGATCCAAGTTTGCACTGATGATAAACTGCTTGGATGAGTTGCCAGGCACAAAGTCAATCATCTTGGTGTCATCAGTTGATTTGAACTTTAACACCGGCTCATGCTCTGTTGTTGGTTTCTTTAACGACGTCATGTCTGCCGGGTCAACGTGATCCTTGTAAAACTCTAACTCCTCTGTTGCACAAACAGACTCAGCATAGGCAGCATCACCTTCTTCACACTCCAAGGCTATTTTCCGGCTCCCATGTACTGTAATGGTACCCTTATACCCGACATCTTGAGCTGCAAATATACATAACACGGCCGAGCCATGAACTTGGCATAAGCCGGCCGTCCAAACAGAGCATGATATGGGCTTTTGATCTTAACCACCTCAAAGGTTAATTTTTCTGCTCTGGAGTCATACTCATCTCCGAAGGCTACTTCTAGTTCAATCTTACCAACTAGGTATGCTGACTTGCCAGGTACCACACCATGGAAAACAGTGTTGGATTGGTTAAGACTCTTATCAGTCAACCCCATCCGGTGGAAAGTCTCATAGTAGAGGATGTTGATGATGTTGCCTCCATCCATGAGTACCTTAGTGAATTTGTATCCACCAACCTGAGGCGCCACTACCAAGGCCAAGTGACCCGGATTATTGACCCGGGGTGGGTGATCCTCTCTGCTCCACACAATAGGCTGCTCCGACCAACGTAAGTAGTGTGGAATCGCCGGTTCAACGGCATTGGCGGCCCCCTTGTGAAGCCTCTGGTCCCTCTTACATAAACTAGTGGTGAACACGCGGTATTGCCCACTACTCAGCTGTTTTGGGTTGCTCTGATATCCGGATTGTTGCTGCTTATTACCTTGGCCGGGTTGTGAATTATATCCTCCTTGGTTACCCAGATGGCCCTGACCGTGAAATCCGCCACCACCTGAACCGGCGCCTGGGCCGTGGAAACCGCCTCCACCTGAACCGCCACCTGGGCCGTGACCTCCATCAAACGTGTTTGAGTTTTTAAACGCCTTCATGATTGTACAATCCTTCCACAGGTGAGTGGCTGGCTTCTCCCGGGTGTCATGCTTTGGACAAGGTTCATTCAACAATTGCGCAAGGGTGGGACCTGACTCGCCTGACCGAGGGGGTTGCCTGCCCTTGCGCTCTTGATTTCTGCCCTGCGCATTAGTGTTAGCGACAAACTCATCGGCCTTACGTTTATTACCTCCTTGATTTGACGGGTTATGCTGGTGACCCTTGTCGTTGCCGTTCTTCTTTCCCTTCATTGTCCTTTCTTCGTCAGACACCGGGTCTATGGTACTCTCAGAATCAGCATACTTGACGAGAGCCGCCATCAACTGACCCATATCATTGTAGTCACGCTTGAGCCGCCCCAACTTCTGCTTCAGAGGTTCAAAACGGCATTTTTTTCTCCAACATCAAGACTGCTGAGCCGGCATCCATCTTATCACATGAATGTATTATCTCCTTGACCCGGCGCACCCAATGGGTTGTGGACTCACCGTCCTCTTGCTTGCAATTGGTCAGATCCACAATCGACATAGGCTGCTTACACGTGTCTTTGAAGTTCTGGATGAAACGGGCCTTTAACTCCGCCCATGAGCCCATAGAATTGGGTGGCAAACCTTTCAACCATGTGCGAGCTGTCCCATCTAACATCATGGTGAAATACTTGGCCATTGCTGCGTCGCTGACCTCTAGCAACTCCATAGCCATCTCATAACTCTCCATCCAAGCCCCGGGCTGTAAGTCAGCCGTGTAATTTGGCACCTTACGAGGCCCCTTAAAATCTTTCGGCAAACGCTCATTACGTATGGCCGGCACCAAGCAAGAAACACCTCCGGTTCTTGTGGCCACTCCTGCCTCGACCGAGGTTGCTGTATAAGCCGGATAAGTTTGATGAGCCGCCTGATCTGCTGCCATTTGAACTGCTTGTTCCGCCTTTGGTTGAATCCTCTCCTGATCTGCCAAGTTAAGGGCTTTGGCCCGTACCGGCTCATGCCTGTGCGGCCGGTTTTGGCGTTGAGCATTGCTTGACATGTCTGCGGACTCCATGTGCTTACTGTAGCTCGGGCTCCGGCTTGGACGAGGAGTTGAATGGATCCTGTCTCGACTGTAGGAGTATGCATCCTGCTGCGCTAGAGCTGTTTGAAGAAGTTCTCTCACCCTCCGTGTCTCAACCACCGCCGGCGAGTCACCTTCCATCGGGAGAGCCGCCAAAAGAGCCGACACTGCGATGAGGTTTTCCAAAGGGTTGGAGAAGTGACCCAGCGGTGTTAGGACATAATTAGGCGGAGCGGTATTGAGACGAGGTGGTTCCATGGTACGTGGTTGGCTGGCGCACCGGGTGTTGTGATCCGGGGTGCCTCCGGCGGGTTGCTTCCCCTGGCCCCGGGTGTATGGAAAAGATTCCTAGGATCAAGCGTCAGAGGCAGACGTGATTGAGTTTTCTGATGCCTTCTCCTCATGACCTCGTTTGACGCATTCAGATCCACCGAGAGCCGGAAGGTCTCTGCTTGAAGCTGCTGAGCCCGAACGTCCAAAGCCGCCCGTTCCGCTGCCATCCTGACTTCCTCTGCGGCCAGATTTTCCTTAGCTTCCACCATCTCCTCACGGACGCGTGCCACCTCTGCGTCATGCTGGGCTTTATCCGCCGGCTCTGCCACGGTAGTCAACAGAGTCATCAATTTATCCATGAGGTCCATTAGAATCTGAGCCGAGGGGCGCACGGGATCTCCTGACCCGGCCGTGTCGACCCGTTAGCTATTGCTGCTGCTACTGTGGAGTTCTGCCCAGGCTGTGTTCCTGCCATGAAGACTCCAGCCCAATTCGGCGGCTCAAGGGGGTCCGGAATACTGATGCTATCGGAACAGCCACCAAGCATGCCATCCTGCAGCTGGCACAAAGAGTCCGTCTCACCCATTGATGATGTCGTGTCAGAATAGACAGCCGTCTCACCGCCTTCCACTGATCCTTCAGAGTATTCACCGCCATGGATGCAGCCTACGAAGGCATGCTTCACGACAGATTGAACACGGGTGGTCCTTGCGAGCCGAGCCGTTTCGATGAGGTTGGTGTGGACGTTCGGCTCAGGGTCTAACTCGCCGATCCGGCCGATGAAGATGTGAATTCCGCCGAAGGGGACCCGGTACCTGTACTCAATTCAGCCGGCCTCGGGGCCCCAGCCTTCGTCGTCGATGTAGAGCTTGCCGCGATGACTCTTGGTCATCCGGCCCACAGCGTATCCCTTGAGCCCTTTAAAGTTACCCTTCAAGAAATCAAATCCACCGTGCGCTGGCCCCACGGTGGGCGCCAACTGTCATGGAATTATCATGGCAGATGTCCTAGCGAAAGGACTTAGTCGTAGGGCCATCACAACTAGGAAGCTTAAAGGGGTTAATCGGGACAAAGGACACGACAGGGTTTTATACTAGTTCGGCCCCTTACGATGAAGGTAAAAGCCTACGTCTAGTTGGGGTTGGTATTGCAGGGATTTCGATCACCAAGAGGCTCAACTCGCCGGCTTGGTTATCGATCTCTTGTTTCTTGTCCCAAGCCGCCACCGGGTCGTCCCTTTATATACACAGGTTGAGGCCCGGTGGCCTATAGAGTCCCGGCCGGCTCATACTCGTGTCCGGCTCGGTGACTTCTTTTACATGCCTTTCTTTACAAGTCTTTCCTTACATACGGCGGTTCACAATATCAAGCCTTAAGCCGCCTTCAGGCCCTTTGGGCCTTCTATAAGATTTAATGAACTATCATCTTTAATGTTTACTGGGCTTCTTGCGTAACCCGCCATTGGGGCTGACCTGGCCCCTCGTGGGCGGGTCACAATTGATAGTAATATCCCCAACAGGTTCAGTAAAGAACCATCGATCGATCGCTCGGGTTCAGTAACACGTAGCCTGCGGTGCAATCGCTCGGGTTCAGTTAGAGCCCAACGCCTCGCTCGGGTTCAGTTAGAGCCAACGCCTCACACACACGCGCGTACGTGTACGAGAGAAACGTGCATCGCTCGGCCCCCGACCTCCCACCGTAACCGGGAACTCCCCAAAAATTTTCTCCCCCTCACTTCTACCATGGTTTTTTCCGTCATGAACGGCCCAAAGAATGTCATGCAGCTGCGTCTCCGGCCCTCCCAGGACGAAAAGCCCATTTTATGTCATGATTTTTTGTCATAGAAGTAGGAGCCCACCACATCTATGATGATACCGGGTTTTGTCACAATTATCGTCATAGAAGTGTCATATGTATGACAGAATTTTTTTTGTTCGGCCCAAAATGTCACATATGTGTCTTTTTTTTGTAGTGTTTAGGTCTCATGTTTACTCATATCAATGGCATAACCAACTAGAGAGTAGTAATGATAAATCTCAGATGACAACACTTTCTCAAAACAATCAAAATATGATATAACAAGATGGTATCTCGCTAGCCCTTTCTGAGACCACAAAACATAAATGCAGAGCACCCTGAAGATCAAGGACTCGCTGGAAATTGTAATTTAGGTAAAAGAGATCTAGTCACAGTCATACTCAATGTAAACTAATAGTAATGCATGCAAATAACAGCAGTGCTCTCCAACTTGTGCTTTTTAATAAGAGGATGATGACTCAACATAAAAGTAAATAGATAGGCCCTTCGCAGAGGGAAGTAGGGATTTGTAGAGGTGCTAGAGCTCGAGTTTTGAAACAAACATAAATAACATTTTGAGTGGCATACTTTCATTGTCAACATAACAACCGAGAGATCTCGATATCTTCCATGCTACACACATTATAGGCGGTTACCAAACAGAATGGTAAAGTTTATACTCCCCCACCACCAACAAACATCAATCCATGGCTTGTCCGAAACAACGGGTGCCTCCAACTAACAACAATCCTGGGGGAGTTTTGTTTGCAATTTTTTTGATTTAAGCATGGGATGGCATCTCGGTTACCAGCCATTTTCTCGTGAATGATGAGCGGAGTCCACTCATCTTGAGAATAACCCAGCTAGCATGGAAGATACAGACAACCCTAGTTGATACATGAGCAATTCGAGCATACAAAACTTTATTTCATTTGAAGGTTTAGAGTTTGGCACATACAAATTTACTTGGAACAATAGGTAGATACCGCATATAGGTAGTTATGGTGTACTCATATGGAATAACTTTGGGGTTTATGGAAGTGGATGCACAAGCAGTATTCCCGCTTAGTACAAGTGAAGGCTAGAAAGAGACTGGGAAGCAACCAGCTAGAGAGCGACAACAGTCACAAACATGCATTAAAATTAATCAACACTGAGTGCAAGCATGAGTAGGATATAATTCACCATGAACATAAATTTCGTAGAGGCTATGTTGATTTGGTTTCAACTACATGCGTGAACATGTGCCAAGTCAGGCACTCGAATCGTTCAAAGAAGGATACCAGCCTATCATACCACATCACAACCATTTTAATAGCATGTTGGCACGCAAGGTAAACCATTATAGACTCCTAGCTAATTAAGCATGGCATGAGCAACAATAAGCTCTAAATATCATTGGAAACATGTTTCATTCATAATAGGCTGAATCAGGAACGATGACCTAATCATATTTACAAAAAAGATAGGTCGAGTTCATACCAGCTTATCTCATCTCAATCATTCCATCATATATTGTCATTATTGCCTTTCACTTGCACGACCGAACTGTAACACCCACGATGCGGCTATATCTCCCACATGTCGGAGCACAACTTAGAGGCATAACCGCATTGTAGGCATGTCGCAAGAGGGGTAATATTTACACATCCCATGTACTGAATAAGAAAGAGGTACATAGTTGGCTTACAATCGCCACTTCACACAATACATGAATATAGCATTACATCATCCAGATACAATCAAGGTCCAACTACGGAACCAAAATAAAAGAAGACTACCCCTAATGCTACAGATCCCCGATCGCCCCGACTGGGCTCCACTACTGATCAACTAGAAACGAAACAACACAAAGAACAAGATCTTCATCGAGCTCCTCCTTGAGCTCGGTTGCGTCATCTGCACGGTTACATCGGCACCTGCAAACTGGTTTTGGAAGTAATCTGTGAGTCACGGGGACTCGGCAATCTCACACCCTCGCGATCAAGACTATTTAAGCTTATGGGAAGGAAAAGGGGTAGTAAGGTGGAGCTGCAGCAAGCACTAGCATATATGGTGGCTAACTTACGCAAATGACAGCGAGAAGAGAAGGCAAGGCACGCTCGTGAACTAGAAGTGATCAAGAAGTGATCCTGAAACTGCTTACGATCAAGCATAACTCCAACACTGTGTTCACTTCCTGGACTCCGCCGAGAAGATACCATCATGGCTACACACGCGGTTGACGCATTTTACATTTGATTAAGTGTCAAGTTCTGTACAACCGGACATTAAAAAATTCCCATCTGCCCATAACCGCGGGCACGGCTTTTGAAAGTTCATAACCCTGCAGGGGTGTCCCAACTTAGCCCATCACAAGCTCTCATGGTCAACGAAGGATATTCCTTCTCCCAGGAAGACCCGATCAGACTCGGAATCCCGGTTACAAGACATTCCGACAAAAGTAAAACAAGACCAGCAAAGCCGCCCGATGTGCCGACATCCTGATAGGAGCTGCACATGTCTCGTTCTCAGGCAACACCGGATGATCAATCCGTACAACTTAAACCAGCCCTCAAGTTCCCTCGAGGTGGCGCTGCAAGGGGCTCTAGTTCGTACCAACACTTAGA
>NC_041380.1:390555308-390589754 GCF_002162155.2 Triticum dicoccoides
CCTTGAGTCTGCAGAACCCAAGGGAAGGTGATAGGTTGTTAGTGCAAATGGTAAAACCAAGGTTGGGCCTTGCTGGAGGAGTTTTATTCAAGGCGAACTGTCAAGGGGTTCCCATTATAACCCAACCGCGTAAGGAACGCAAAATCAAGGAACATAACGTCGGTATGACGGAAACTAGGGCGGCAAGAGTGGAACAAAACACCAGGCATAAGGCCGAGCCTTCCATCCTTTACCAAGTATATAGGTGCATTAATTAAAATAAGAGATATTGTGATAGCCCAACATATCCATGTTCCAACAAGGAACAAACTCCATCTTCACCTGCAACTAACAACGCTATAAGAGGGGCTGAGCAAAGCGGTAACATAGCCAAACAATGGTTTTCTAGGACAAGGTGGGTTAGAGGCTTGACATGGCAATATGGGAGGCATGATATAGCAAGTGGTAGGTATCGCGGCATGAGATCCTGCAAGGAAGAAGAACGAGTACACGAAGAAGACAAACGGACGAAGTCGAACGGATCCTCACAAACGCGACGTTATCGGAACTAACCCGAAGAAGCAACATCGGAAAGAAGCAAACAACATAGTACACAACCACCACATAAACATGGCATGATGCACAACCAAGCATGATGCATGTCCGGTTTAAATATGCATGGCATGGCAAAGCGCACAAGCAATCCTACAAATTAAGTGGAGCTCAATATGCAACGAGTTGCATATTGACGAAACACCACATGACTTATTTAGTTCTCTCTCGGTTATGTACCCAACAATATTAAATGTTGGTTACCATGGCAAGAGGTGGAGCATAACAAAACTATACTATCTAAACAATTTAAATGGGGCCGGATATAACAAACAACAAATCCGATAAATCCTCATAAGCATATAGCAATTTAAAGCAAACAACAATTTTAAATGTTGTTAACATGATGCGGATGACATATGCAAGTTTTATGCAATTTAATGAAAATATTTACTTGAGCATGTTATGAAGCATTTGGTCACCATGACGAAATGAAAGGGTGCCACGGCGACGATAACGTACACGGTGCCACGGCAATGTTCCGGTTCCGACAACTCGTTGATATATCGGTGCAAAAGAAGCAAGTGTGCGGATGTGCGGAACATGCTAGAGATGGTTGGGTGATCCCGGTTACAAGATTCCCACGGTTCGACGGCATGGCAAACAAGAAGGAACGTGCAACGTCAATCGCATACGGTCAAAACATGCAGTTCATCTCATACAACAAACATGTATTCGAACCACGGGCGGTCGTTCCGACGGTTATACCTTCCAAGGGTGCATTCTTGGAGCTATTCAGGTCAGTACAAAGTAGAGGAAGTAGACGTTCTCGCGACGGTAGAGGAAGTAGTGGTACACGTCTCCGAGAAGGACTTGACGCATTCGATGTTTCCGAGGGCGATGGTAGGGGAACTTTGCGTTAGTGCTACACGAGTCTTCGATCTATGTACATGGCAAACATAGAGGTACTATGCTTCGGTCGTCGTGGTACTTGGCGATAGTAGTGGTACAAGGGTTGTAGCCGGCCTTGTCGGTTTATCGTGTAGTCGTAAACGTTCCGTAGATGTTCATGTCGTCATGTTCATGTCGTCATAGCCGTTCGGATCTTAAAGCGATGGTTGTCGTTCACTTGACGGTCTTGACGGATTTGAAAGGGTACTTGGCGGTCTATCGTGGTAATTGGCGATGTTCCATGTTCAGTGGTCATTGGACTTGGTGTCCCGGCCTGTAGTCGTTCGGGCATCGTGGAAGAACTTGACGCTCACGGGGTCTCGGTCTCGACAAGAGAAGGCAGCGGGGCAGCGTCCTTGACGGACGCAGCTGGTGCAGGGGAACCATGGCGAGGGTGAAGGTGGGGTCTCGAGCAGGAGGTGTCCACACCTGGAGCAGAGGAGGTGGTCGACGTCGTGCACGAGGCGATGTCGAGGACGGTCGCAGGTTGAGGGTGTTGCAGGCGGGAGCGGCTGGAGATGGTGGTGGAGCCACACAGCTCGACGGAAGCAGGGGCGGCGGAGCTCGCGCATCGGGCGGCGTCACTGGACGAGGAGGAGGCTGTGGCCTCGCGATTTTCGGCGGCGAGGGCGCCGGGCAGCGCGCAGGAGCACGACGAGGACGCGAGGGAGAGGAGCGGCGCAGGGCAGCGGTGCTCGTTGGTGCTGGTCGCCGGAGCAAGCAGCGGCGAGGTGCAGCGCTGGGGCGCTCAAGATCGAGCGAGGGGGGCTGCGGGGATTGAGCAGAGGGGTGGATCGGGAGAGGGCTGCAGCGTGAGGAGGGAGAGATGAGGATCCAGCGATGCGGGTGCGTGTGTGGCGGCGGCACGAGGGGAGAGGGTGAGGAGCCAGATGAGGGAGAGATCGATGGGGATGGGGATTCGGGTGTGCGGTTCCCTGGCTGCGCGAGGGAACGAGGAGGAAGGGCGCAGGTTGATCGATCAGGAGGCCTCCCCTGGTGCTAGGGTTCGGGAGGGAGTGGGCCGGCTGGAAGTGGATGGGCCGGCCTGCTAGGAGGCCCAAGTGGCCAGTGGTGTAGGCCGCCTCTCTCTCTATCTCTAATTTGCTTTATAACAGGAAAACAAATAGAGAGAGAAAAAATAAAAAGAGGGTTAGGGAAAGAATATTTCAAAAAATAAAATATTCTTGGAGTGCCAGAACTTTGCACAAATATAATAAAATGGTTTGGCAATGTTTTAGAGATAGAAAAATAATTCAAGTTTGAATTAGTTTCAAACTTGAGCCATTTTTGAATCCAACCAAAACAAGTCCAAAGGATCTGAAAATTGGAGGAGGTGGTCCTGGCACGGTCTAGAATTTATAGGAAAATAATGGACATTAATAGAGAAGGGGAAAATGGGACTAGCAAAAGACAGGAAATAGAAGGAAAGGAGAAGGAGATGATGCATGGGACGAAGGCATGGGGAAATATTTTGCAAGTGTGTCAAGGTAATTCCACATGAATGGAATATTTTTATTTAGCTCCCTAATATTGGGAGGGTATGTTATAAAGAGAATCACCATGTGAATTCCCTCGATTTAAATGGACCGAAGATCCATGCAATTATTTAGTGAGTTTTAAAACGGGGTGCATGTTGACATGATGCAATGCACATGATGCAATGATGAATGCAACGAACGAAACAAAACACACGACGAAACCCGTTGAAACTATGGAAGGCATCTGAAGCTCCGGTCTTGGGGCGTTACAACACTCCACCACTACGAGAGGATCTCGTCCCGAGATCTAGGATGGCACCGGAGGGAAAAGGAAGAGGAAGATAGGAGGTAAAACTAAGTTGCTTCTTTGACAAACGAGTGAAACCAAAGAACCTTGAAAGGTTAATCCATTATGATAAAAGAATACAACGGAGATGAACGAAGTAGAAAACACTCCATTAGAAAAGAGGAACAAGGGACATTACAAGAACCTTATGGGTTGAAAGACATAAGACAAAGGTTACAATGGACAAGAAGTAGATGCAAGCACCTCGGTTGACACGAGATGTACAAGGAATGATAAAGATCAATTACGGCAACACTCCGGTTGGAAATGGAAGGTAAATAATATGAGCTTTGCAATATGAAAGCACTTGGATGAGACTCCGGTTAGAAGAGGAATGATAGACACAACACTCCTGTTAAAACAAGATAGAGAAGGAATAAGACTGATATAATTTGGACAGCACTCCGAACGTAAATGGAAGGAATTGAACAAGATCTTGACAAACAAGATGATGGGTTGACGAGAGCAACATCATGATGCCTCCGGAACAAAAGATAGAACGGACTGAAAGTAACAAAGAAGAAAACAACATCTTCTACGTCGAATGAGCTTGAAACCCAACAACAGAACGAGTAAGCTTGTTGTGGGCTTATAGAAAACATCTTGAAATCTTGAGGTGAAGTTCCGCCACTAATGGAAATAATAGATTGGATTGATATCAACAAGGAGACGAGAAACTTATTCACTGGGAGGATAAATGAAGAACTTGGGTCCTTTATGAGCACCAAAATAGCAACAATCCTTAGGGAATGCTTAAGGTGAAAAATGACACAAGATAACCCCAACGAAGAGGTTAATGGATTGGAAAGGATGTCTTGAGCGAAGAGAAAATGATGGATTTAGATATGTCACTCTTGAAAACTTGAGAATCATGAAACACGAAGGGAAATTATCAACAATGACATAGCACCACCTCAACGATGAGATATGAAAGGATTGCACTTTGGAATGCAAGATGAAGAATGCTTGAACTCCTCTGAAAAGAATCTCAATGAACCCTTTGAGAAGGGATCAAGTCCTTGATAAACCAACATATAAAACCTCCATGAAGAACTCCGGTAATAAAGTATGATCAAACGGAAGGGACAATTATAAAGAACTCCGGGAGAAACCTTGCAGTGGTTAGATGAAGCTTTGAAATGATATAACCGAGAAAACTTGGAACTCCGGAAAGAAAGATAAACCATCTCGAACCGAGAATGTGATATGATGAACCACTCCGAAAAGAAGAAATTAGATCACTTGGATGAAACAACAATAAGAATTACGTTATGCGTATCCTTCACCAATTAAATTGATGACGAACAAACGAATTTGGCATAGTACTTATTCCGGTAGAAAGGATTATGATAGATATAGCACCAACTTGAGAAAGTCTTCAATGAACCACCGGTAGGATTTGGGAACAACGAATACATAGATATGATAAATGAAGGAAGAAGAATCTTGGAAGAACAACCGTAAGAATTGAAAATGATTGAAGAAAAGATAAAGAAGCACCGGGAAGAATTAGCAAATGAACGAAGATGCTTGAGAGAATTTAGAAACAAGATAATGAAGAGATGACGAGCTGATTAGAGAACACTTGAATGATGCACCAGTAAGATTTGGAGAAGGATAGCTAAGAACGGATAACTCTGAGATGATGGGCTCTGGAGAATCAAACTGAAAAGACTCCTGAATTGCTTCGGATGGGTGAAAAGAAAACTCAGAATCAAAATAATTATGAGAGGGTGCCAACAAGCTAGAACCATGAATCTTCACGAGAACGGAGCAAGCTTTTGGAGGAAAAACTCTACTTCGGTCTTCAAATGTTGAGAACGACGATGAGAAACACCACCATGAATTGTTGAGGCACTCCGGAATGAAGAATGGAAAGGTTGAGCCAACGATGAAAAGAATTTGAAAGATCTTGGAGAAAGACATTTGACTGATGACAAATCATTCTTACGTCCGACTTAGAAAAGAATTTGAGAAGCTCCGGGAAAATAAGACGAGTCAGGTAAGATCCTGGAAAAGACCTGTGGGTTAGGGCCCACTCAAAAGAAAAACACCATTGAACGATTACTTGACAAGGAGATTGCATCGGTTGAATTAAATGGCTTGAATAAGATAACAACCTCAGAAGAACTTGAACGAATTGAGAATGAACACTAGCATCTTCTGAGATATCTTCAGCACTCCGGAACACATGAATAGCGAGAAGAGGATGATTTATGAGGTGCACCGGTCATGGGAAAGGCATTTGAAACGAGGAAAAGGGATATGATCAACACCAAAATCTTGAATTGAATCCAGCGGAGGAGAAAGAGAACGAACAATGATGAACTTGTAGAGCATCTTCAAGAGAACCATCGGGTAAGAACATTGATTGAAAAGAATGAAGAGACTTCACATCCATAAGATGGATACTTGATTCAGAAATCTGAGTCCTGGAAGAAACAAGGGTGGGAGGGCGGGAAAACAAAGGCAACTTGGGATGCATGAAACAAACACCGTTGAGAAAAACTGAGAGGTGATCTTGCGAATGTTAAAATGATCGGATCCACTTGAAGAGAAAGGCATCGGTTGAAAAGGATTGACATGACAATCTTGATTATCATGGAGGATTAGTATTCACATAGAAATATGAGAACAACGCTTAGGAAAGGTATGGAATCAGCACTTGACTCCGAAGCAACTCGAATACCACAACTGAAAACAAAACGAAGGATTGGCTTGCAAAATAAGCCGGAACAAACATATGATAGAGATTTCGTCCTAAATTTTCGTGGTGGGGCCCACATGGGCTCGATCGTACAGCACCATCATGTACAAGGCAGTGCACATGACATACGAAGAGTCCCTGAGTCAGCATAGTCAAGGACTCTTTAAGACACAATGAGACCACTATAAAACCAACCGTGGATGGGCGGACCACTAGACGTCGAACCCCAATCTCATATCATACACCTGTCGGAAAGATATCCTAAGAGCTACTTGAATTCCCACTTATAAACTCCCGAAACTTTCCGGTTATGCAATCAGGTGTTGGGGATACAGGGGAAGCATAATATCTCACCCAAAACTAACAAATCCTACATCAAGTTGTATCCATCCTTCAACACATAACCAAGAAACCTTCGGAAATCGTTTACCTCAACCTTCGAAAAGCATCCCTTATACGAGTTATGGCAATACTCCCAAACTCCCGCCCCAATACTAGGTGGCATCGAGGTTATCTCACCAACAACTGCATAAAAGAGATTTTCGATGTCGGCGAAACTCAGGTATTCCAGAACTGCAATGATAAAATTGTGACGACAACACCTCGGAGCTCAACTCCCCGGGACACTGCCACAACTCCTAAATGTCAGGAGTCACCAAGAACAATGTTCTCGTCACAAAACCATCGGAACGATTCCAATATACCCGCGTGATCCTCAAAAAAAATTCGTGAAATTTGAGGATAGAAGAGTCAAAACTCTACGTCAGGATGCCTCACCAGAGCGACGAAGGGACTGAGGAGTAAAAAGAATCCTACTCTCCGATATATATAATCCTATAAGACTCAAAACAATTTTCTAGACTCAACAACGCCAACGATTCGATCAAGCAGGGGGCTCCTAAGTCAGGGATGGCTCTGATTACCAACTTGTAACACCCACGATGCGGCTATATCTCCCACGTGTCGGAGCACGAATTAGAGGCATAACCGCATTGTAGGCATGTCGCAAGAGGGGTAATCTTTACACATCCCATGTACTGAATAAGAAAGAGGTACAGAGTTGGCTTACAATCGCCACTTCACACAATACATGAATATAGCATTACATGATCCAGATACAATCAAGGTCCGACTACGGAACCAAAATAAAAGAAGACTACTCCTAATGCTACAGATCCCCGATCGCCCCGACTGGGCTCCACTACTGATCAACTGGAAACGAAACAACACAAAGAACACGATCTTCATCGAGCTCCTCGAGCTCGGTTGCGTCATCTGCACGGTTACATCGGCATCTGCAAACTGGTTTTGGAAGTAATCTGTGAGTCACGGGGACTCAGCAATCTCACACCCTCGCGATCAAGACTATTTAAGCCTATGGGAAGGAAAATGGGTAGTAAGGTGGAGCTGCAGCAAGCACTAGCATATATGGTGGCTAACTTACGCAAATGAGAGCGAGAAGAGAAGGCAAGGCACATCATGAACCAAAAGTGATCAAGAAGTGATCCCGAAACTACTTACGATCAAGCATAACTCCAACACCGTGTTCACTTCCCGGACTCCGTCGAGAAGAGACCATCATGGCTACACACGCGGATGCATTTTACATTTTATTAAGTGTCAAGTTCTCTACAACCAGACATTAACAAATTCCCATCTGCCCATAACCGCGGGCACGGCTTTCGAAAGTTCATAACCCTGCAGGGGTGTCCCAACTTAGCCCATCACAAGCTCTCACGGTCAACGAAAGATATTCCTTCTCCCAGGAAGACCCGATCAGACTCGGAATCCCGGTTACAAGACATTTTGACAAAGGTAAAACAAGACCAGCAAAGCCGCCCGATGCGCCAACATCCTGATAGGAGCTGAACATATCTCATTCTTAGGGCGACACCAGATGAGCAATCCGTACAACTAAAACCAGCCCTCAAGTTCCCCCGAGGTGGCGCTGCAAGGGGCTCTAGTTCGTACCAACACTTAGAGAAGCACTGGCCCGGGGGATTAAAATAAAGATGACCCTTGTGTCTGCAGAACCCAAGGGAAAGTGATAGGTTGTTAGTGCAAATGGTAAAACCAAGGTTGGGCCTTGCGGGAGGAGTTTAATTCAAGGCGAACTGTCAAGGGGTTCCCATTATAACACAACCGCGTAAGGAACACAAAATCAAGGAACATAACGCCGGTATGACGGAAACTAGGGCGGCAAGAGTGGAAAAAAACACCAGGCATAAGGCCGAGCCTTCCACCCTTTACCAAGTATATAGGTGCATTAATTAAAATAAGAGATATTGTGATATCCCAACATATCCATGTTCCAACAAGGAACAAACTCCATCTTCACCTGCAACTAACAACGCTATAAGAGGGGCTGAGCAAAGCGGTAACATAGCCAAACAACGGTTTGCTAGTACAAGGTGGGTTAGAGGCTTGACATGGCAATATGGGCGGCATGATATAGCAAGTGGTAGGTATCGCGGCATAGCAAAAGAGCGAGCAAACTAGCAAGCAAAGATAGAAGTGATTTCGAGGGTATGGTCATCTTGCCTGAGATCCCGCAAGGAAGAAGAACGAGTCCACGAAGAAGACAAACAGACAAAGTTGAACGGATCCTCACAAACGCGACGTTATCGTAACTAACCCGAAGAAGCAACACCGGAAAGAAGCAAACAACATAGTAAACAACCACCACATAAACATGGCATGATGCACAACCAAGCATGATGCATGTGCGGTTTAAATATGCGTGGCATGGCAAAGTGCACAAGCAATCCTACAAATTAAGTGGAGCTCAATATGCAACGAGTTGCATATTGACGAAACACCACATCACTTATTTAGTTCTCTCTCGGTTGCATGGCAAATGTTGGTTAGCATGGCAAGCGGTGGAGCATAACAAAACTATACTATCCAAACAATTTAAATGGGGCCGGATATAACAAACAACAAATCCGGTAAATCCCCATAAGCATATAGCAATTTAAAGCAAACAACAATTTTAAATGTTGTTAACATGATGCGGATGACATATGCAAGTTTTATGCAATTTAATGAAAATATTTACTTGAGCATGTTATGAAGCATTTGGTCACCATGACGAAATGAGAGGGTGCCACGGAGACGATAACGTACACGGTGCCACGACAACGTTCCGGTTCCGACAACTCATTGAGATATCGGTGCAAAAGAAGCAAGTGTGCGGATGTGCGGAACATGCTAGAGATGGTGGGGTGATCCCGGTTACCGGGTTCCCACGGTTCGACGGCATGGCAAACGAGGAGGAACGTGCAACGTCAATCGCATACGGTGAAAACATGCGGTTCATCTCATACAACAAACATGCATTCGATCCATGGGCGGTCGGTCCGACGGTTATACCTTCCAAGGGTGCATTCTCGGAGCGGTTCGGGTCGGTGCAAAGTAGAGGAAGTAGACGTTCTCACGACGGTAGAGGAAGTAGTGGTGCACGCCACGGAGAAGGACTTGACACATTCGATGTTTCCAAGGGAGACGGTAGGGGAACTTGGCGTTAGTGCTACACGGGTCTTCGGTGACGGTCGATGTACATGGCAAACATAGAGGTACTATGCTTCGGTCGTCGTGGTACTTGGCGATAGTAGTGGTACAAGGGTTGTAGCCGGCCTTGTCGGTTCATCGTGTAGTCATAAACGTTCCGTAGATGTTCATGTCATCGTAGCCGTTCGGATCTTGGAGCGATGGTAGTCGTTCACTTGACGGTCTTAACGGATACGAAAGGGTACTTGGCGGTCTGTCGTGGTACTTGGCGATGTTGCCTGTTCAGTGGTCGTTGGACTTGGCATCCCGTCCTGTAGTCGTTCGGGCATCATGGAAGAACTTGACGCTCACGGGGTCTTGGTCTCGACTAGAGAAGGCATCGGGGCAACGTCCTTGACGGACGCAGCTGGTGTAGAGGAACCATGGTGAGGCCAAAGGTGGGGTCTCGAGCAGGAGGTGTCCACACCTGGAGTAGAGGAGGTGGTCGACGCCGTGCATGAGGTGAGGTCGAGGACGGTCGCAGGTTGAGGGTGTTGCAGGCGGGAGTGGCTGGAGATGGTGGTGGAGCCACACAGCTCGACGGAAGAAGCGGCGGCGGAGCTCGCGCATCTGGTGGCGTCACTGGACGAGGAGGAGGCTGTGACCTCGCGATTTTCGGCGGCGGGGGCGCTGGGCAGCGCGCAGGACCACGGCGAGGACACAAGGGAGAGGAGCGGCACAGGGCGGCGGTGCTCGTTGGTGCTAGTCGCCGGAGCAAGCGACGGCGAGGTGCGGCACTGGGGCGCTCAAGATCGAGCAAGGGGGGCTGCGGGGATTGAGAAGAGGGGTGGATCGGGAGAGGGCTACAGCGTGAGGAGGGAGAGATGAGGATCCAGTGATGCGGGTGTGTGTGTGGCGGCGACACGAGGGGAGAGGGTGAGGAGTGAGTTGAGGGAGAGATCGATGGGGATGGGGATTCGAGTGTGCGGTTCCCTGGCTGCGCGAGGGAACGAGGAGGAAGGGCGCAGGTTGATCGATCAGGAGGCCTCCCCTGGCGCTAGGGTTCGGGAGGGAGTGGGCCGGCTGGAAGTGGATGGGCCGGCCTGCTAGGAGGCCTAAGTGGCCAGCAGTGCAGGCCTCCTCTCTCTATATATCTAATTTGCTTTAACAGGAAAACAAATAGAGAGAAGAAAAAAATAAAGAGAGGGTTAGGGAAAGAATATTTCAAGAAAATAAAATATTCTTGGAGCGCCGGAACTTTGCACAAATATAATAAAATGGTTTGGCAATATTTTAGAGATAGAAAAATAATTCAAGTTTGAATTAGATTCAAACTTGAGCCATTTTTGGATCCAACCAAAACAAGTCCAAAGGATCTGAAAATTGGAGGAGGTGGTCCTGGCACGGTCTAGAATTTATAGGAAAAGAATGGACATTAATAGAGAAGGGGAAAATGGGACTAGCAAAAGACAGGAAATAGAAGGAAAGGAGAAGGAGATGATGCATGGGACGAAGGCATGGGGAAATATTTTGCAAGTGTGTCAAGGTAATTCCACATGAATGTAATATTTTTATTTAGCTCCCTAATATTGGGAGGGTATGTTATAAAGAGAATCACCATGTGAATTCCCTCAATTTATATGGACCAAAGATCCATGCAATTATTTAGTGAGTTTTAAAACGGGTTGCATGATGACATGATGCAATGATGAATGCAATGAACCAAACAAAACACACGACGGAACCCGTTGAAACCCTGGAAGGCATCTGAAGCTCCGGTCTTGGGGCGTTACAACGAACGGTGTGGATTATAATAATAGTGCACGTGCATTGGACTAAACTGGAATATGCAAGCATTTAATTCAAGGAAGAAGACAAGGTAATATGGGCTCTTGGTTAAATCAACAATAATGCATATAAGAGCCACTCAACATTTTCATCATGGTCTTCTCCCCTCGACCCCCAAAAAACAAGAAAAGAAATAAAACTATTTACACGGGAAATCTCCCAACAAGCAAAAGAAGAATGAGAAATCTTTTTGAGTTTTCTTTTAATTACTACTACTAAAGGCATGGAAAGTAAACTAGCTAAAAGCTACAACTAATTTTTTGGTTTTTCTTAAGGTTATTCAAACACACAAGAAGAAGGCTTAGAAAAAGAAAATAAACTAGCATGGATTGTACGATGAAAAAGTATGAGCACCGACAACTAGAATGAGTGTGTGAACATGAATGTAATGTCGCTGAGCAATACGTACTCCCCCAAGCTTAGGCTTTTGGCCTAAGTTGGTCTATGGCCACCACTGGCCTAGCGGATATCCAAAGTTGTAGCTGGGGTCGTACTGAGATGCAACGGCTACTTCCTGACGAGCTGCCTCTTGGAGGAGAGCTGCCTCCGTCCTCCTTTCATAGTCGTTCGCCTCCTCCCTGGTTATAATATATCTCCTTTTTGCCTTAAAAACAAAGAAAGTAGGAGCTGGGAGAGCAATATCGACAGCGCGACGTCTGTCAAAGATTAGTCGGTACTAGAGGAATTGCTCATTCCTCTCAACAAACTGATGTCAAACCATAGCATTATAATACTGTTGTGATGCAACCTCCATGCAACAATGCCCCCCAAGTTATATTGTTTATCACCTAACACCACACTATTGACGACACTAAGATCTGGAATGCACATGTGACAAGCCTCATCTTTACCGTTAATACATCTACCTATATAGAGAGCAAAATAATGTATGGAAGGAAAATGAATGCTCCATATGGTAGCTTGTGTGATTTCTCTAGATTCCCCCATAGTGATACTAGCAAGAAAGTCTTTATATTCAGATTTGCGAGGTTCACTAACATTACCCCACTGCGGGAGTTTACAAGCAGTATTAAAATCTTCCAGGTCCATGGTATATGATTTATCATATAAATCAAATAAAACAGTGTGAGAGTTGCTCGAGGATGTAAATTTAAACCTTCTCACAAAGGAATCAGTTACGTAGTGGTATTGCGGGAACTTATCTGACACGAAGACCTCAAGATCAGCATTACGCACATATGCGTCAAATTCATCCTTGATGCGTGCCCGGACCATAAACTCCTCTGAAGGCCATTCACAAGCCCACACTTGAGCTTCCCTCGATGGTTCATATTTCGTCTCACGTATCGCGAGCCTCAGTCCTTGGTTCCCTAAGGAACCGCCTTGGTACATTTTCCTAAACATTTTTCTTCCTCTGAAAAATTTCTGAATTTTTTAGTGACTCAAAGTAAAAGTAAACCGAAGTCAACAAAATTGATAGCAACTACTCCCACAAGTGCCTAGAGACTATATCATGCATTAGAACAACTTGGGACAATATAAATTTGACATGCAAGCTCAAGAAGAGGGTCACCTTAGCAGAAAAAAATTGCAATAAATAAAGCACTAGAACAAAAACTATTTGGACCATTGGAGGAGTCACATACCGAAGAACAATCTCCCCAAACAGTTTTGTGAATGGAGCTTTGAGCAAGGAGGTCGAAAATGACAACAAGAAGAGCTAGAACACGGCTTTGAGCTATGGGAGGATTTTTTTGGAGGAAGAAGAAGTGAATGGGTGCTGGAATAAGTGGAGGGGGTCCATGTGGGGTCCACGAGGCAGGGGGCGCACCCCAGGGGGTGGGCGTGCCCTGGACCCTCGTGGCCAGGTGGTGTGGCCCCCAGGTGTGTTCTCAGTGCCAATAATTCTTAAATATTCTACAAAAAATCATATTTCATTTTCAGGACGTTTGGAGAACTTTTTATTTTCGGGGTATTTTTTATTGCATGGATAATTCAGAAAACAGACAGAAAATACTATTTTTGCTTTATTTAATCTAAATAACAGAAAGTAAAAGGAAGGTACATAGAGTTGTACTTTCTAAATTCATCCATCTCATGCTCTTCAAAAGGAATCCACTAACAAGGTTGATCAAGTCTTGTTAACGAACTCTTTCCGAATAACATGAAGCCGAAGATTTTTCGAATAGCACTATTTTACCTCAACGGGGATATGTATGTCCCCAACAATAAGAATATCATATTCCTTCTTGACAGTAGGAAGAGGGAATTCAAAACCTCTAGTAATAATCGTCAATTTTTTTCCAATAGAATTGATACTATGGACTTGAGGTTGTTTCCTCGGAAAGTGTATCGTATGTTGATTACCATTAGAATGAAAACTGACATTGCCTTTGTTGCAATCAATAACAGCCCCTACAACATTCAAAAAGGGTCTACTAAGAATAATAGACATACTATTGTTCTCGGGAATATCAAGAATAACAAAGTCCGTTAAAATAGTAACGTTTGCAACCAAAACAAGCACATCCTCACAAATACCGACAGGTATAGCAGTTGATTTATCGGCCATTTGCAAAGATACTTCAGCAGGTGTCAAATTATTCAAATCAAGTCTACGATATAAAGAGAGAGGCATAACACTATCACCGGCTCCAAGATCACATAAAGCAGTTTTAACATACTTTCTTTTAATGGAGCATGGTATAGTTGGTACTCCTGGATCTCCAAGTTTCTTTGGTATTCCACCCTTAAAAGTATAATTAGCAAGCATGGTGGAAATTTTAGCTTCCGGTATCTTTATTTTATTTGTAACAATATCTTTCACATACTTAGCATAAGGATTCATTTTAAGCATATCAGTCAAACACATACGCAAAAAGATAGGTCTAATCATTTCAGCAAAGTGCTCAAAATCCTCATCATCATTTTTCTCGGATGGTTTAGGAGGAAAAGGCATGTGTTTCTGAACCCATGGTTCTCTTTCTTTACCGTGCTTCCTAGCAATGAAGTCTCTCTTATCATAACATTGATTCTTTGATTGTGGGTTATCAAGATCAACAACAGGTTCAATCTCTACATCATTGTTATTGCTAGGCTGAGCATCAACATGAACATCATCATTAATATTATCACTAGATTCATGTTCAAGGTTGTCAGAATCGTGATCCTGAATCGGATCGGAGTTCCGATGGTAGAATCGCAAATCGTAGAATCTTCACTATTAGGATCGTAGAAACGTAGATTATGTGAACCAAAATCGTAGAATCAAAGAGGTTAATTTGGATCATAAAGTCGTAGAATCATACAACATAATCGCGATTCTGACAACCTTGTTCGTGTTCATTACCAGATTGTGTTTTAGCATCAGAAATAGAAATATCATTGGGATTCTCAGGTGTGTCAACCACAGGTTCACTAGAAGCATGCAAAGTCCTATCATTTTCCTTTTTCTTCTTCTTAGAAGAACTAGGTGCCTTAACATTACTTCTCTGTGAATCTTGCTCAATTCTCTAGGAGTGGTCCTCAAGATACAAAGGTTCCTGAGTCATTTTACCCCCTCTAGTCACAACTCTAACATCATTATCATTTCTCTTATTATTTAATTCATTGAGCAACTCATTCTGAGCTTTAAGCACTTGTTCTACTTGAGTGGTAACCATAGAAGCATGTTTACTAATAAGTTTAAGTTCACCTTTAACTCTAGACATATATGCACTCAAGTGTTCAATCATATAAGCATTAAATTTCAATTATCTATCAACATAAGCATTGAAGTTTTCTTGTTTAACAATAAAATTATCAAACTCATTTAAGCATTGGCGAGCAGACTTATAACGAGGAATATCACCTTCATCAAATCTATAGAGAGAATTTACCTTCACTACATTTGTCGGGTTATCAAGACCATGTATTTCTTCAATAGGTTGTAAATTATTTACATCTTCAGCTTTAATACACTTTTCTTTCATAGATTTCTTTGCCTCTTGCATATCTTCAGGACTGAGAAATAGAATACCCCTTTTCTTCAGAGTTGGTTTAGGAGTTGGTTCAGGAAGTGTCCAATCATTTTCATTAGTCAACATATTATTCAATAGAAATTCAGCTTGATCAATAGTTCTTTCCCTGAAAACACAACCAACACAACTATCCAGGTGGTCTCTGGAAGCATCGGTTAGTCCATTATAAAAGATATCAACTATTTCATTTTTCTTGAGAGGATGATCAGGAAAAGCATTAAGTAATTGGAGAAGCCTCCCCCAAGCTTGTGGGAGACTCTCTTCTTCAATTTGCACAAAATTATATATTTCCCTAATGGCATCTTGTTTCTTATGAGCGGGGAAATATTTAGCAGAGAAGTAAAAAATCATATCCTGGGGGACTATGCACACAACCAGGATCAAGAGCATTAAACCATGTTTTAGCTTCACCCTTTAATGAGAACGGAAACAACTTAAGCATATAATAGTAGCGAGTTTTCTCATTATTAGTGAATAGGGTGGCTATATCATTTAATTTAGTAAGATGTGCCACAACAGTTTCAGATTCATAGACATAGAAAGGATCAGATTCCACCAAAGTAATTATCTCAGGATCTACAGAGAAATCATAATCCTTATCAGAAATATAGATAGGTGAAGTAGCAAACGCAGGGTCATATTTCATTCTAGCATTCAAAGATTTTTCTTTTAGCTTAGCTAATAATTTCTTAAGATCATATCTATCATTGCAAGCTAAAGAGTCTCTAGCAGATTCTTTATCCATAACATAACCCTCAGGCACAACATGCAATTCATATCTAGGGGAGAATCTTTATCATCACTTTCATCAAATTATCAGTTTCAATAATTTCATTCTCTCTAACCCTAGCAAGTTGTTCATCAAGAAATTCATCTAATGGCACAGTAGTATCAAGCATAGAAGTAGTTTCATCATACGTATCATGCATAGCAGAAGTGGCATCATCAATAACATGCGACCTATCAGAATTAATAGCGGAAGTAGGTTTAGGTGTCGCAAGTTTACTCAAAACAGAAGGTGAATCAAGTGCAGAGCTAGATGGCAGTTCCTTATCTCCCCTCGTAGTTGAGGGAAAAATCTTTGTTCTTTCATCTTTCAAGTTCCTCATTGTGATCAGCAGATATAAATCCCAAGTGACTCAAAGAATAGAGCTATGCTCCCCGGCAACGGCGCCAGAAAATAGTCTTGATAACCCACAAGTATAGGGGATCGCAACAGTTTTTGAGGGTAGAGTATTCAACCCAAATTTATTGATTCGACACTAGGGGAGCCAAAGAATATTCTCAAGTATTAGCAGTTGTGTTGTCAATTCAACCACACCTGAAAGACTTAATATCTGCACCAAAGTATTTAGTAGCAAAGTAGTATGGAAGTAACGGTAATGGTGGCAAAAGTAATAGTAGCAGTTTTGTAGTAATTGTAATGGTGGCAATGATAAAGTAACTAAGCAAGGATCAATATGTGAAAATCTCGTAGGCATTGGATCGGTGATGATAATTATGTCGGATGCGATTCTCATGCATCAACTATAACATAGGGTGACACAGAACTAGCTCCAGTTCATCAATGCAATGTAGGCATGTATTCCAAATATAGTCATATGTGCTTATGAAAAAGAACTTGCATGACCTCTTTTGTCCTACCCTCCCGTGGCAGCGGGGTCCTAGTGGAAACTAAGGGATATTAAGGCCTTCTTTTAATAGAGTACCGGACGAAAGAATTAATACTTAGTGAATACATGAACTCCTCAAACTACGGTCATCACCGGTAAGTATCCCGATTATTGTCACTTCTGGGTTAACGGATCATAACACATAATAGGTGACTATAGACTTGTAAGATAGGATCAAGAACTCACATATATTCATGAAAACATAATAGGTTCAGATCTGAAATCATGGCACTCGGGCCCTAGTGACAAGCATTAAGCATGGCAAAGTCATAGCAACATCAATCTCAGAACATAATGATACTAGGGCTCAAACCCTAACAGAACTAACTTGATTACATGATAAATCTCATCCAACCCGTCACCGTCCAGCAAGCCTACGATGGAATTACTCACGAACGGCGGTGAGCATCATGAAATTGGTGATGGAGGAAGGTTGATGATGACGATGGCGACGTATTCTCCTCTCTGGAGCCCCGAACGGACTCTAGACCAGCCCTCCCGAGAGAGATTAGGGCTTGGCGGCGGCTCTGTATCGTAAAAAATGATGAATCCTTCTGTCTTATTTTTTTTCTCCCCGAACATGTATATATAGAGTTGGAGTTGAGGTCGGTGGAGCTCTAGGGGGCCCATGAGGCAGGGGGCCCGCCCAGGGGGGTAGGCGCGCCCCCACCCTCGTGGACAGGGTGTGGCCCCCCTTGTTTTGATTCTTTCTCCAGTATTTTTTATATATTCCAAAAATATTCTCTGTGAATTTTTAGGTCATTCCAAAAATATTCCGTTCAGAACAGCGTCAGTCCAGGCTAGTTCCATTCAAATCATGCAAGTTAGAGTCCAAAACAAGGGCAAAAGTGTTAGGAAAAGTAGATACAATGGAGATGTGTCACTCAGCCATAGGTTCTATAAAGTATATCATGCTGTGTACCAGACCTGTTGTCTGCGTTGCCATGAGTCTCGCCAGGGGGTACAATAGTGATCCAGGAGGGATATCTGGATATCTGTCAAAATTATCCTTAGGTGCCTAAAGAGGACTAAGTAAATGTTTCTTGGTTATGGAGGTGATAAAGAGTTCGTCGTAAAGGGTTACGTCGATGCAAGCTTTGACACTGATCCGGATGACTCTAAGTCTCAATCTGGATACATATTGAACGTGGGAGAAATTAGCTAGATTAGCTCTATGCAGAGCATTGTAGACATAGATATTTGCAAAGTACACACGGATCTGAATGTTGCAGACCCGTTGACTAAAAACCTTTCTCATAAGAAAACATGATCACACCTTAGAACTCTTTTGGGTGTTAATCACATGGCGATGTGAACTAGATTATTGACTCTAGTGAACTCTTTGGGCGTTAATCAGATGGCGATGCGAACTAGATTATTGACTCTAGTGCAAGTGGGAGACTGATGGAAATATGCCCTAGAGGCAATAATAAAATGGTTGTTATTATATTTCCTTAATCATGATAAAGGTTTATTATTCATGCTAGAATTGTATTGACTGTAAACTTAAATACATGTGTGGATACATAAACAATACCGTGTCCCTAGTGAGCCTCTACTAGAGTATCACGTTGATCAAAGACGGTTAAGGTTTCCTAACCATAGACATGAGTTGTCATTTGATAATAGGATCACATCATTAGGAGAATGATGTGATGGACAAGACCCAACCATTAGCATAGCATATGTTCGTTCATTTTATTGTTACTGCTTTCTTAATGTCAAATACATTTTCCTTCGACCATGAGATCATGCAACTCCTAGATACCATAGGAATACCTTGTGTGCTATCAAACATCACAACATAACTGGGTGATCATAAAGATGCTCTACAAGTATCTCCGAAGGTGTCTATTGAGTTGGTGTGAATCGAGATTGGGATTTGTCACTCCGTGTATCGGAGAGGTATCTCTGGTCCCTCTCGGTAATACACATCACAAGAAGCTTGCACGCAAGGTGACTAAGGATTGCAAGATGATGTATTACGGAACGAGTAAAGAGACTTGTCATTAACGAGATTGTACTAGGTAGAGAGATACCGACGATCGAATCTCCCGCAATTAACATACGACAAACAAAAGGAATGACATATGTTGTCATATAGGTTGAACCGATAAAATATCTTCATGAAATATGTAGGAACCAATATGGGCATCCAGGTCAAGCTATTGGTTATTTACCGGAGAGGTGTCTCGGTCATGACTACATAATTCCTGAACCTGTAGGGTCGCACGCTTAACGTTCGTTGACGCTAGAGTATTATTAGGATATTTGATGAGTGGTAACCAAATGTTGTTCGGAGTCCCGTATGAGATCCCAGACATCACGAGGAGTCTCAGAATGGTCAAGAGGAAATATTTATATATGGGAAGTCATATTTTAGGTTCCAAAAAAAGGTGCAGTTTTTTCGGTATTGTACCGGGAAACTTCCAGAAGGTTCTGGAGGATTCTGGTGGGGTTTCAAAGTCCATAAGTGGGTTCACCATGACCCAAGGGCTAGCATGGGCTGTGGGGAGGCACCCTGGCCTTATTGGGCTAGGCGCACCAAGTCCTCAAAAGCCCATGTGGCTAGGGAAGGCAAACAAGGAGGAGTCCTAGTAGGAATAGGATTGGACTTGGAGTCCAAGTCCTCTCTGAGGGAGTCCTGGATTAGGGGGTCCTCGGGTGCCCGGCCTATTCTATATGGGCCGGACTGATGGGCCGTGAAGATAAAAGCTGAAGGATATCCCCCGTGTCCGGGTAGGACTCCTATATGCGTGAACGGCAAGTTTTGGTGTCCGGATGTATTATTTCCTAGGCCCCTCCAGTGTGTATATAAACGGGAGAGTTTAGTTCATAGAGATAATCAGAATTCTCATAAGCTAGACAACTAGGGTTTAGCCATTACGATCTCGAGGTAGATCAACTCTTGTAACCCCTATACTCATTGAATACAATCAAGCATGACGTAGGGTTTTACCTCCTTTAAGAGGGCCCGAACCTGGGTAAACATTATGTAGCCATCGTCCCTTGTTACCATTGATCCTTAGGCGCACAGTTCGGGACCCGACGTGGATTTTTCACGGCAGATGTCCTTAGTGTGGACTTAGTCATGAGGCCAACGCATCTATGTGGTAGCTTGAAGGGGTTGAGTGGGACGAGAGACGCGAGGTTCTTTTTACCCAGGTTTGGCCCCTCACGGTGGAGGAAAAAGCCTACACTACAAAAAAACACTTTTGTAATGATACGTGTTTGTCACAGTAGGTCACGTTTTCTGTCATGCATGTACATCCATGACGATTTTATGACAGAATCAAGATAGTCATACCTGTGTTGTCATAGAAGTGTTCCATGACATTACCAAAATTATCATCACGGAAGTGTCCACTTCCATGACGATAAATCACGCGTCATAGAAGTGCTTTCGTCAAGGGTTACTGACACGTGGCATCCACTGTAACGGGTCACCGTTAAGCTATCGAGTTCCGGTTTGGATCCGATAACCCATTAACAGCATAGACAAGTGGGGATTTTCCACGTGTAAAATTGTCATTGGCCGACAGATCCACGTGTTTGTCCGACATTCGGACAGTTTTCATCCAGCGAATGGATGGAACGCGCCTATGATACGTCAACACATGTCTCGGCCCCACATTGGCCCATTAAGGATGAGGCCGGGCCTGTCAAAATAAGCGGGCCGACCCATTAGCGGCCTACTTGAGTCAGTCCCATTTACAAGTATGGCCCATACAAGCTACATGGAATCGGCCCATCAAAGGCCCATTCTAGATTTGACAATTTCCAGCCCGTCGTTAGTTTAAGCCCGTTAACGGCTCGCTACGTCTTTAGGCCCAATTGTGGCCCCAGCTTCTTTCGGCCTGTTAGTAGCCCATCGTTAGTTCCAGCCCATTAACAGCCCGGAACGTCTGTTGGCCTTTTCTCGGCCCATTCTGCAGTTGGGCCAATTCTAGCCCGTTGTGACTTTATGCCTATCATTGGCCCATTCGGTAAATGGTCCAACTCTTAGCCCATTTTGTCTCTCGGCCTGTTAACACCTGCACAACAGTTTGGCCTTTGACTTTAGGTCCATTAGGGGCCCACGTTCTGCAGGGAATCATTTCAGCCCAACGCGACTTTCGGCCTGTTAAGAGCCTAGTTTGCAAATTGGGTCTCCTCTGGCCCATAACACTTTCAGCCTCTTACCGGCCTGTAAAGTAAAAGGGCCGAGACAAAATTGACAATTATTTCGGCCTGCTAGAGGCCCATGGGCCATTTCCATTTATACGACCCTATCAAGCTTTTGGCCTGTCAACGGCCTGCTAAGAGCCATTGTTATGGTGGGCCACATCATTTGGGATCCACTTAATATTATTTTAACCAGCCTAATTAAGGCCCGCTTTGACTACACATGTTTGTTCGTTTGTATGGCATCCAGGAAATGTTTCGGCATGTTGGCCCCCTTTTCAGTGATATAGCATATTCAAGAATTATCCTACTCTATACTATCGCCTCTAAAAAACATACACTATACAATAAAAAGACTAAGACATAGAAACGTAGAATAATCCTACACTATACAATAAAGAAATTACAGCCGAATATACCCACTGGCATTATAGTTCGGCACCAGTGATAATAAAGCGTAGACGAACAACAAATTACATACACTGGACAAATAAAGCTAATACATCATGGACACATATCAAGAGAACTTACCATTTGAACTATAATCTTTTCAGAAAATAGGATTGGCCGGATTCAGATAACACAAATTTCAGTCTGCAAAATCTCCAATTCCTTCGTGGTTAACTTAGTGTCTTGTTTCATTTTTTGACTCCTGCATCTAATACTTGCATGTCCAGTCTCAACTTGTTGATTGTACATTGAGAATCATGTACACGTTCTCTTGCCACCTCTAGTTGATGCTCAAGAACATCAGGACATTCCAATTCCAATCCATAATCATTCAGCAATGGCCATGCTGCACTGCTCGCAGATCTTTGTGTTGATGTCACTTCATCCTGAAATGTTTCTGTAAGTACACCTGACTAGGCAAAAAATATATTTACAATAGTGAAGCGAGCAAGATAGACTATTTTGTAGATGGCAAAACAGGACTAACAATAATGTTACACATCTTGAAGCATAAGTAGGTGATATTTTAAAAATTATAAAATGGTAGTTTGTGCAGCCTGCATACAGAAATCTCTCTTAGCTCACCAGAGGAGCATGATGTTGGGGCCAAATCCAAAACACAGACAAGTTACAAATTTAGACAGTATTTTGCGTATAAGTAAGCAAGCAGTTGGTCATTCTGTAGCTCAATTAAAGTCTTCGGGAGCATACTAAACAGTAGAGGGATTCATACAAACCTACTACAGCAAGAAAAACTATGCAATCATTAGCCTAGTATAAACTAGATTGTGATCCTCATGGAGTAATAGGTTGTTAATAGACTTCAAAGCTTCAGGTACACTTCGCCAGAGTAATTAAATGGTAAGGCCTTTAATTATGTCAACTAATAGTTATACAAGTACCCAACATTAGGCATCATTGTTTGGACATCTCATTAACTGAGGACAAATAAAGCAATTGAAAGGAGCAAATTAACTATGCCTGAAACAAACAAGGAATTGAACAGTTGAGTTGGATACAGTGACTTACCTTAACTGGTTGAACAAGCTCAGCGCTGCTCCTTCTTCTCTTGCAAGGCTCCTTCCTAACATCTTGTACTTGGAAATCCTCAATCTTATCTTCATTGCACCCCCTCTGCAAGGTGACACAAACTAGTTACTCGTCTCCTTGGAAGATAAATATGCATACTTTCCAGTCTGTGAACAACACGAAAGGATGAGATTATAACAAAACAACACCACATAATGAAACATGCCACATCTCTTGCACTTGCACACAATGAAATGAGCATTTACTATGTGTGCACTATGTAAAAACTGGGCATACCTTCGAATTGGATCTCCAGGTACTCCTGGAGAGCCTACTTTAGTGTACAGCCAATCCTTTATGTCACATATGAGTTAGACAAGCCCACACTACAGCATCCCTTAATGTTTAAATCATTGACATGCTCTGTTACAGTGTTAGGTCAAGAACAACAAGTAATCAAAGCAAATAGTCCTAGTATGGCTGGCTGATGCAAACAAGCAATTGAACAGATGTGTGAGCAAATCTTACATATCAAGAAAATAAGCAAAGAAGGAGGCTTAAAGACCATCACTTGACTGACCAGATTTAAGGGGCATTTAAACATCATGTGCAACTTATGAACTAACATAAACATTGCATATTCCAGATTCTACAATGGAATGCACATGTATTAGGTTATGCCATGTATGATGATGCCTAAATGTACACTATAGCAGGCAAGAGTAATTCATCATTGCACGCACAATTGAATTGTAGGTTATGGGCCGGTTCTATCCCGCCTTTTCAGAGCTTATTGTCAAAATAAGCCATAAAAGATGTAAAGAAGTCATTCTTGAGTTATGGGCTTGGGCTTAACTTATTTCGCTTTGGAGGGGGGTGTTTCGGGTGGAAGCTCACTAAAATTTGAAGGGAAGGGGAATAGTGAAATGGCTTTGTTGTCTGCCTATATTACACTCAAAATGCAACTGCTCACGCCCGCGTCATACCTGACCCTCAAGTAAAAACAAACATGCAAGACTTCATTGCCCTGCCTGCTTGCATGTACTCCTCTACCCTTTCCCTCTACCTCGATCCCCTGCCTGCAGCGCTAGGGTTCCTCCAGCGAGCCGTCGCCACTGGTCCCATCTGGCCTGGTCCTCGACGATGCTCTGTCCAGCTAGGCTACATGGCCGGCGGGTAGGGCCAAATCTCCTCGCACTACTAGGAAAACCCTTACCAGTAGCGCGGGCACCAGCACTACTGCTCCGGCTCTACAGCTATTTTGTAGCAGTAGCGCTTGTTTAAACCAGCGCTACTGCTATCTGTATCTAGCAGTAGCGCGCCTCTGTCCATCGCTACTGCTAATACTAGTAGCGTGGGCTTCAAAAAAACGCTACTGGTAAGCAGCGCTGCTACTACTCCAATACCCCACGCTACTGCTAGTATTTTCTTTTTTTATGTTGCTCTATTCGTATTTTTACAGGTTTTATACAGTTAGAACATACACATACACTGGAACTATATCAAAAAGGAATGTCTCATCATCATCATCGAAGTGGTACAACATAGTCTCATCATATCAACATAGTCTCAACACAAATGATGTTGATCTCATCATCTCGAAATAGCGATACAAGTTAATGATCACATGTCTCTTACATTGTCACCGTAGACACATGTTTCATCATCTACCTAAACTAAGACATAAACGATAAGAGCGATCACGATGATCAAAAGTGGTATGATGTAGTAGTTTTTGCGGTGGCGCTGGTTCTAAATCCCCTGTTGTGCTATGAATCTCAAGTAACTAGCTTCGGCTTCCGCTCTGCTATCAAACCCTTTCTGGCTTCCACCGGAGAAGCCAGAGACTTGGGCCTGACACTCTGGCCACTCATCATACACACCTGGAACATGCCCTACATACACGGCATACCACTTCCTCGCCATCGTTGATCTATATACTTGTCAGAGATGCACATATATATACCATGAAGCGAATTCAAGAAAACAGTTATGAAATAGAAGCAACATATATAGTAAACATAGTTAACAAATTTCATCATACCGAAAGTAATTAACTAGAGCGCGTCACCATACATCTAATAGTTTCATCATACTGAGAGATTCAAAGTTTTGTCGTACATAAAGTAACAAGCAACTAAACAGACACATTGTTTTTAAGCAGTGCACTCTTCCCATCTGTCCATATCCGGAAGGGTGTCACCAAGCTTAGTGAAAGGCCTCATGTCCTGACGCTGTAGGGCAATGCGGGTTCGGACGTCAGCTCGCGATATTGGGCCACCGTAGAACATTCCATTCTCTTCGAGGACATCTTTGATAATGATGGACGCAATTTCCTGTTGGATTCGGTAGAAATCATTTCAAAGTCGATTATCCGGCATGGCTCCAAAGGCTTCGGCCCATCTCTGGATATGGGTATCGGATGAAGATTTCATGCAAAGTGATTGCATATCCCTTCTGTACTCCATCGTTAGATGGATGACGTAGAATCCATCATTCTCACTTCTTGCCGGTTGCTGGATGCAACAGAAGTCAGTCTTGTGGCTGAAACAAAGCCCGACCTTATTTGTTTTTTTGCATTCGACGTAGCCACCCCGCATGCTGAAGCCCAGTATAGCTCTGTACAGAACATACTTAATGTGTGTGTAATCTTTCTTCTGTATGTTCGTCGACAGGTCCAAATGTAGAGCGCGGGAGTAATGCGGGTAAAGAACAATGAGAACGGCACGACACCCCCGCTGCACAAAATACACTATCAAGTTTAGCCTCCATGCGTGCAAAGTAACTATTGAAATGCATGAAAGGATGTATGTGTGCTATCCGCGGATGTCTTACCTGGGATGATTAGGTAGGAGAATCGTTTCTTTGTCCCTATTGCTGACCAAGAATTCTTCGATGTACTGACTCGCATATTGACGGTTGGCGTCATTGATTGACAAGAAGCCCTCATGCATGTAGTATGGGTCCGCGACCGCAGCACCGGTGACTTGCTCTCTCCTGATGATGTAGTTCATGTGCAGCGCATACAGGCGGACGAAGGTAAAATCGAGTGTCCTCATTTGAAACATCTGGAAGATGTAATCAAACCTCAGGAAGAAGAGGTCTGCGGGGCATGTGTGGACATACATCTTGCAACTGCTCGGCACAAGAACCGTATAAAGTGGGTATCCTGGATCATCCGAGGTGAGGAGGCTTCTCTCTGTCGAAAGCACATGGTCATGGAGTCTCCTGAGATCCCCTTCTATGGCAGCTAGTGCATTCGCCGGTACCATTGGCTGTCCCGCAACATGGATTAATGGCGCATGTTTCATCGGTACACGGTCAACCTTAGTCGAAGGCGGCTGGCTGCTAGAAGCAACAATGCCAGCTTTATTGGATTTTCTCGCCCTCGGTCTCTTCCTCGGCCTCTTCTTGGTGGGATCAGGTGCTGGCGGGTCTGTCAGACCCTCCCTGAGCACCACCCCTAGTGTTGTCGGGTTCAGCTTTGGACGACTCTGGCTAATCAGCTGAGCTTGGGTGGATCCGGCATTGGGGGCGTGTCCTGCGAGGATTGCATGAACAAAGACTTCTTGCACTCCCAAGGACATTCCGGCTCTGGTACATGCATCTCATATTCATATGGTTGACTAATTGTTACATCGTTGTCAAAGGCAGTATTGAAATACTGGTTAGGGTCATCATCGGCCTCCTCCATGTCATGATCCCTATCCTCTTCCATGGGGCAGATGGCACCATCTGCCGGCAGAACGGTTGGCCCTCCTTCCTCATGTCTCTTGATCTCAGCAAGCAGCACAGACGATGGTTGTACTTGTGTAGGTGGTGTTGTGGTCATACCTTCCTGAGGTCCCGTTGGTGTGCTCCCGGCCACCTCGACACGAAGAAGATTTTTCGGCCACAGGATCGGCCAATTTTTGCATTGCCCAAGCTGCGCGGGGGTCTCGTCATCCTCTCCATCGGTTTGTATTGGACGAGGGAGACCCTCGTAGCCCGCTTCCACACTCGCCACAGAGAACCTTAAGGAGTTATTAGGCATCTGGCGGCGGTGAAACAATCGATCCTTAGGCTTCACTATAGTACCCTTCACCAACCCGCCCTTCATGTTGTAAAGGAGGGTGCACGGAGTGGAGTCGGCCTATAAAGAAATATAGTGCGGCGTCAGAGATCCAAAAAGAACGACAACTGAAGATTAATTAATTAGTTGAGTTGATGAAGGTGCGACGACGCGTATTTACCGTGAGGGCGTCGAGCTCAGCCAATGTCGACGGCCCGACATTCAAGCCAGAGACGGAGCTAGGGCTGTTGTGAGAGCTGGGCGGAGGAGCAGGTGCCGCTGGAGGAGGTGCGCCAGTCGCCATACTAGGTACGGTTATGGGTACGGTGTTCATTGAGTTGCTCCTGCTGAAGCTGGGCATGGGAAAATCACTTGGTGGCGCATTTGGATTTTGTTGCACTCATGTGACCACTGTTGGAATCAAGCTTGTAAAGGCATCCACCATATCATCTCTAGAAGCAGCGATTATCTCAGCTTTGGTCTCAGCTTTTTCTTTCTGCATCGCGCGCGCGACCTTCGCGTCGATAGCCACTTGACTGAACTTCTTTCTCTGTCCTTTGGCTTCGGGGTCCTCGTTATAATAGTACTTCCAAGTGGCCCCATCCCCGGCGCCATCCACACGTCCATATTTCGGCCGCTGGCTGGGCGGGTGTCCCATCATTATGTTCATGGCCCGGTTGAAAGGAGTGTCCCACTTGTACTTCGCCGACGACTGAGTCGACTGAGTCGACGAGTCGCTCTCGGCCGCAAGCTTGTGTTGCTCTCTTTGCAAAACGGACCGTGAATCATTTACGAATGCGACTAGAATGTAGTAGACTTCGTTGATCAGAACCTAATATGTAAGGTGGTAAAAAGGATAATTACTAGTAATCTCATGAATTGCCTAGTCGGCCCATCAGTGAAAAAAAATCTTTTTCTTGGGGACCCACGAGAATCGGGCCCTGATGCAGTCGTGCTCCTGCTGGTCGGTGAACTCAGCCAATGGGTCTAGGATCCCCTGACGTTCACGTTCTGCGTCCTCCTTAGCCCACACGGGCCTCTTTCCCGTGTAACCATGACTTCCAAGGCAGTGGTTCCCCATGTTCTTTGCCTACAGCTGCTTGCCTCTCTCCGACCTGGCCTTGGCAGCTTCTTCATTGCAAGTCTCCTTGAACCTTTCAAAGTCCTCTATCGTAATTTTCGGATTGTCTGCAACAATCTCGGCGTAGGTTTCATTCTCTTGAATCGCCATTTTCACCCAAGTTTTCCAAGCGCTCAATGCGTTGCTGAACTTCCCTAGGGCTTTGTTGTTGATTGTTTTCATGCCCTCATCATCCCATGGGTCGACATCGTCATTCTGACCGGGGAACTGGAATCTTGCGTGCAACCTAGTTAGAAGCAGCTTCTTCAAATGTTCATTCTTCCGTATTTTTGTGTCGTTGATCTTAGCGGTATCCCGTAGGATGCATCCTAGTTGGTTGCCGTAACACGCTGCCACTTCTCGCGGCTCTATTGGCTCAAACTCGCTAGGGTGCACCACCGTGACCACCATTCTTCCGGTGCCGAGCTCATTTGGGCGTCGTGTCCTCTTTTCCTTCTGTCCCTCACTGGCTTGGGAGGTCCCACCTTCCATGCTGCAGTTAGGAACAACATCAGCGCCAGTCTTAGTGCTGGTGTCGTTGGTGGCATCAGTGTTGGCGCCGGCGCCACCACCGTCGTCATCCGTCATGACAAGGTGGTCCAGACACCCAGCTTGCTGTCCCTCCTGATCCGCCAGAAAGTCGAGGTAGGCGTGTGCTTGACCTAATTGGGACTGAGAACGTCTGGCCTCATCGGTGTCAGTCATGTTTCCTAGGGTTCAATGTCGTAGTGGTTTAATTATCGAGCTTTATATAATAAAGTGAATAATGAAAAAAGTGACCTTTGTTTTGCTGGAAATGTCGTTTCATTCCCGTCGCGACAAATCTCAAGCACTCGATATGTCCAACTTTCTAGCACAAGTCATGCCGAAATTCACGGAAAATTTCGGCATGACCTTTGCTAGAAAGTGCACACATAGAGGTCCTGAAATTTGCCGAAATGGAAATGAATCAACATTTTCGGCAAAACATAGGTCACTCGCAATCGGGAAATGAATCAACAACCAAAGTCCGGTAGAACTACATCAGCACAACAATATAGGATGCTCACTATAGCAGCACAACCACATGCACATGTACTCTCCTCTAGCATCTGCATGGACAGAGCTCTATATAGTGTGGGTTTTGGGATGCTCACTATCTTCCTGTCGAGGATGAGGGTGTGGTGTCGATGATCTTCGAGCGGCGTCGTCGAGCGGCACGTCGGTGATCTACGTGTGCGTCAAGCATTCACAAGATAAATTATTGTAGACACACAAGATAAATTATTGTAGACACACAAGATCAATTGTGGACCTACAATCTGCCTAATAAAATGTTCATTTTCATTTTATTTACTCTATAGGCAAACTAAACACTCATTTTCATTTACTCTAGCAACAAAATCCAAAACAAGCATATTAACAGCATTCTAACAATAGACATTTTAACAGCAAGCATTTGAACAACATGCATTTTAACAGCAAGCATTTGAACACTCTAACAATAGGCATTTTAACAGCAATTGAACACTCTAACAACACACATTTGAACACTCTAACGATAGACATTTAACACTCTAACAACATGCATTTCAACAACATTCAACATTTGGACAACAAGCATTTGAACAAAACAAGCATATGAAAAGGGAGGGAAGAGGGGGTGGCACACCTCGGCCAGGGTTGGGATCAGGGTCGGGGTCGCCGGGGCAGAGGGGCCGGGGTCCTTCTCCTCCTTGTCGATCTACAGAGAGACGAAATTTAGTCAGAGAGGGAGAGAGAGCAGGGGCGCCACGAGTGGAGGGGTCAGGCCAGGGGTGCACCTAGGGCTGGGGGCAGCACGGGGGGAGGGAGCATCGGGGTGGCCAGTGGCCTGCGTCGAGGTCGGGTGCGGCACGCGTCGATGGCGGCATGGGCAGGTGCGGGTGTTGGAGGTGGCGTGGGCGGGTGCGGGCGTCGGCGGCGTGGGCGGGTGCGGGCGTCGGCGGTGGCGTGGGCGGGTGCGGGCGTCAGCGTCGTGGGCGGGTGCGGGCGTCGGTGGTGGCGAGAGAAAGGGGATTCGAGCGAGAGTGAGAGAGAGGAAAGAGATAGGATCTAGCGGACGGTGCTGTAGGCAACTTAGCTATAGCGCGTGTTGGCAAAACGCGCTATAGCTAAGTTAGCTATAGCGCTGCCCAAGCCAAAACGCGCTACTACTATTTTTTTTTCTTTTTTATTTTTTTTATTTTTCTTAGCTATAGCGCTGCCCAGGCCAAAACGCGCTACTGCTAATTTTTTTCTTTTTTCTTTTTTTATTTTTCTTTTTATTTTTCATATTCCACAAACTTTCTTCCTTTTTATTTTATTTATATTTCTCTTTTTATATTTATTATTCTTTTTCTTTTACTTTTTCTTTTCTTTTTCATATTCCACAAACTTCCTTCCTTTTTCTTTTTTATTTTTCTTTCATTTCAGTTTCCACAACCTATTAGTTCTTTTTTCTTTTTCTTTTTCATTTCATTTTGCAAAACTTCCTTTCTTTTTCTTTTTCTTCTTCTTTTTCTTTTTCTTTCATTTGCACTTTTCTTTTTCTTATCTTTCTTTTGCACTTTCCTTCCTTTAATTTGGTTTGTCGTGAGAGCAATACCACTGTTACCCTCCGGATAATAATTAGTATAATATATATTACATGATTTGACCGCTAACACCGGTATACAAAAAAGACACACACAAACTTTGGGGATTAGTTTGTCATCTTGGGCGACGACGACGCTTTAGACTGAACTTCTTCCCTCTTTTGTTCATTGTCGAATAATTGAGCGATGACTTTTCCTTCTCCAGGGATTACGATCTTTCATAGGTAATGTAGTCTTCATTCTTATTTTGACATATGTTTCGTCATCATCAGCATCATCTTCCCTCATCGGATCACCGTACTGGTCATAGTCTTCCTCGTTGGCGACTCCATCCATTCCGGCGATGCTCCTTTTGCTTCTCCTCATGACAACACGGCTGGGATTGATTGGATCAGTTATGAAGATACATTGTGTCACGTGTTTAGCGTGTACCCATGGCTCATTTTTGGTGATGGCGTTGATGGTACCGCTATCATCGGAGTCGGGTATTCACATGGTAGTGAAATTTCGGTTTTCTCTGTGTACATTTTTAGCCCATGTGACACGGAACATCGTCGCGCTATGCAATCCAGAGTAGTTAAGCTCCCATATCTCTTCGACCCTTCCGTAATATCTTTCAATTACATTCCCGGTCATGGCTTCCATCGTCACCCCTGAGTTTTGGTCATCACTGTTTATATCTTTCTCCTCCGTGTAGAACGTGTATCCATTGATATCATATGCTTGATAAGTCGCGAGGTTGGTCGAGGGGCCATGTGCTAAGGCGTATATGAGTGTTCCGTACAGACAACCCTCTTCCAGGGTATTAGCCAGAACTTGCTCCTTGAACCAACACATGAAAGTGGAGTTGTGCTCTCTAATAACTTCAACGTCCATCCTGTGCACCCCACGGCCACGGTATTTCTTTGCGATGGTCTCTTTGTGTAGTGTCACGAAATCTTCTAGCACATCTAGGTGTTGTAGCACTACTAAGTTTGCCCTGTCAATGTCGTTTTGTCGGCCCGAGTGTAACACATTCAAATCCCAATGACCGTTGGTGTGACCTTCGCCTTCGAGCCTTCCACAGTGCTTGTTGACGGGCAAACCAACAACACGGTCTTTGGTCAGATAACTCTCACAAAAAGAGATGCATTCTTTGGTCAGATATCCCTGGGCTATGCCTCCATCTGGACGGGATATGTTACGAATGAATCCTTTGATGACCCCATTCATCCTCTTGAACGACATCATGCTATGCAGGAATGTCGGCCCTAGGTCGATGATGTCGTCCATGATGTGGACACATAGGTGCACCATGACATCAAAGAACGCGGGCGGGAAGTACATCTCTAGCTCATTCAGTATGACAATGATCTCTTCCTGTAGCCTATGGAGTTGCTTCACACTGATCGACTTTCGAGAGATGGCATCAAAAAAGTGGCATAGGTCAGTAAGCGTCTCATGCACATGTGTGTCCATAATCCCTCTAAGTGAAACTGGGAGTAACTGTGTCATCATCACATGACAGTCATGAGACTTCATCCCACTGAACCTTTTTTTCTTAGTGTCCAGATATCTGCTTATCTTCCCACAGTATCCGGAACTAACTTTGATTCCGGCAAGGCACTTGAACAATTGATCGACCTCCTTCGGATATAAGGTGAAGCAAGAGGGGGGGGGCAATATTGTTCTTCCTTCTTGTTTACTTTTTTGCCCCTATCTTCCGTCTCCATCTCCGTCTCCTCTGACGACCTTTTATCGGGCATTTGGAGATCTTTCCTAATTTTCAAAAATTCCAAGTCTTTTCTTGCCTTCGGCCCATCCTTGGACCTCTCTGGCATGTTCATCAATGTTCCAAGCAAACTCTCAAGGATATTTTTTGTGATATGCATTTGATCAAGGCTATGAGGCGTGTCGAATATGGGCCAGTATTCCAAGTCCCAAAAAATAGATCTCGTCTTCCATACCTTCAGCAGGGGCACTCTTTCCAGTTCTTCAATAACTCATATATTTCTGCACCGCTATGCTTACGCGGAGGACCTCGATGCTCAACCTTACCATTGAATAGATCTCCATGCTTTCTCCATGGGTCATCCTTCTCGAGCCATCTTCGATGCCCCATGTACACGATTTTCGATGACCCGCCATCTTTCGATAGCTGTAGAGAAGTTGTATCATCCATGCACCTCGTGCATCTGCAATATCCGTGGCACACCTGGCCAGAGAGATAGCCGTAACCGAGATAGTCCTGCACCGTTGTGATCAGCGGGACTCTCATGTAGAAATACTCTCCTTTGCTTGCATCCCATGTCTTGGCCGGCGTTGTCCATAAGGTCTATAACTCCTCTTTCAGTAACCCGAGATACAGATTTATATCATTTCCTGGTTGTCTCGGCCCTTGAATAAGCATAGCCATGTGTATGTAGTTTTCCTTCATGCACAACCAGGGGGGAGGTTGTACATCCATACAAACACGGGCCATGTGCTATGATTGGTGTTCTGGTTGCCAAATGGATTCATGCCATCACTACTAGCGCCAAGCATGATTCTCCTTGGATCATTTGCGAAAAAATCAAATTCAGCATTTAATGCTCTCCACTGGCTAGCATCTACGAGGTGTCTCAGCTTCGGCTCATCTCCGTCATCTGGCTTCACCCTCTCCGCGTGCCAGCGCATAAGCTTTGCTTCCTTAGGATCTACGAAATACCGCTGTAGACGCGGAGTGATCGGAAAGTACCATACAACTTTTTGTGGAGCATTCTTTCCGGCCATTTTATATCGGGAAGCATTGCACTTTGGACAGATGGTTTTTTCAGTGTGCTCGTTTCGATATATGATGCAATCATTGATGCATGCGTGATATCTAATATGTGGCAGATCAAGAGGGCACATGATTTTCTTTGCCTCATCGACACTAGTAGGACACAGGCTTCCCGCGGGAAGAACCTTCTTTAGGTACTTCAGAAGCTCATCTAGGCTTGTATCTATCAATTTGTTTTTTGCCTTCATCTTTAGAAGTTCTAGTGTGAAACTCAAGCGGGTCACCTTGGGATTATTGCAACCATCATACAAAGGAGTCATTGAGTCTACCTCTAGTTGCGCCAGTTTGGCCTCCCCTCTAGAAGCAGCTCTGTCACTAGTCATATTCTTGCGAAGCAGGTCTCGAACATGCGGGTCCCGCATGGCTGAACTTAGTAGCGACAAAGACGGTGGCGTGTTCGCGTCTTCTCCGCCTTGAACTGCCTCTTCGCCATCGACATTTTCGAGTCCGTCTTCCTCTTTGGGCACATAATCGGTCATCTCTTCGTCTGGTGGCCCCTGTCGTTATTTCCTGCCCCATCGACATCCTCATCATCATCATCATCATCATCATCATCATCATCATCATCATCATCATCATCATCATCATCATCATCACTTATCCACTGAGTATGGACATGCATGAAACCATGCATGAGCAGGTGCGCCTTGAATTTACCACCCTCAAAGGGGTCGAGCCTGACTCTTCCTTTGCATTTTCGACATGGACATAAAACATCCTTCAGTCTTTTTTCATACATGTCATCCACAGCGGATTGCCAGTATCTTTCCACCTTCCTTCCATTGACCTTCATGATCACCTGCGTGCGAATCAAATATTTTAAACACGTATATATGCATGCATGGATCAAATTCATACAAAAATTCGGCATGACCTTCCCTAAATATAGGACATATTAAGTTTGCATGCCCGAAATTCACCGAAACAAAATTGAATCGACATTTCGGCAAAACATAGGCAACTCATGTAACTCACATTCCACACACAATTTGGTATATTCATATCGCACATAGTTTCGGTCCTAATCGCAAACACGCATATTTCCATTCTTGCACAACTCTTTTTTTGCTCACCAATTTGTCGAGAGGAATATCGAGCACCTTCTTATAATTAGGTAGTAGCTCTAGATAGAGCTATGAGAGGGAGGAGATAGGGCATTAATGGAGGGGTGGTGGAGGGGCAAATAAGAGAAGGGGCAAAAGAAAGGAAGAAGAAGGAGGGAGGGCATTAATGGA